>NC_045597.1:51450151-51753181 GCF_009762305.2 Zalophus californianus
CCCCTTAACTTCCCATATACCCAGATTTTACTCTCTCCCTCCATGAGGAGCCACATGGGATTTTAGTGTATACCCTTTCGAGCCCAGTGCAAAATGCATTTATTCACACACACACACACACACACACACACACACACACACACACACAGAGTTTGAGTTTGGAGTTTCTCCCCATCAATAAGACCATACTTTACCCACCGGGGAAACCTTGCAGAGCACGGAGCTATCCAGGGATACAAAGGGCTATCTCCACAGAGAATGAGAACCCCCTCTAGTAGAGATGTTCAGAGAAAGGACAGTTATTCATCAGGGTTCTTACAGAGGGAACTCGACCATTGGAAGATCCTTAGTTCTCTCAAACTTTAGCTTGACAAAGAATCACAGATTCTGGAAACTTCAGATTCCCAGTCCCAAATCCAGAGAATTGGACATAGGAGGTCTCGTGGGCCATGAATCTGTGGTTTTCCTCAAGCATCCCAGGTCACTCTAATGCAAATGGTCAACGGATCACACCTTGGCAAACACTGGAACACATGGTTAGACCACTTGACCCTAGGGCTCTCTCTGTCCCTGGCCCTCAACTTGAACTGGATCAAATTGGGAAGTCCTTCTCCTGAGGAACTGTTTGCAGTCAGGAGACAACTGTGATGTCCCCTAACTGACTGGCTGACTATTTTTGCCTGCCTTTTCCAGCTCCCCTGAGCCCAGTGCCCTGTCCTCGTCCCCATTCTGGAAAACTGATAGATTCCTCCAGGGGGCTCAGCATGGAGTAAACAGCTAGCTTTGGAAGCAGAATGAGGGACACACCAAATCTATAGTCCACCACCCTCACCCCTACCCCCAGGGGCCAGTTTTGAGAAGGGCAGAATCTCTGCCCTGTCGCAGGCTCCTCAAGAACAGCAGAGCAGGCTGGGGCCCGGGAGAGGACAAGACACCCTGCAGGCATCCATCCACCCCACGTCCTTCTGGGCTCCCACAAGCCCTGGAAGATGGAGGTTGGGAAGGTGTGGAGGATTTTAACAGTCACAATGACTGGGGGCAGTCACATTATTCAGTGAGTGGGGCCACGGCTCTTAAACACCCTGCGATTTCTAGAGAGAAAGCCACACAAAGAAAATGTGTCCCTCCTCCGCAAATGCCAAAATCACTTACCCTTCCTCTCTGTGCACACCACCAACTATGCTACTGATGTCAGCACGAGCTGTACTCCTTAATTCTGTCTCCAGCTGATCACGTTGACATCTACGCTAAGACAATTGGATCTAGAGGACACCGGGGGAAAGAGCACGAATCTCAGCAGAAATATAGGCAAAGTGCATGGCCACCAGCAAAGCAAGGTTCAAGGCCATCCCCAGCTAATCCAGCCCCAGACCCGAGCAATCCTCTCTCACCCAGACAGATATTTTCTGCCAAGGTTCCAGCTCCTAATGAGGAACTGCCTTCCGAGCAACACAAAGGCTGCTTGTTTCTGGGTCCTCTCTCCAGAGGGCTCACACACAAAGAGGCTTTTTCTCACCTCAAGGTGCTCTTGGCTGGTTCAACAGGAGTGCTATGCACAGCAGGACCATGTCCTCAAATGGTCAAGGCTATTTGCTTTGTCAACTGACAAATGTCATTTATCATTTGAGACAGAGATTGGATATCAGGGCCTCTGGCTGGTGAAAGCTGTTGAATATTTTTTTTTCAGGATGGCTTAGCAGAAACTTGGCAAACTGAAATGTTTTCTCCCGCTGTGGATTTAAAGATACAGTCTTCCTCTATAGAAAAATGTCAGCCGGAGTTTATGAGATGGCTAAACCCCCTGGTTCAGTTCAAAAGCATGGCGAACTTAACTCATGCCCTGTCTCTTCTTCGGGTGCTTTACGAGTATTTCTTCTCTCTCTGGGGCCCGGGAGAGGACAAGACACCCTGCAGGCATCCATCCACCCCACGTCCTTCTGGGCTCCCACAAGCCCTGGAAGATGGAGGTTGGGAAGGTGTGGAGGATTTTAACAGTCACAATGACTGGGGGCAATCACATTATTCAGTGAGTGGGGCCACGGCTCTTAAACACCCTGCGATTTCTAGAGAGAAAGCCACACAAAGAAAACGTGTCCCTCCTCCCCAAATGCCAAAATCACTTACCCTAGGGTTTTGTGGATTGCAACCTCCCAGGAGATGGAAATCAAGCCTCTTCCTTCTGGTCCACCCACAGCACCTAGGACAGTGCTGGGATCATCCCGCACCAACATAGATGTGCCCACTAACTGATTACCGACTGCCCACTACCAGACACGCATTTGCTGTCTCCTCATCTGTTTTACTCATTCTGGTCTAGTTGTGCAAATTGTCCTCCCCACTCCTAACCTGAACCACAGGACACAATCCAAGACTCCCCTCAAGATGGATTTTCTTGAGTCAATTCTGAACTTTCTCCTCCTTTGTATTTCCCCGGATTTAAAGGCAGAACAGCTGAGAAGGACACACTGGCTTATGTGCTGTGTATCTTTTCAACTAGCCTACTGGTTTCTTGAGAGTGGACATGACATTTTCTGCTGCCTCTTTGTCCCCGGTTGAAACTTGTGCTGAGCTGTGTCTTCCCCCATGATCACGTAGCTAACAATCAGCAGTGCCGGGACTCAAACTCAGGTGTTCCAACTCCAAATCCAATCATCTTCCCACAAGAGCCAACCCTCTTAGCGATCTATGATAATCTCAAAGTCTGATTTTGATATTACTAAATTCATGAGGGTCAAAAATACAGTTTTAGCTACTTTGCAGACTGTGTTTCGTTATTAATAATGCTCTGGGTGACTAATTTAGAACTTATTATTTTGAACCATGAACAACAACTGCATATATTTCACTATTTAGGAGAGCGAATTATGCATCTGCCTAATTAGTATTTTAAGATTTGTTTACAACTTTTACAGTAGCAGGCTTTTCAATACTGACTCTTCCCTGGGGCTTTCCAAGTCTTTGCACATTTTGGTTACTCTACTTGCCCCTGAGGATTTTCAAGCTCTCTATACTTTAATTCATTTACATAATGTTCTTGGGACAGGAACACAATATAATAATAGCTACCATTTATTGAATACTTATTGTGTGCCAGGCATTGTGCAAACCACTTTGCATGCATTATCTTATTTAATTTTCCCAAGAAGCTATGTGCAGAGTACTGTTAATATTCCCTTTAAAGAAGAGAAAACCAAGTCTCCGAGACAGTAAGTCAAATTCTCAAGGTTATCTAATACAGTAAATGCAGAACTGAAACCAGGGTTTGTTGGACTCCAAAGCCCTCATCAGTAGCTACATTACTGAAATGACTCCAACTGGAAGCTTCGAGATCTGGATTCTACATGAGACTCTGCCAAAGAAAAATGGCAGTGGGGCCTAAAGGTGAGCAGGCATTTGCTGCAGAGGAAAACACACTCGGAGCAAACAGGTGAGCATCTTCAAGGCTTGGAGAGGCGTGAAATGTGAAAGTGCTCAGGTTGAAAAACCACTGAGGCTCTACAAAGTTATAACCTAAGGTCACAATAACATCTACAGGGGACCATCCCAAAATGTTTTCTGGGCATGCCTGGAAAGCATGAAGAAACCAAGAGGACACAGCAAACCCTCAGGAGTGACTGAATCTGACAAAGCCCCAGGCTCCCCTGGTAGCACCTGGCTTCAGATGTCCCAGAGGCAGAACTGTGACCTGGTGATTTGAGTTCCACAGGGCAGAGGCCATGCCAGAAAAGCAAGTTTGTGTCTATGTCTGACCTGCTTCTGGTAATGGCATCCTCCTTCGTTTGGGAAACTCTCTCTCCCCTGATGTATTTCTATTTGGTTGCCGATTACAGAAATCCTTCCCCTGATTACCAGGGTGGTTACGTGTTCCAAGGAAGGTAATCACAGCCCCTCTGTAGGGAATCTGAATCTTTGACAAACAGGGGAGCCAAGAGGTAGTAGCTGCCATCCAACGATCACATTCTGGAGTGCTGGTCCAACTGCTGCGGTACCCGGAAATGCCCTGGCGTCTGCCCTGCCTGAGGCCTACTGGTCCAGCTACTACTCTTTACAAGCAACACTGAAGCCTTCCAATAATGCATTTTTGCTTAAGTTAGTTAAAGTCTGTTGCTGGCAGCCAGATGATTTTAATACTCACTGACAGAGGAAATGGGGACCTAAGAACGTCCTGTGTGGTCTTCGGCTGGTCTCAAGTCAAGCTCAAGATGACCACCATCTGAAAAGTTGTATGTGGGCAGTCTAATAATCAGCTGGACTCCAAGAGAATGCTCTTGGAAATACTCTATATCCAACAAAACCTACCACAACATCTAGAACCAGGTACTCTCTTCTCCAGAGCATTCCATTCAGCACTGGTGAAGTAGACATGGTGACTTCCTCCCCACACACACTGGCAGTCTTCACGCACTACTGCATCTTCACTCCCTCCATCTCCTTCCCTGCCACACTCCATGTAATCTATCCAAATACTACAGCCTAAAAACAAGGGGTCAAGCTATCTTTTCCCAAAAGTTCAACAGGATTAAAGGAAGTCATACGTTATGCCAATCCTTACAATCCTGCAAGGTAGATATAATTGTCACCAATTTTCTGTGATGGAAGTGAGGCAGAAAGAAACATTAATCCAGGGGGCAGTCTGCACAGCTGGTGGCTGCCAAGGTCCATCTGGGCTCTTTCTCTACAGGTATCGGACACATACTGTACCTGTGTACCTCCTCAGCCTCCCCTGTGCCCCAGATCCTCATCCTCTTGCTTCACTTCAGCCTCTGCCTTGGCCAACCAACTACCCAAAGCCCGACAGGTTCCTTCACATAAGGCCAATCAGCTACATACACCACGTCAAGGGTATCCAAGACCACTACCACCCCTGGCTGGTTAATGGTTTAGGCCACACAGGACTCCACCATATAGCTGTAGTCATGGCTATGATTTATTACAGTAAAGGATACAAAGTGCAACCAGCAAAGGGAAAAGTATGTGGAGAGAAGTTCAGGGGAGACCAGGCACAAGCTGCCAAGAGACGTCTCCCAGTAGGGTCCTAAGGCCTCACTCAATTCCTCTAGCAATGGGTTGTGGCAACACGTCTGAAATGTTGTCTACTGGGGAAGTTCATTGGAGCCTCAGTGCCCTGTGATTTTTTACTGGGGACTAGCCATGGAGGTAACGTCTGCCGACATACCAAAACTCAGGACTTGCAGAAGGAAAATGGGTGATCGGCATAAATTTGCACAAAAAGGTCTAGGCACAATGACGTGAACCCTTCTGAAATCCAAGTTCCCTGATGCCAGTCAAGGTCCAACCTTGCCAGCAGGCCTTTTGGCAAATAGCAGTGTCAGGCCTGCGATATTTACTCTGTCCCACATATATGTGGCTTGGATGAAATGCCATATCATAGGGCATGAACTCTGACTTCCTCTGACTTCCTCAGTGGCTTTCAAGAGGGTAAGACATAACAAACCATAAATACAGGGAAGTTCTCTCCCCATGGGGCTTAACTTTGATCAATGGAAGCAGGAATGGGAGGATAAATCCCCTTCCCTTTTTACTCCCAAGAACTGTTCTGAGGCACGGTTTTTCTGTCTGGTCTGCATGGCAGACAGGTGCACCTGCTGAGCAACCGGCTATGATTATTTTGTTTGCTGGCATTGTGTGTGTGTGCACGCACACGCTATCACGAACCAGAGACCAGCACAGTAACATCACCTTGAGTTGCTTCCCATCCTTCCCGCCTCTTTTCTCTTTTCCTTCACTTTCCTGGGACAGCACTTCCCACATAACATATTAGCATGTAAGCCTTGTCGCAGGCTCCGATTTTTAGGAAACTCTGCCCAAGACACCACACTCTGTTGGTAATATATTGGCACCGAGCCACTTTAGTTTTATCTTACTCTGGGAAGGACCACCCAAATAGGGTGAAATGGTCTGGATGCATGCCTTAAAGAAAGGCAGGTTTATTCTCTAGAAGAAGTAGATAACCATTCATTGATAGAACAAATTACTTACCAAACACTGGAAAAAAGGCAAAGCACTGTAGTGGCCCTGGGCAGCAACAGTGATTTGGTCAAGCATGGTTTGTGCCCTTGAAGATCTTGCAGACCTGTGGAAGAGACACTTGATTAAATAATTACAAAAACACCGTAATAAGTGCTCTGATGAAGACCAGGGTACCACAGGAACATGTGATAGGAGACCTAACGTGGCCCAAGGAGATGAATAAGCCTCTTGGAGCAAATGGCGCTTAAGTGGGAGATGGAAAATGTGTAGGCATTAGCCAAGGCAAGGGCCAGGGAGAGGGGAAATATCTGGGCTGGAGACAGGAATTTAGGAGCCTTCTCTATATATAAGTAATGGGAGCCAGGGGAGTGGTTAAAAAGGTACAGAGAGAAGTATAATTGGCATAGATAATGCACTGAGCCATCTCTCCCTCCTGTGAACTCCCAAGGAACTCAGAACTGCCAAAACTTCTCCAAGTCCCTAACAGTTATCTGGCACCTCAACTGTGAGTTAACATTTCATCTGCGTGAGTCTTCGTATCTGCAACTAGGCTGCAGCGACCTTGAGGACAAAGGAGCAAAAGCCTTGCCTAGCTCCGGAAACAAGGATAAGTCTGAAAGTTTGACTAAGTGCCCTACTGATTGAATAGGATCCTGGAAAGGGAGAAGATCTTGAGGGTTTACCTTTCTAAACTTCCTCATTTTGCCTCTTTAAAAAAAAAAAAAAAAAAGGGAAACCAGAGAGATGAAAAATGTTCCCAATGTCCTAAGGTTTATCACACTGTCTTGTAATTGTCCAGTGACTGTTCTGCCTCTCACATTAAACTCGAAGCCACATGAGGACAGGATTTGTGTCTACTTTGTTTGCTCTTGTATTCCCGGAGCTTCAAACCACTTCCTGCACACAGGAAGTACCCCAGACATGTTTTTTGAATGAAAAGATTAATAAAACGCTAGTTCAGGCAGAGCCCAAGGAGGAAGCACATCCTCGGATCCTGCCCAGTGTTCACCCATCGGCATGGAGTCTCACTTTGCTGTCATGCGCAGAACCAGACCCAGCTTCTGGAGTCCAGTAATCCTCTTGTTAGAGCCCCAGGGACAGAGTCTGCCCCTGGCCACTGCTCCGAGTATCAGAAGTGCATCGAGAGAGTACTTTAGTTCAAGCACAACATCCAGCTCAGTCCAAAAACTCTGCTAGTGCTATTGATTTGTGGGGGGGTTTGAAATGGAATGAGTGGCTGATTTTCTCCAAATGGCACATTTCATTCATGATGCATGATTATAACCATGGCTGCCTGAAGGCTGCAGTCCCCAGCCTGGTAAAAGAAAAAAAAAAAGAAGAAAAAAAAAGAAGAAGAAGAAGAAATGGCTATTTTCTGGAGTGAATACACTGAAAGGGCAAGAAATCCATATTCATTTTCTTGCCTCTCGGCTGGACTCTATATTTCGTAGGCAGGTGGAACAAAAATCTTTAAATATCATGCTGATCCAGGAAATGCTCGGCAATATTTGAAGAGCTCCGCGTGCCTGCCTTGTGCCCCTCCGGTCCTCCGCAGGCAGCCCCCACATCACCACTGCCACAGCTCAAGTGAGCACAGCTCCAGACCCCGGGTTCAGATTAACTGGCGCATGACCTTTACAAAGTACTGTAGTTTATAGGAATGTTGAATTTTTCAGCAGCTAGGGAGGACAGGCACTCTTGGGAAGGGAGGAATGGGAAATGACTCCGGGCTATTTAAGCCTCCAAGGGGAGGAATGAACTGGGCTTCGACTTTAATTATGTCCCCTGCCCTCTGAGACCCATCAGGAGACAATGGGCTGCTACCATTAATAACGATTCTCCTGCCCTGGCCCGCGATAAATAACTTTAAGAAGGTCTTCGGAATATCATTTAGGTCCTTCTCCTCCCGCCGCCGGCACTGACTTGCTTTTTCCTTGGCAGATGGCTGAGATCTCGGGGCTCCCGGTGCCTTGACCTCCTGCAGATGTTGGGCTGAGGATGAAGGGCCACTGGGGAAAGAGAAGAAAGGGCCTGAACGTGCCAGAACAGGGCAAGCCGGGGGGTGGCCCGCTAACTGCTTTTCTATGATTGTCACTTACGGCTCTGATTGACCCGCCCGTAAAGAATTGTGGCGGCGATTGTCGAGGGCCTCAAAGGGAGACCGATGCAAGAAGAGCAGAGTATTATTGGGAGCCAGGCCAAACGGGCGATGAATGGGCGATTATGGGCAGGGGCAAAGTGCCATCGTTAGGAGGCCGTGACAAACTAGACGTTGATATATTGTCCTCTCACAGATCCTCCAGTAGGCCATTATGGCTCCCCTAATGAGATTGTCATGCGTGTCTCTTTACGTAGCTATTAAAGCCTTGTCTACATCTGCTGAGGTTTCCTGGGGAGGTGCATGAGGGGCAACGAGGGGGAAGCACTCCAGATATTCCTCTCTTCGGCAGTCTGCCTCAAAGCGCCGGAAGAGGCTCAGGTTTGGCCCGGCAGCAGCAGGCAAACCTTCCAAGTGAAGCGAAGGGTGGGAAGTGGCCTTGGTTTGGACGTGGGAGAGGAGGGGTCAGCAGAAGCCTCACAAAGGCCACTCCTGATCAAAGGGCCTGCTTGAAATGGCCAACAAAGTGCCCCTCGTCCCATCATTTTTCTCTCGCCCCAAGTGACAAAATAACAGGCTCTGTGATTCTCAGTCACTTAAAATCCCTGGACGTCCATGTGTGGGTGGTGACCCAGCCAATTCCATTTGATGCTGCGCAACTCAGGCACAAATACTTCATTTTTTTTTTTTTCTGTGAGACTGGAGGAGGAAAGGTGGCAATGAAAAGGCCCTGACACCCCGATGACTCACCATCATGCAGGCTGTGGGTTTGGGACCATTCCAGGGCCTGTGTGTCAGGGGGAAGGAGACAGCGTGGCACACAGATCCCCACCGCCATGCAAGGACCTTCAGGAAACCCCTGGCCGCCAGCTCAACACAAACTCATTCCCTAAGAAGCCACGACCGAAGGCCCTGCCCGAGCTTCTCCGCCATGACCAAGCCGTCTGGTGCTCTCTAGTTCAGCTCTGAGATGTGTGACATTTGCTGTTGACTTCTCAGGCACAAAGCTCAATGTACATAACTGGCTCGGTTTGAAATATAAAGCACTTGTTGTTATGATTTTTTCCCAGAACCACCACCACCGAAGAACACATTGAAATGTAAGCAAAGTGACTCGGAACTGGTACTAAAACAGCTCCAAAGGAGGCTCTGCAATGAATATATCAGATGTCTGGAAACAGCTCGGCAAGAGGTGTGCGAAGGAAGCCCCCTCCGCTCTAATGAGACAATCTGCAATGGGTGAATACATTTGGATACACAATGCTTCAGTGTCTGGTTTGTTTTGGGAAAACAGGAGCCCCTTTCCCCTTTTTCAGGCCAAATGCAACACAATAGAGGAAAGCCACATGAATCTATTATGTCTTATAGGGCTTTTAGCAGGAGTATGACTGTTTAACCAGGCAGTGACACGAGAAGAATTACTATTAGACACTCCAGCTGAAAGTAGAGATTTTATTGATTCCCCACACTGGCCTGCCTTTTTATCTTTGATTGAGTGGCTTTCATGAATCCAGAAAGGTAACACTTTTGCATTGAAAGCGGGAGCAGGCAGTCCAGCCCAGACTGAAACCATCTGTCAGTCTGAAAGAAGGATGAAGGTACTTCCCCAAGTACCACTCTCTGGGCCCCTCTTCCCACAGGAACATCCACCGCCTACCCCAGTGTGGGACCCAGCCCCCTGCGTGCGGCTCCTGGAGACCACTAAATCTTGACAGAGGGCTTACTGAGGAGATAAGCAAAATACACCTTCGTATAATTAGGACACTAATTGCACCCTGAGACAGGGTAATTATGTCCCCCTTTTTAGGAAAGCAGTTAGTTCTGCACATTCCTACTCTCCAGGTTTTTGTGATCATTATTTTTTATTGTTTCTGAGGTCTCATTTGGAAACCGATTGGATTTGTCTCTCTGTTTACTAAATATCAGACATGATGTACAAACATCTTTCAATTAGGTGTTCTGTGAGGAGCCTGCTCTCCCCGTCTCTATTTTAAATGGGACTCATTTGCATTCATGGGCAAATTAGGATGCAGAAAAGCGTATAAGCAATGTGCACGTTTACACTTCAGTGAATATTCATAAAGTACCGATTCTCCTTGCGACCATTTCCCCGCAAATGGCCCTCCCACTATGTGCGCTGTGTTTGTCATTCGGGGAACTTTTCATTTATTTTAAAGTGCCAGGTTTGGAGACAACACAAATGTATTGGGGCAGGCCCTGTAAAAGCCAGCGCTGAAAGGAAATGGTGTTTGTGCTTCATATCCACAACAGAGCACACTGGGAATCCTCGCAATTGACGATGATGTCTTCCTGTGCAGGTAGAAGGGAAATAATCCAAAGTGACAAATGGATCCGGCCAAGGCTGCGGGAGAGACAAGCCCTTGTTCTGCAATACACGGTTGCTTCTCCAAGCTTCTGCAGGGCAGGGTCCTCCAAGCACAGTGCTCTGGGACCGGGGATCTCCTTGCATGCTTCCCTGGGTCCTGTCTTCTCCGAGGTTAGGTCTATCTGGATAACGCAGATTTTATAAATAAACCACACTCTGCTGGCCTTTTTTTGTGCTGCTCTGATGATAGGTGAGGTAATTTCATAATCTACCTCCAAATCAGATAAGCCCCTCGGTGAAATGCACGGAATCAATGTGGAAGGAGCGAGGAGGCAAAATTAAAGATAAAGGCTTTATCTGCATCATCTGTACTCTGAGAATGAGGCACATTTTTAAACTGGAGCTATGCTTCCAAACCCTCCAGGATCTGCACTTCGCACAAGGAGTCAATGAAGTGGACAGCAGGACTGGGGCAGGGCCAGCCTGTGGGAAAGGGGAAAGGAGGGCCCCATGTGGAGGTAGGGCCCTGAGTCCTGGGAACAAAGACTGTTGGGCCACTGAGCAGACCCTCCTCCTCCCACTTCCTCCCAGAAGGGAACTGCTGAGGAAAAGCTTCCACAAGTATGACCCTGGTTTCGATGCTTACAGCATAGACCTTGCTCAGAAGGAATTGATAAATCTAAGAGGAAAAACTATAAAAATAAAAATCAGAAAGAGAAGGAGCTACGGGATCCAAGAGCACAGGGGTGGTGAGATGCCATGAAGCGTCTGCCCCACGGCCTCTTGGCGCTCTCGGGCATTTGTAATTCCACATGATATAGCTAGGCACAGCATTCATGACCTGAAGGCTGTGACTCAGCGTCCTCCATGGGGGAAACAAAAATATATGTTTTGTTGACCCCCCCCACTGGCCAATCAGCCAACCCGACTTGCATCTTAGGGGCAGGTTTTTGTAGGCTGCTCACAGACTCCCAAATGCCCCACTGCCGGATGCCCAAAGAGGAACCGCTTGCCCCAGCGGCTGTCAGCAACAGACAGAAGCCATCTTCCTTCAGACCATGGTATTGCACCATTCGGCCTTCCCAAACTGGCAAGCCCAGGCGTATGGTGTAGCTCCCGAGTTTCAGGGTAGCACGCTTAGAGTTGGCGAATAATGGAAGAGAGAAAAGGAGAGAAGAACCACACACAGACACAGAAGCATAAGCCAACAGAGGGAAGCCCCATACACAAAATCCTCCAGACCCAAAGAAGGTTGAGGACACGCAAGTGAAGATGGGCTGAAACCAATCCTCAGAGATCTCAAATGCCATTAGGGAGCAGGGACGGTGAGGGTCTTGGGGGGAAAAGGGGCCCACCGACATTTTCTGTCAGGCATTGTTTTCTCATTCCAAACCAATCAGGAGGAAGGAAATAGCACTGGTGTGTTGCTCAAGGCTGCTTTGTCAAACGGGTGGCGAGGGGAGCAGAGAGGGAGACTGGCCCAGCGTCAGAAAGACCAGCTCTGTGACCTCTCATGAGCTGCGGTCCTCAACCCACATGGTTTTCCCACGTCTCTTCCCCATTCTGACCTCAGCCCAGCCTGGAAGCCACACTCAGCCATTTTGACAATGTGATTGCTCCCTGCCCCCACTCAGCCCCTGCCTTGTCCTTCTGCAGCTCTCCTGCCTAGTCCTGGAACTGTGTCCTTTCCCTGTTCCGCTCCCCTGCTGCTGAGCGCGACAGGAAAAGCAAGTTCTTACTAGAGCCCATCAAAATTCAAGCAGGGGGCCTGTGTTTGTTACTCCTTCTTAAAATCCCTGAAGTGGCTGATCCAAATGTCTTACCGCCTTCCTGCCCTCAGACCCACTCCCAACACACTTTGTCCTTGAATGTGGCCTTGCTTGCTGCTTTACCAAGAGCCCATCTGATTGTTTTCCACAGGAAAAAAAAATCTCTCTTTTCCTTCCCTTTCTTTCTCCATGCCTCTCCCGGAGAGGGAGAGCCCTTTCTCAAGAAGGCTACCCCTTTTCCCCTTCCCATCTCCCTCAGCCTTCACTTGCTTACATTTCCCATCTCCCAGTCTCTCCCAGCGACTCCCACTCGCCTGCAGTCAGGCTGGGTCACCTGCTTCTCTCCCAGGTCCTAATACTCCGCCTTTGCCCTCCCTTTCAAGTGCACTGAAAGAGGCCCTGACATCTCCACTGCTTCCCCACTCACTCCTCATTGGCCCCTCATCTCCTTCCTCACAGGCAAGGCTCAGGAATGACCCCCCCAACCCCACAAGGAGGACTCACCTCTCTCCTCAGCGCCCCCTCAGAGGCTCTCAGCCCTCAACCTCCATGCAGCGTTGACTCTATTGACCACCCTCCTCTTCAAGGGCCCACGGTTTTCCTGCTATTTCACCATCCTGAGTGTCCCACTGCCTCCCTGACCATCCTTCTGGGTCCCTTTTCACTGGTTTCTTTCCCCCACTCCTTAAATCTGAGAGCTCCCCAAGGTCCTGCCCCCGGTTGTCTTCTCCAGCCGGGTTTCTTGCTTCACCCCTCTGCAGAAAGCTCACCATCTGTCTCTGCACCTCTGACCTCTCACCAGAGCCCCGATCCATATTCCTAGCTGCCTTGAGGATCTTTCCACCTAGAGGGAGGGAGAAGAGGGAAGGATGGAAGGGAGGATAGAAGGGTGGGAGGGAGGGAAGGAGGAAAGGAGAGGAGGGGGAGAGGAGAAGAGAGAATACAAGGCAGGTGTGCAGGGAGTGGGGAGGAGGATAGGGAGGGGGAGTGGAGAGTGAGGGAGAGAGCATCAAGGGAAGGAGAGAGGGGGTATATTTGGTTTACACTGTTGCTCTCACAAACGACCACGTATTTACGGCTTAAACACTAGAGATTTATCGCTTTAAAGTTCTGGAGACCAGAAGTCCAAAATGGGTCAGCAGGACCGTGTTGCTTTCGGAAGCTCCAAGGGAAAGAAGCCATTTCCTTGCCTTTCCCAGCTTCTAGAGGCTGCCTGCATCCCTTGGTTGATGGCCCCTTCCTCCACCTTCAAAGCCAGCATGCGGTCTCTTCAAATCTGTGTCCACCTGACCCTCCAGCCTCCCTCTTACAAGGACTCTCATGATTACGGCCAGGGCTCACCTGGAGAATCTACTTAATCATATCAGCAAAGCTTCTTTTGTCATCTAAGGTAATACAATCATGGGATCTGGGGATAAGACCCGGACATTTTGGGGTGGGGGTGTGTAATTATTATTCTGTCTACTGCCGGGAAGGAAGGAGGAAGGTGAGGAGAGAGGGAAGGAAGAAGAAATCCACTCCAGACTCCAGCGCTCCTCCACGCCACTTGTCCTGATTTTTCAACTAGCCGTTCTCTCTTCCAACTCGGCTCCCCAGCTGGCCTTGGCTTTGGCTCTCATGGGGCTCTGGGAGAAGCTAGGATATAAGTTCCTTGAGGCAGGAATTGTCCCTTGCTCGTCACCTTCCTCGGCAGCCACTCACAGTGCCTCCCTCGTGCAGAGCACGGGCTCAGGAATATTTGTGGGCCTGGATTGAATTGTTGAAAGCACAGCTTCCCTGCCTGCGCCTGCCCTTGTGGCCTTCGCTGACAGCCTGGAGATTAACTGCCTAATGAATAAAGTCGCTGAGCCTGGCCCAGCTGTGCCTTTCCGAGTGTGTTGGGGTTTGCTTTGCCAAGTGCAGATGATTGCCCCTGTCGTTCGTTTCTCAAGCACCCGACCTGCCGAGCCGGGGCAGGCAGGGCCACCTGATCGCAGCCACAGCTGCCCGTAAGTGACATGAGACATAATGCTGGCCTCCAAAGCTGCCAACTGCCAGGCTGCAGGGGCCCAAGGCAGGGCTGTCACCACTCACCTGGATGGTTCCAGATGGCCTCTCCCCACCCCAACTCCCACCACCCATGTTTAGCCGGGGCTGGTAGGGTTTTAATAAAGATGTGGCTATGGATGCACGAAGGTTGTCTGCACGTTTTTCTTTTTAAAGAGTCAAGAATATACATAATTGCAGGAACATTAGCTCAGATGTGACATGAACCTTCAGACAAGGAGTCTCACCCCAGCACTGAGGCCCCAGATGTGTGGTTTGAGATGCCCTGGAATGCAGCCCATAATGAGTCCCAGGGAGCAGCCCCAAGGCTGGCACCGAGGCAGCTGGCCAAGGGGGCTTCCATCTTCGGATGCAGCTCTAAGGGGAGCCTCACAGGCATCCGGGATGACCTGACAAGGCCACCCAGCGCGGCCCCTGTGGCCTGAGGCACAGTTCCCAGAACAGTCACAACCCAGGAATGAGGGCTCCCCGCTGCCAACCTGCAGCACTTCTTGTCCACACCTCCTTCTGGCAGCCTCGCACCTTGTCCCCACAGAGAGTGGGATGCTGTCTCCTGGGGCTCCCTGCTTCACCCTTTCTTTCTCTCTCTCTCGTAATCATCACCCCTTCCAAGGACACCTTCCCCAGACCCTGGTGAGAAACCCAAAGTGAAATGAAGAGAGAGTGAAAAGAGAAACCTGATCCGAGAGCAACAGGAGTGGTGAAACTCTTCTGAAAGCAAAAAAAAAATCCTCTTGTGTTTGTGAATCATCCACTCATTCATTCAACAAGCAGGCACCAAGTGTCTACAACCAGCAACAAGTGTTCTGGGTGCTGGGAAACAGCACGATACAAAACAGATCCCAATCGCTGCCCCCGTGGAGTGGGAGACCAAAATAAACAAGATAAGTAAAATGGACGCATACAAGACAGCAGTAAGTGCGAAAGGAAAACGGTAAACACACAAGGTGGGTGGGAAGTGCAGAGGAGGCTCCCACTCCAGCTGGACGTGGTCAGGTACACGGAAGGCCACGCTGACCAACCTCCAACAATGCTTTCAGAGCCGGCGTGAATCCATTTCACTTTCCGGATCCCTGAGTTCCCTGGTCTCGAGCTTCTGCCTTCCCTCCCAGTTCTGTGCATGTTCCACTACATTCCTGCTGCCTGGGAGTTCACTCATCTGGACTGCAGTAACCGCAACTACAAACAGTATGTACTATTTGTAGAAAAGGCCTCACACTTGGTCTGGGGATGATTCCCAAACCCAGGGAAGCCAGGCAGCAGCTGGGAACGTCCCCTTGAATAACCCCCTGCAAGCCCAGCAAGGCAACGCCTGAAGATGCTCCTCAAAACCCTGAGACACTGAAGGACACTTAATGTCCAGTGAAGGGAGCAGGGGTACCCAAGTAAGCTAAGCATCCACTCAATGAAGGATGAAATCACCACTCTGCAGTGTAACGGGGTTTCGCAACCTCAGCACTATTGACATTTGTGGCCAGAGAATTCTTTGTGGTAGGGGTTGTCCTGGGCACTGTAGGAGGTTTAGCAACATCCCTGACCTCTACCCACTAGAAGAAGGTAGCACTATCACCTAGTTGTGACAACCAAAAATGTCTCCAGATATGGCCAAATATCTCCTGTGGGGGCAAAATCACCCCCCAGCTGAGAAACACTGCATTGTAAATATGAAATCTATGTCAAAATATGGGGAAAATGCATAAAAAAACTAGAACAAGGTGACAATTTCTTCCTCACACATGAATTTATTCCTACCATCTTACAAAGGTATACAACTAATCACATTTTGTTAGACATTTAATGATTTGCCTTTTTTTAAAACAAATCAGAAATAAATGAAAGCAAGAATGTTGCAGAAAATCTGGAGCATATTGTCCCTATAGTAGAGAAACATACACACAATAAAAAAAAAACCTCTAAACTGTACCTTCTCTATGATTATTATGACATAAAAACATGAAAATAGTTGGAGTTGCCAGGGTAGCAGGATTGTGGGTAAATTTTTGTTTTCTGCTTCAATGTTTCAGTGTGGTTATGAAATTATATAGGAAAGTAATTACATTTTTTAAATCTCTCACAGCAATAAGGCTCTCTGACGGCAACAGTGATGGAGAGCCGTGGGCTTGGTGGGCATCTATGGGATTTTGTTAATGATGGTAGAATTCAGAGCAGGAAAGTCTGCCCTTGCAGTTGCAGGGTAGCTCATTCCTTCAAAAGAACAATTTGCCAGGCAGTGGGAGGTGCAGAATTTAGCCAAGAGAATGAAGGAAATGATACCACTATCATTGACATATAAAAGACAAAACTCCAAACCTCCAGGTGTGAATCTAAAGGTGACTCTTCTGAAGGGAGAGCTTATGGGGACATTGGGACCCTATTTAGGAAACTGTACATCTCTCTGGACTTTCTGGGCAGATTTCATGCTTGTTCCAAGAGTCCATTGCAGCTCCCACTGCCTTAAAACTGACACAAATGTTCACAAGTCACTTCTTTCCTTTACACATGACAGCATAACTGGCTCTGGGCTGGAACAACCAAAAGTCTTTGCTGATGACCAGGGGTAACAAAGTGGGGGGAAAAATACCAAAAATCTGGGTCATCTCTCATAAAATACTACTTACTCCTTTTCAGTTAGCAGAGCACCAGAACACTCACCTCCTGCCTGTCTCTCCGTCACCTTAGCATGGCAGCCACCATCCTCAATCTCCACCAGGCAGGGTATAATCCTAGACATAGTCATTCTTCAGTCCGGACAGAATAGGGGGTTGAGTTCTCTCCACTGTCATGGTTTGGTTCCTGATTAAGAATCTCTTTCCAAATTGAGAGATGTCAGGAATGATTTCACAAGATCATGCATACCCAGAAGAAGGCCACCTTAATTTTGTGGGCCCCAACTGAGTAGCCATGTCAGAAAACTACTTCATACAACCCCAGTATTCACTTAACAGATGCTCACATGCAATAACAGAGTGTGGCTGCTGTGTAATAACCTGGAAAGTGACTTCACATTATTCCTATATTCCTGGCCCATCAATTTCTATCACTTTCTCTGGTACCTTACAGATGCTCATAACTCTCATCCAACATAGCACCTGGCAGGGGCATCTTCCTATGAACTGGCAATGAATTAGTGCAAGGGAACAGGACAAAGCAGGGCAGTGCAAGACAAGAGTTCAGTGCGCCTGTTATGGATAGATAGATGGCTTGGGTTCAAATCCCATCATTTGAGATTTGTCTGTCAGTTATCTATCAGTTAGTTATCTAACATGGAAAAATATGTTTTCACTTTTTTGTACATCAATTTCTTGACCTACAATTTGTGGATTGGAATGGTGACGATGTTGATGATGGTGGTGGTGATGATGACGATGGTGATGGTAGTGATGGTGGTGATGATGACGGTGATGGTGATGATAGTGGTGGTGATGGTGATTATGATGATGGTGATGGTAGTGGTGGTGCTGGCGATTATGATGGTGACGGTAATAGTGGTGATGATGGTGGTGATGGTGGTAATGATGGTGGCTGTGATGAGGTGATGATGATGATGGTGATGGTGGTGGTGATGGTAATGATGACAATAATGATAGCAGTGGTAGTGATGGTGGTGGTGATGATGGTGACAATAGTAGTAGTGATGGTGATTATGATGATAGTGATAGCGATTATGATGGTGATGGTAATAGTGGTGATGGTGGTGGTGATGATGATGATGATGGTAATGGTGGTGATGGTGGTGATGATGGTGGTGGTGATGATGATGATGACGGTAATAGTAGTGATGATGATGGTGATGGTGGTGATGATGGTAATAGTAGTGATGATGATGGTGATGATAACATAGTTATAAGGAGTAGTTCAAATAAACCATACAAAGCCCCTAGCTTATAGTATGCACTCAAATGCCAACTGCAACTTCAGAGCCACTTACTTACTGTGTGATCTCATTATACTCACCTGCCTTCTCTGCCCCTAGCTTCTTGGCTGAGAAATGAAGTAACTATCCTTATTGCTTTGAGCTGTCATGAAAAAAACTTTATTATAGTTATGTTTAGACTCTACAGTGAGTTCCTAAATTACACCAACCTGTCACTCCAATGACCCTCGTTAGAAAGCCAGAGGTATGAAAATAATAAATAAATAAATAAATAAATAATAAATAAATAAATAAATAAATAAGAAAGCCGACAGTCTGGATCAGCAACAGCACTCTAGCTAGACACACAAAGCTCAGCTTAGCAGGAGAAAAAAATGCAGAAAGGAACATAAACAATACGTTGCTTTGTCTTCTAAGTAAAAGGATCCTTCTGATACAACAGAGTCAGAACAACCTCCTTACTCAATAGAGGGTCAGTAATGTTTTATTGCCATGGTTCACCATGTCCACACCCACCCATGGTGTCTCCATAACTTCACACAGCATGTCCCACCCCTGTGACCAATGGGCCTCTGTACTTTCCTTCTTGCAGAGGGACAAGTTCTGGGTCAGGCAGCAAATCCATGCGTAGGATTACACAAGGATAGAAATCCCAGTAGAGTTACTGTAGTTGGGGGTGAGCATCCAGCATTTCTGCCGCAGATCCTTCCATGGCTTTGGTCTTGTAAATAAATGCCAAGTAGATTAAACTAAGCTTACCTACCGCTGGATGTACACAAAATCTAAGGTGTGCCACTTCTATTTGCTGATCCTCAGTTCCCTTTATTGCTTTGGATGTGCTAAATCCTCCCTGTATCATGTCACATTACCCTGTGAGTAAAGTCAGGTCATGTGACACCTGTTGAGCTTTAGGATATGGAAAGAGGAGCCATAGAGAAGGTGAGGGCCACGCTCCAGCAACACACTTCCCGAATGAAGGACAGAAGAATTGGCTTTGGCTTTCCCTAGGCAAACAGAAGCCCTGAATAACATGTAGGGCCAAGAGACAAGACCCCTTCTGCTAGAGGCTCTGTAATCACAGTAACTCCACTGAGAGTTAACAGAGTCCCCCACAACCCCAAACGTCCCCTGCCTCCAGTCTAGGGCCCTGGAAGATGGCAACCCCACTTCACCCCCATTCCCTGCGACACTGTGGCATGGGCAGCGATGATTCTATTGGTAGAGAGATAGCCCAGTCAGGATTCCACCAGAGAAACAGAACCAGTAGGAGATATGTATTAAGAGATTTATTGCAAGAAATTGGCTTACGTGATTGTAAGGGTTGGCTAGGCAAGTCTGAAATCCATAATGTAAGCCATCAGAAAGGACAGGCTGGAACTCTGGGGCAGGAGCTGATGCTGCTGTCCACAGGCAGAATTTCTTCTTCAGAGAAACCTGAATTCTGCCCCTTAAGGTCTTTCAACTGATTGAATTAGGCCCACCCAGATTATCTGGGATAATCTCCTTTACTTAGGGTAAACTGATGATAGACTTTATTCACATCTACAAAATACCTTCATAATAGCACCTAGATTAGTGTTTGATTAAGTAACTGGGGACTCTAGCCTAGCCAACTCAACACATAAAAACTGACCATCACAGACCATATAATTTACCATCCAAACTGCGATACTCTTGAGAGTGAAAGGAAGAGCTATGCATGATTATGTCAGAACAAGCACAAACTGAGACAGTCACAAGCAAATTGGAACATATGGTCGCCATATCCATGGGATGCTTAAATCTGACTTACAAAGTCCCCCTGTGTCTTAACAAGGCTCAGGAAACAAATATTTTCCCACATGACAGAAAATGTTGAAGCCATTATATATGAGCTAGCAGACCTAGAAGACAAGGAAAGCTACAGCAGAAAGCAAAAGACCAAAGACCCAGGAAGATTACAGATAACTCAGACAGTACCAGCTCCTATCTAGCTTCTCCCCAATTCATGTACCTAAACGGCTCTCAACAAAGTGACCAATGACCTCTACTTAACTAGGAGGAAGCAGCATTTGGCAGTGGTCGAAGATATGGGATTCTGGAGTCATATTCCCTCATTCAAATTACTTGCTGTGTGACTTTGTGCAAGTTATATAAGCTCTCTGTGCTTGGTTTCCTTATGTGGAAAACAGGGACGACGAGTTTCACACAAAGGTGTTAGAGTAGTTCCCAGTAATGTGAACTATCACCACCATTACATCTAAAAGACACATTTCATCCTCATCCTGTCTCACCTGTCAGCCACCCCGTCCTTGCTGAAACGCTGTCATTTCCTGGCTTCCATGAAACAATGTCATCCTGACTTTCTTCCTGACTCTCTGGTCACTCCTCAAGCCACGCTTTCTTCTCAGTCTCATCCACACCTGTGAATTTGGTAACCACCTCCTGACTCTCAAACCCCTTTCTCCAGGTCAGACCTTGCTTCCAAGCTTCAGACTCACTCCCACCTGCCTACTCAACACTGCCTCCTTGATGCCTCCAAAGCTCTTAAGTTCAACATGTCTAAAACTGAACTTATGATCTTCTCCCCTTAAAAAACTGGCTCTCCTCCTTGGTTCTCCCACACCACCATCACCCATCCCATCCCACTAATCAGAAGTGGTCCTTTCCATCACCCCCTCCATCCAATCGACCTCCCAGTTCAATCAGTTTCACCTCCTAAATGATACATGAGAGATCAAAAGTGCACCCAGTCCTCAGCCTCCCCACTATCACCAATCTAACTGAATATTCTTCCATGTCCTGCCTTTACTATTATTGTACCCTGACTGTTCTCTCCACATCCACTCTGGCTCCCCTCCAACTCATCCTCATTGGTAGGCCTGACCTACACTCATACAACATACACATATAACATACACACACTCGCCCTCATGCGCACACAGTTTTAAAATCTTTTGTCACCTCCCATTGCTCTTGGGATTAGACACCAAAATCCTCACTGTGGCCCCCCAAATCCCTGCCCAGTCTGGCTCCCGCCTGCTTTTCCAGCCTCCCTTCATACCATTCTCCCTTTATTCTTAGCTCCAGTCACCTTGGCATTTTTTCAGTCCTTGACTAAATGTGCTGTGCACCTCCCACCCCAGGGTCTTTGCACATGCTATTTCTTCTATCAGGAATACACTAATCCTATTCTTAACTGTGGTGTCTTTCTAATCCAAGCTCAAATTTCTTTTCTTCAGGAACCCCTTCCTAAACGATTTTCCAACTCCACCCTTTCACATTTAGATCATTTCCCTTGTTATACGCTCTCAGAGAACCATGCTCTCAGCCCTCAGGGCATGCATTCAGTTTGGAATTACATATTCATTAATGTAATGACTTGTCATGAATAGACATTTTTCCAGAGAAGACATACAAATGGCCAACAGACACATGAAAAGATGCTCAACATCACTTATTATCAGGGAAATGCAAGTCAAAACTACAATGAGATATCACCTGACACCTGTCAGAATGGCTAAAATCAACAACACAAGAAACAACAGGTGTTGGTGAGGATGTGGAGAAAGGGGAACACTTCTGCGCTGTTGGTGGGAATGCAAACTGGTGCAGCCACCCTGGAACACAGTATGAAGGTTCCTCAAAAATTAAAAATAGAACTACCCCACAATCCAGCAATACACTACTAGGTATTTACCCAAAAAACACAAGAACACTAGGAGTAGCTTCAAGATGGTGGAGGAGTAGGGGATCCTGGTTCCGTCTGGTCCCTGGAAATCAGCTAGATAGTTATCAAACCATTCTGAAAACCTGCAAAATCGACCAAAGATCTGAGAAAAGAATTGCTACAATTCTACAAATAGAAAAGTGACTACTTTCTGCAAGGTAGGAGGTGCAGAGAAGTGAATCCAAGGTGATATATGAGAAGATAAACCATGGGGGGAGGGAGCCTCCACAAGCCGGCTACCAGAAAGTGATACAGCAGCGGAGCGCAAAAACAGAACTTTTAGTTTACCTAAAAGGCACACAGGAGGCAAAGCAGGGCAGAATCCTAGGTGGTCTCAGGATCCCTGGGGTCACAGAAAGAACAGGGTGCCTGAGTGCAGAAGACTTCCCAGGCATCAGAGCAGGGAAGCCAGCGCAATCAACAAGCCCCAGAGTGGCCTCTCAGCTAGGTGTTGCCATAAACCACGAACCAAGGCTCAATCCGGCAACCGCTCTCCGAGCAGGGGTCCAGCAAGCAGCAGAACCCAGGCAAGGAGTGGCATGCGTACACGTAGCAGGAGTCCACAAAGTTTGGAGACTCCAAAGAGGGTAGCATGCCTGAAAAAAAAAACGCTTGGTCACAGGCTGTGTGAACAGAGTGTGGATGGAGACTAGGGAGACAAGAGTGATTGACCACTTTTCAAAGAGTAGAGGGCACGAACTTTCAGCTCCTGGGCTACAGATTGGGGTGCTACCATTTTCATCCACCCCACCGGCTCCAGAGCCACTTACACTGAGCCCGGCCCCCTGGCAAAACGGGTGCATTTCCACCCAGGGAAAGATACCTGAGAATCAGTGCAACAGGCCCCTCCCCCAGAAGACCAGCAGGAATGTCCGGCTAATACCAAGTTTACCAATCACACAGAACTGTAAAACTCCAGCTCTTGGGGAAAAAAGTATATACAGTTTGTGGTTTTTTATTATTCTTTAGTCCTTCAGGTTTATATTTTATTATCCTTTTCAAAATTTTCTTATCAATTATTTTTTTAAGTCTTTTTTAATTTTAATTTTTTCACTTACAGTTCATATATATATTTTTCATTTTTGGCTTCCTTCCATTGTATTCAACTCTATTTTCGTACATATGTAAGCTTTTCTTTCTTACCTATTTTAGGACCTAGTTTCTTCTAACAGACCAAAATACACTTAGGATCCAGTTTATTGTTCTGTTCTGCTCTACTTCTTGTTTGATTTTATTCTTATTTTTTTTCTTTTTGGTTTCTGTTCTCTTCTAAGAAATACTAAAGGGGACCCTTTAAGCAAAGAGAGAGACCAAAAGTAACAAAGACCAGAAAGGAAAAGAGACAATATACAGAAACAGTGACTCTACAGGTAATACAATGGCATTAAATTCATATCTTTCAATAATTACTCTGAATGTAAATGGACTAAATGCTCCAATCAAAAGACATACGATATCAGATTGGATAAAAAAAAAAGACCCATTGATATGCTATCTACAAGAGATTCATTTTAGACCCAAAGACACCTCCAGATTGAAAGTGAAGGGGTGGAGAACCATTTATCATGGTAATGGACATCAAAAGGAAGCTGGGGTAGCAATCCTTATATCAGACAAATTAGATTTTAAGACAAAGACTAACAAGAGATGAAGGGGGACAGTATATCATAATGAAAGGGTCTATCCAACAAGAAGAGCTAACAATTATAAATATTTATGCCCCTAACTTGGGAGCAGCCAATTATATAAACCAATTAATAACAAAATTAAAGAAATAATTGATAATAAAACAATAATAGTAGGGGACCTTAACACCCCACTCACAGCAATGGACAGATCATCTAAGCAGAAGATCAATAAGGAAACAAGGGCTTTGAATGACACACTGGACCAGATGGACTTCACAGTTATATTCAGAGCATTTCATCCTAAAGCAAAAAAATGCACGTTCTTCTCAAGTGCATATGGAACATTCTCCAGAACAAATCACATGCTGGGTCACAAATTAGGTCTCAACTGGTACCAAAGGATTGGGATTATTCCCTGCATATTCTCAGACCACAATGCTTTAAAACCTGAACTCAAGCACAAGAGAAAATTTGGAAGGAACACAAATACATGGAGGTTAAACAGCATCCTACTGAAGAATGAATGGGTCAACCAGGAAATTAAGAATTTTAAAAATTCATGGAAGCAAATGAGAATGAAAAGACAACAACAGTTCAGAACCTTTGGGATGCAGCAAAGGCAGTCCTAAAAGGGAAGTATATAGCAAAAGAAGCCTTTCTCAAGAAACAAAAGTATCAAATACACAACCTAACCTTACACCTAAAGGAGCTGGAGAAAGGACAGCAGATAAAGACTAAATCCAGCAGGAGAAGAGAAATAATAAAGATTAGAGCCAAAATCAATGAAACAGAAACCAAAACAACAGTAGAACAGATATACGAAAGTAGGAGCTGCTTCTTTGAAAGAATTAGTAAGAACGATAAACCCCTAGCCAACTTACCAAAGAGGAAGGACCCAAATAAATAAAATCATAAATGAAAGAGGAGAGATGACAACCCACACCAAGGAAATACAAACAATTATAAGAACATATTATGAGCAACTATATGCCAACAAATTAGGCAATCTGTAAGAAACGGATGCATTCCTGGAAATGTATGAACTACCAAAACTGAACCAGGAAGAAACAAAGGACCTGAACAGACCCAAAACCAGCAAAGAAATCGAAGCAGTAATCAAGAATCTCCCAACAGGGGCGCCTGGGTGGCTCAGTCATTAAGCGCCTGCCTTCGGCTCAGGTCATGGTCCCGGGGTCCTGGGATCAAGCCCCGCATCGGGCTCCCTGCTCGGCGGGAAGCCTGTTTCTCCCTCTCCCACTCCCCCTGCTTATGTTCCCTCTCTCATTATGTCTCTATTTGTCAGATACATAAAATCTTAAAAAAAAAAAAAAAAAGAATCTCCCAACAAACAAGAGCCCAGGGCCAGATGAATTCCCAGGGGAATTCTACCAAACATTTAAAGAAGACTTGATACCTATTCTTCTGAAGATGTTTCAAAAAATAGGAATAGAAGGAAAACTTCCAAACTCATTCTATGAGGCCAGCATTACCTTGATCCCAAAACGAAAGACCCCACCAAAAAGGAGAATTACAGACCAATATCCCTGATGAACACGGATGCCAAAATTCTCACCAAGATACTAGCCAACAGGATCCAACAGTACATTAAAAGGATTATTCTCCACCACCAAGAGGGATTTATTCCTGGGCTACAAGGGTGGTTCAACATCTGCAAAGCAATCAATGCGATATATCACATGAATAAAAAAAAGGACAAGAACCATATGATCCTCTCAATTAATGCAGGAAAAAGTATTTGACAAAATAAAACAATCTTTCTTGAATAAACCTCTCTGCAGCATAGAGATAGAGGGAACATACCTCAATATCATAAAAGGCATATATGAAAAGCCCACAGCAAATATCATTCTCAATGGGGAAAAACTGAGAGCTTTTCCCCCAAGGTCAGGAACATGACAGGGAAATCCACTCCCACCACTGTTGTTCAACATAGTACTAGAAGTCTTAGCCTCAGCAGTCAGAAAACAAAAAGAAATAAAAGGCATCCAAATTGGCAAACAAGTCAAACTCTCACCCTTTGCAGATGACATGATACTCTATGTGGAAAACCCAAAAGACTCCACCCAAAAATTGCTAGATTCACAGAGGAATTCAGCAAGCTGGCAGGATATAAAATCAATACACAGAAATCAGTTGCATTTCTATATACTAACAATGAGACAGAATAAAGAGAAATTAAGGAATCAGTCCCATTTACAATAGCACCAAAATCCATAAGATACCTAGGAATAAACCTAACCGAAGAGGTAAACGATGTACTCTGAAAACTACAGAACACGTATGAAAGAAATTGAGGAAGACACAAAGAAATGGAATAACATTCCATGCACATGGACTGGAAGAACAAATATTGTTAAAATGTCTATGCTACCCAAAGCAATCTACACATCCAATACAATCCCTATCAATATACCATCAACATTTCTCAAAGAGCTGGAACAGATTATCCTAAAAGACCCCAAAAGCCAGAGGAAAGCTGAAAAAGAAAACCAAAGCTTATGGCATCACAATTCCAGACTTCAGGTTATATTACAAAGCTTAATCAAGACAGTATGGTACTGGCACAAAAACCAACACATAGATCAATGGAACAGAATAGAGAACCCAGAAATGGACCCTCAACTCTATGGTCAACTAATCTTTGACAAAGCAGGAAAGACTATCCAACAGAAAAAACACAATCTCTTCAACAAATGGTGTTGGAAAAATTGGACAGCCACATGTAGGAGAATGAAACTGGACCACTTTCTTACGCCATACACAAAAAATAAACTCAAAATGGATGAAAGACCTAAATGTGAGACAGGAATCCATCAAAATCCTAAAGGAGAACACAGGCAGGAACCTCTTTGACCTCAGCCACAGCAACTTCTTGCTAGACACATCTCCAAAGGCAAGGGAAACAAAAGCAAAAATGAACTATTGGGACTTCATCAGGATAAAAAGCATTTGCACAGCAAAGGAAACAGTCGATAAAACCAAAAGACAACCTACAGAATGAGAGAAGATATTTTCAAATGTCTTATCAGATAAAGGGTTTGTATCCAATATCTATAAAGAACTTACCAAACTCAACATCTAAAAAACTAATAGTCCAGTCAAAAGAAATGGCAGAAGATATGAACAAACATTTCTCCAAAGAAGACATGCAAATGGTCAACAGACACATGAAAAAAATGCTCCACATCACTCAGCATCAGGGAAATACAAGTCAAAACCACAATGAGATACCACCTCATGCCAGTAAGAATGGCTAAAATTAACAAGTCAGGAAACAATAAATGTTGGTGAGGATGCACAGAAAGAGAAACCCTCTTACGCTGCTGGTGGGAATGCAAGCTGGTGCAGCCACTCTGGAAAACAGTATGGAGGTTCCTCAAAAAGTTAAAAATAGAGCTACCCTATGACCCAGCAATTGCACTACTAGGTATTTACCCAAAAGATACAAACGTAGTGATCCGAAGGGGCACCTGCACCCCAATGTTTATGGCAGCAGTGTCCACAATAGCCAAACTATGGAAAGAGCCCAGATGTCCATCCACAGATGAATGGATAAAGAAGATGTGGTGTATATATACGATGGACTATTACTCAGCCATCAAAAAAAAAAATGAAATCTTACCATTTGCAATGATATGGATAGAACTAGAGGGAATTATGCTAAGTGAAGTAAGTCAATCAGAGAAAGACAATTATCATATGATTTCACTCATTGGTGGAATTTAAGAAACAAAACAGAGAATCATAGGGGAAGGGAGGGGAAAAATAAAATAAGACAAAATCAGAGAGGGAGACAAACCATAAGAGACTCTTAACTACAGGAAACAGGCTGAGGGCTGCTAAAGAGAAGGGGTGGAGGGATGGGGTAACTGGGTGATGGGCATTAAGGAGGGCACATGATGTAATGACCACTGAGTGTTATATGCAACTGATGAAATCACTGAACTCTACTTCTGAAACTAATAATACAGTATATGTTAATTAATTGAATTTAAATTAAATTTAAAAAAAAAGACAAGAACACTCATTCAAAGCATTATGTGCACCCCAATGTTTATAGCAGCATTACCTATGATAGCCAACTCATGGAAACAGGGCCAGTGTCCATGGACTGATGAATGGATAAAGAAGATGTGGTATACATATACAATGGAATATTACTCAGCCATCAAAAAGAATGAACTCTTGCCATTTGCAACGACATGGTTGGAGCTAGTATTATGTATTATGCTAAGCAAAATAAGTCACTCAGAGAAAGATAAAACCATGTGATTTCACTCATATGTAGAATTTAAGGAACAAAACAAATGATCAAAGGGGGAAAAAAGAAGGGAGGGAGAGGGAGAGAGAGAGAGAGAGAGAGAGAGAGAGAAACCAAGAATCAGACTCTTAACTATAGAGAACAAACTGATGGTTACCAGAGGGGAGTGGGTGGGGGGATGGGTTAAACAGGTGATGGGATTAAGGAGTGCCCTTATTCTGATGAGCACCAGGTGATGTATGGAAGTGCTGAATCACTATATTGTACACCTGAAACTAATATTACACTGTATGTTAACTAACTGGAATTTAAATAAAAACTTTTTAAAAATGTGATGACTTGTCTACCTCACTGGACTATAAGCTCCATGAGAGCAGTGACCACGCCTCATTCACTGCATTCCTAGCACCTATCACAATGTGTGCCATATAGCAGGTAAATAAATGGATGAATAAAAATGAATGGATGAACAAACAACCCTGAGAAGCAGGTCCCAACCATTGCCATTTTAGACTCAGGAGCCTGAGCTAGAGGTGGTGCAACGTGACTTACCAGGGATCAAACACTAGTAAGTAGCAAAGCCAAAATTTGAACCCTGTTCTGATGACAAATCGTACAAAATCTTTGCCACTACACAGAGCATTACTTTTTCTGAGAGGCTGATGGTATATGACTAATAATGGAGAGAGTCTGAAAAAGCTTTTTCTGAGAATAAAATTTCTAGACTTGGGCACTGAATCTGTATCAACACACTCAACATAAAAGTCTTTCCTTCTAAAAGGTTATAATAAAGGCTCAAAAGGATTCTTTCACTCAACAGCAATGTCTCCTCTCCCGACTTAAAAATAGCCCCTCTCCTTGGCAGGTCGGGGTCTGTTTCTCTGTAGTTCCTCAAAGCTTACCTGAGAGCAGAGCTCCTCCATTGACTTCAAAAGGAACTTTGAGCTTCCATTAGCCAGAGGAAGCAGGAACACAATGAGAAATGGGTGCTCGGTCCTGGAAGGAGCACAGACTACCAGGAGAGTTGTGTGGGTGGGACAGACGTTAAGCTGCCTTGGGTGGCTTGGTCAACACTGCCTGGGCCTTTTCAGAGTAGAGAATAACATCAGAGTTATTCTGTGTCCCATCCAGAAGGCTGTAGGCTGATTTTCCAGCGATTACCTCCTGAAAATGGGCGGGGGTGGGTTTATTTGTAGAAACAGCAGATCATCTGGTGGTATAGACAGTTACAAATGTGTAGAAAGAACAAGGGCAAAGAAGTCAGGAGACCGTCGTTCCAGTCATGGCTCTATCACTGACCCTCCCAGGAGCTTTAGCCAATCCTGTTGTGCCTTTAGTGGGTTAGTGTTCTCTATGGTAAAACGAGGGAGTCGGGATGAATGGCCTCTAAGACTCCTATCATTATGAGACCCGATGTCTGTCTTCATACAGTGGGTTAGAAATATCATTTCGTTAGGCATCAGAGAGGGTGTTGACATCAAAATGAATTGCTGAATTATTAAGGATTGAATTATTCCTATTGCTGCTGGATGCGTTGGAAATTTTCTAAAAGGATTACAGATCTTGATTTTTTACATTTGTGGAAAATGGGGAAATATGAAATATATACATCAAACCCCATTTAGATATCTTTCCCAACTTTCTTCCCAGAAAAAGAACTTAGAAGAACAAAGATATGGAAAACACAAAGAATCACCTTCCAGGTGGGCAGACAACACAAGGAACATGGACGCTGATACTGACCAGCCATTCCTGGACCGGGAAACAATTTGCCTGTGGATAATAAGCCCCTAAGCTTTGCATCCCATTTGCCCACATTTCTGTAAGATGCTCTGCTAGACTGCAAGCTACTCGACTTTAAGACGACGTTTTACTCCACTTTGCATCCCTGAAAGAGGACTGCCTTACAAATGAAGTTGGGGCCCAGAATATTGCTCATACTGTCACCAAAGTAATATTTTTTAACACAAACCTCACCATGGCACTTCTTGACATAAAATCCTACAGTGGCCCCACATCTCTCTCGATACCCAAATATTCTTTTTTTTTAATTTTTTTAAAATTCTTTATTTATTGAAGTAATCTCTACACCAGTATGGGGCTCGAACTCATGACCCCAAGATCAAGAGTCACATGTTCTTCCAACTGAGCCAGCAAGGCACCCCAGTACCCATATACTCTCTACCCATTTTTCAATTTCCCTAATGAAGAGAATCACTTGGGGAGCTTGTTATACCCCCCAAAATCACCAGACCCTCTGAGTAAGAATCTCTAGAGAAAAGGCCTGGAGATCTCCTTTTGCTTATTGTTTACTTACTTGTTTTCTTAATAAATCCCCCCACTCTCCAAGATGGCTCATTCATCACCAGAAAAACTGGATACTGCTTCCCTAGAGAAATAAGGGTAAGGATGCTGAATGTAACCTCATTTTTGATAGCATAAAACTGGAAACAACCAGTATCCTCATCAATAGGGAAACAGATAGATAAAATGTAGTATTCATAAAATGGAATTCTATGCAACAGTTAAAATGAATGAACTTGATGTATCAACATGGATAGAGCTCAAAAACAAAAGGCGGGAAAAAAGCAAGATGCAGAATAATGTCTCAGAGTATAATACTTATGTGTGTAAAATATGCTTTCAATGATGTGAAAGGATAAATACCAGATGAACGATCACTGCCTTGGGAAAGGAATGGAGAGAAAGCAATTAGGCAGAAGGTGTTGGTTAAAGGGGCTTTAAATATACCTGTAGTACTTTATTTCTTTTTTAAAAGACAAGAAAAAACATGGCTAAAAGCTAACAGGGTTTTTTTTTAAGATTTTATTTATTTATTTGAGAGAAAGAGAGCGTGCGTGCGTGTGCTCTGCAGGGTGGGACGGGGGGGGAGGGGGAGAGGGAGAGAGAATCTTAAGCATGCCCATCAGAGAGCCCGATGCGGGGCTCGATCTCACGACCTTGAGAGCATGCCCTGAGCCGAAATCAAGAGTCAGGATGTTTGACTGACTAAGCCACCTAGGTGCCCCTAAATGCTAACGGTTTTTAAACCCGGGTGGTAGGAATATGGATATAGGTGTCTTATGAACGTATTCTTTATACTTTTTTTAATTCTCAAAATTCACAACAAAGTAGGAACTCTCTAACATGAAACAGAAAACTGTCTGTGATCTGACACTTGCCCTGAATCATCCCCTGCCCTTTGCCTGTGCCTATCGGTCACACAGAATACTTCCTCTCCCCCCAACACAGGAGTGCAGCCAACTCCCAAGTATCTGCACCCGGGGTTCCCTCTGCCCGTCCTGCCTCCCGAGAGCCCCAATGGCTAGCGAGATTCTTCTTCATGCTTCAATGCCCAGTTCTCCTGCCACCCACCTGGGGACGCGCTCTCCATCCTGCTCTGACAGGGGCAGGTGCTCCCTTTTATACTCTGGCACAGATCTTACTTGAAGGTCCAGCATCCAGCCCAGGGCACACCATCCAGTCTGCACTACAAGAAATCCTTCGGACGAATGAAGGAATGGAACATTCAGTCAATTTCCTATCAGCAAGATTTGTCCACGTGGATACACATTAAATGCCAATTAAAAGAAACAAAGCTATTTCGGGTACATGAGCACCACTCTTCCTTAGTTCTTTGTGCAACAGATAAGAAAAAGGTAAGAGGTAGTTGAGGTAGCCCTCTTCAAACATAGAAAAAGCTCTGAATGGAAAATTGAGAATAACTGCTCCATTTCCACCAAGCACTGAGATAATGAGCCTAAATTATAGCTGGAAAGATGCGGATTAGATATTGAAAAGGACTTAACAAGAACAGCATACTACTGTAGTGGGAAAGAACATGGTTTTGGAGGCAGCCCGTCCTGGCAATAAATCCCAATTCTTCTGCTCAATGGCCGTTTAACTTTGGGCACGTTATGTCCTCGCTCAGAGCCTTGGTGTCTTCACTTCCAGGGCAGATATAATAATACCCACCTTACCTTAATACTACCTCCCAGTAGAGCATTCAAAGGCATAACATATAAAGCCCTTCGCACATAGTAGTTACTCCCCTGGAATCATCATAGAACTAAAATAGGAAATCCCTCTCTCTTGCAACTTTTGAGGTCCAATCACACAACAGTGGTTTAGTAGAAATCCTAACTTGAAGCAGGAGGATGGATTCCAGGAACGCCACAGGACCCTTTGCCCCGTCCTGTAGATTGTGCCATAGAGCCCCAAGGGCAATGCAGGAAAAAGGGTCTTAAACTCCCTTTTTTGGGAGTTAGCCTATCCAGCACAATGAGGTCACGACTTGGGCCAGCTGATTTTTGAGGGCCAGGTATTCTGCAATGGTGTTTTTCTTTATCTCTTTAAAAAGACGTGTCACTTATGGTCCTGATAACAGCCTAGGCTAAAATGTTTAGCATTTTCATTTTAAAAGGTGATACTTAAATTGTCTTTTTAAACTTTCACTGTAAAAGGTGATAGTTAAACTGTCTTCTTTCAGCCCTAACATCAACACCTCCCCTGCTCCCGCCCTGATAATAGGCCCTGGGATTGTGCTAGAATTGCATTTCTCCTCTCCTCTTCTCCCAGTTGGGGACAGAAATGAAGACTTGCTCAAGACTCAGAATTCTTTTCTGTTCCAATTCAGTCATGCTCAGCCCCTAGAAGAGATTCTGACCTGATTCTAACAGCCTTGGTTTATAATGAGATCGGTCTTAACTGCAGCCTACTCCAAGTGGAGAATATGTTTCTTGGAAAACAAGATTGGAATCCACCCCTAATTTGAAAAATACATGATCTGGGATCAATAGGTCCAGCAGAACTAGACAGAAAGGCTGGATTTAAATCCTTCAGTGCCAGGGGACCTGGGTGGCTCAGTCGTTAAGCGTCTGCCTTCAGCTCAGGTCATGATCCCAGAGTCCTGGGATCGAGTCCCACATCAGGCTCCCTGCTCCTCAGGAAGCCTGCTTTTCCCTCTCCCACTCCCCCTGCTTGTGTTCCCTCTCTCGCTGTGTCTCTCTCTGTCAAACAAATAAATAAAATCTTAAAAAAAAAAAAAATCCCTCAGTGCCATCCCACCCCCCACCCCTCTCCCCCCCCCCCCGCCCTCCTCTACTCTTCCCTTCCTCCCTCCCCTCTCCCCTCACCCGTCCCTAGTCCCTAGTGTAATGACAAAGAGGTGTCCTTTCCAGAACTCCTAACAAGGTGTTCCTTTCCCCCATGGAATCATGGCACTCTTTCCACTTGGCTTCCCAGGAAGCGACAGAGAAGGCACTTACTTCCTTCACAGGATGTGACAGGGTTCAATACATAATGAATAAAATGTCATAATAGCTTGATAAAGGCACTTTGTAAAACACATGGAACAAGTAATTAAAAAAAAAAAAAACTCTAAATGAAGATTCAATTCCAAAGGGAAGAATGCCTTTGGGTTTTTTGACAAAGCAAAATATTCCAAAATTCAATTGTTTAATAGGGCTTTCCCCGGCAGCACTGGCACATATTAATTCTCATTTCAAGGCAGCATGTTTATTTTAGTTCCAACCTACTTTCAATGGTAGGTAATTAGGGAAACTAAAAGTGCATATCTTATTGCTTAATTTAGAGTCTACCACTGTGTTTCTAGGCCTTTCTTGGGATGTGTTTTAATGATTCAGAACGATGAAAGATTTTTATTCAACTTTAACTGCTTGAGAAAGGCAGTGAATAAAAGTCAGGTTATAGATTCTGATTTTTAAAAGAAACCTCGTCCTATTATTTTAAACCCCAGCTTTTGCCCATGCAAGCTAAGCTCTTGTGTAATAAATTCCACCAGAAGTTCTCAGAGCTCCCGACATCCGTGCTCCAGGCATTTCTCTGAAGTCTGGACACTTCACAAGATTCCCACCGGTGTCACCAGGAAAAATTATCTTGGGTGGCCACCGTGGAAGCCGCAAATGTCTGTGGAGTATCTTTCTATCTAAAGAGAGGTAAGAAGCCACACCGGGAACAAGAACAATTGTATAGCATCACAAACTCCCCAGGCTGCCAGGGACTTGGAGCAGTACTACCCAACAGAAGCACAATGTCAGGGGGTGGCTCAGGTGGTTAAGCCACTGTCTTAGGCTCAGGTCATGATCCCAGGGTCCCGGGATCGAGTCCTGCGTCAGGCTCCCTGCTCAGCGGGGAGCCTGTTTCTCCCTCTGCCTGCCACTCCCCCTGCTTGTGCTCTTTCTCTCTCTGACAAATAAATAAATAAAATCTTAAAAAGAAAAAGAAAAAAGAAATACAATGTCAGCCCCAATGCAATGTAATTTTACATTCTGTAGTGGCCACATTTTATTAAAGTATACAATACAGTATTATTAAACTGTCATCTTATCATTGAAGACCCTTTGACCAACATCTCCCCATTTCCTCCACTCCCCAGCCCCTGGCAACCACCATTGTACTGTATCTATAAGTTCCACTATTTTTTTTTTTTTTTAGATTCCACTCATTAGCAATACCACACAGCACTTTCTCTGTCTGGCTTATTTCACTTAGCATAATGGCCTCCAGGTCCATCCATGTAGACACACATGGCACCACTTCTTTCTTTTTTATGGCTGAATAATATTCAATTTTATGTATATTCCACATCTTCTGTGTCCACTTGCCTGTCCACAAATACTTAGGTTGTTTCCATATCATGGCTACTGTGAATAACACTATAATGAACATAGGGTGCAGATACCTCTTCAAGATACTGATTTTGTTTCCTTCAGATATATACCCTTAACTAAAATTAATTCATTTCCTCAGTTGCACTAAGCCCACTTCTAGTACTCAGGGGCCACATGTGGCTGGCTACTGTCAGACAGCATACCCCTAGAGATCTTATAATCCAGGGCCACACAGTGCAGGAATCCTGACCCAGGGCCACCAGATCCTGAACCCCCCCACAACAATGAGACCCCTCCTCCTCCCACAAAGTGGCCCAGCCGAGTGTCAGCTCAGGTGGTTAGAAAGCCCCTCCTTCATAAGTGTTGAGCTGAAAACTGCTGCCCTGTCATTTCCATCTCCAGATCCTAGCTCTGCTTTCCAGAAAGTCTGTGCCCTCCCTGGGGGGTGATGGGAGCAGCCCACACAGCCCCTGGAGGCCAGACAAGCCCAGCTGGGGTCTCCTGAGGTCTTGCTATAGACCCCGTCTGTCTGCCAGAGGGCACCACATCCATTCAAGAGGAATCGGGATTTTTGAGAAAGCTTTTTTCCCCACCCCTGGCCCTATCAGGACAAAGGGGAGGGTGGACAAGAAGAGCAGTTAATAACGGCTTTTCCCTGAGGCAAAGCGGCTCTGCTCTTTCTTGGCTCACGCCATAAAATGCTGCAGCAAAGCACTGACCCTAAATGCTGCAGAAAAAGAGCCCACATAAAACTGTGAGCACTTGGTACCTGGCATTGGGAGATTTTTCAGAGAAAGCACTTTTGGAGGAAAGATGAGCGGAGTAGAGAAAAGCAGTTAAACTTTAATACATACACAAATATTAGTTTTGCGTAAATGGGGGTCATACGATCAATGCCGTTATCACGAATGCTGTACCCCACCCTGTATCAGTATCAGCAGCTCCCCATTCTCACACCCCCACCCCGTAACACATTTTAAGAACACAGCATGTGTCCTAGATTTTCCTCGCTACTTATATAGTCCAGTCCAGTCCTTCATATACAGACTTTGAGTGGTTTCTCATGGTGTGTTCTACAAAACTGAGATCTAATACACACTTTCCTGCACCTTGCTTTTCTCACCAAACTCCCTTTCAGCTGTACAGAAAAAACAGCCCTCCCTAGATCTTACACTGAGCCCAGATCTACCCCCCCGCTTGGTGGGCTGGCTGGTCTGCACCTCCCAGACATTCTCTCTCTCTCTTTCTCTCTCCCTCTCTCTCTCTCTCTCTCTCTCTCTCTCTCTCTCTCTCTCTCACACACACACACACACACACACACACACACACACACACGCTCTGGGGCTCTCCTCAGTCCCAGCAGCCAAAGAAGGACCGGCTCCCCTGGCAAAGCAGAGTTGAGATCACAAGGACACCCTGGGCCTCGAAGTGGTTGAAGGTGATTCTGCAGGTGTCAGCCTGGCTGCCTGGGCAAACTGGGGAGAAGGAGGACCGTCTTCTCTCCTGCGTCCCAGGCACCCCATACCTTCACCTTCAGTGCCTTCACCTTCAGTGTTCTGTGTTGCCAACATGCACACACCTTCTTTCCACCCCCAAGGTCGGGGAGCATCTAGGAAGTTGAAATGCACACCAATAATTGGAAACCGGACAGGTTTGCTGGTGTGAATAGAGTTCTTTACACCAGGTGTAGCAACTTGAAAGACGCAATCATGCAGCGGATCCAAGAAGGAGCACTCATCTGTCTTGGGAAGCGTTCAGTCACTACCCATTACTTTGCTCACTTCCCTTCTCCCATCCCTGCCCTCCACCCCAGACGCAGACAGCAGTGATGCCTCCCAAAGGACCCAGATCTGTCCTTTAGCACACTTGTCCCGAGGGGCGGAGCGGGAACCATGTTCCCCAAACTGTTTCATGCAGCAGTGCCTATCATACCCCCAGAAATCATGGGGCAATGTTTCCTTCATCCATTTTTAATTGCTGCCGATTATAATGACATTCTTTGCAAAATAAATACTTAACCACCTTCCCTTAGATTTTTCAGGCCAAAGGAGGACGGAGATGTAAAGCTTTCAGTTAATAGCTTAGTTTATTCTGGTGTCATTTATTTTATTTCCTTTCGGCTTGTTATTTATGGTTTAAATTTTTTGCACCCTGGTGCTTGGCCTGCTTTCCTCAGGAGGATATTTAAGAAAAAGAATTTAGATGTTCAGGCATTTTTTTACCATTGGGCTGGAGGCAGATGACTTTAGGAGGAGAAACAGGCAAACACCACTGCAGTCACCACCAAAACCCCAAAATAAAATCACTGACTTCTCTAAAATGTAGTAAGGTGTTATTCTGGGCATTTGGGATGGCACAACCTATTATTCTAACACTCAGCAGATTCTGTTAGGCAAATAGCTAAGTGACAGGATGCGTGTGTGTGCAGACAAATTACCATGGAGCTCATCTGTGACCAAAAGGTCCTGTAATTGAAATGGGATCAAGATTCTCCAAAGTGCACATGCCCTACAGCTGACCTGATCTCGTTACACATCTATGGGCCTGGGAGACCAAACGGATCAAGAACGGAAGCCAAAATCAAAATGGAAAGTACGCTGCTCCTGCCACGTAAAGAAGCTAGTGTTTAATTAGACAGGGGCCATGAATCGCAGCCTTCAAAATAAAACAGAGGGGGCAAAAATAATAAAACTTTCTCCATGAGTGATTCCTCCTCCCCTTGAAGCCAATGATAATGAAACTGACAAATATACCTTGGAGGCCGGCTTCAAGAATCAAATCGATTTATTTAATAATTTAGGAATCACTTCCAGACATCTCTCCCATTAAAATCTGAGGGGCCATTGTATTCTCTGTTTCCTCAGTTCCTTTCTCTTCCCTTAGTTATGCCTCACTGGCTTTAATAAATAAGTAATACAGATGGGGGAAAAAAACACTTATCTGGAGTGCCTCGCCTTCGCCTTCACCCTGCAGGGCTGATTCTTTTCTACCTATAAATAAATGGAGTCGAGAACAATCTTTACTCCCGTCAAGGCTGGGGCAGCAGGGTTGGACCCCTAAGTGTGGTCGTGGCAGCCCCGGGAGCCCAGAGCACTGGTCGAGCCCAAAGAAGAAGTGCAGGATAAATAACACGTTGAGACAAGCTTGGAGAGGCAAGGGCTCGTTCCAGAGGCAGAGCGTGTGCACGCAGGCGATTTTCCAGCTAGTAAATGGCAAGAAACCACAGCGACTAGTAGGGGAATTCCAAAAGCATCAAAGCAAACTGTGATCATTTGTACTTTATTGCTCAAAAGCGAGGGCTGCTGAACCCAGCCTCAGTTAGATTTCCTCATGATGCTTTGAAGAAAATAGGAACGAGATTGCTAATATACAGTAGGTCTCCAAAAGCAAACTTGCTGAACTCAGCAACAGTTCCTCCTACTCTCCCCGTCTGGGCAGGCATGCCTCCCCAACCGCCTTTCCCCCCCCACCTTGGGGACCCAGGAGCCCACAAAACCGGTACACACCTGAAGCGTGAAGACCTTGCTCCCTGCAGAGCTACCCCAATGGTGATGGCTCAGGCCACCGACACGGCTGGCTCCATCTACCACCAACATGGCTAGCCCCAGGCCAAAACCCAAGCCATTGGCACAACCAACATCCACTTCCCAGCCTCTGCCTGAGCCCCCACAAGTCACCCTGGAAGGCCCCTCTTCCTACGCCAGCCATTTCTACTATTTACAGGTCTCTCTCCAACCCTTTGCAGGCTTACTCCCCAGTTGGAAAGGCTGCCCCTCTACACTTCTACCCCGTCTCCAGCTAAACTAACTCATTTTTGCCCTGGAAGACGGCTAAGGCAGGAACCACCTCCCAGAACTTCCCCACACCACTGCCCCCACAGCGTTGAGAACATGCATTTCTTGCCACTAATCACCTGATAATGTAACTATTTACATTGCGTCTTGGTTGTATCCCCATACTCAGCATATGCGTGCACACACGGGTGGTGCTTTAGAAACAGTGCGTTGCCTATGTGTTGAGGAAAGCTGAGCTGGTTCACTGCCAGGAGTCTGTGCCTGTCTGTGTAACTTGCGCTTCCCAGATTTTTCCGCTGGGGGAAAGAGAAGGGAAGAGGGGACTGAAGTGTTTTGTCTCCCCTGGAAACCAGGAGCCAAGTCTTCCCCCTACCTCCCTAGCAGCCCATGCGAAGGCAATTTATCCCTGCCAGAAAAGCATGGGCAGCAAGCCACAGAGCTGCTTCTCTCCATCCACAAATTAATGATCATTCCCAGTGTTAATTCCATAAATAATTCATGAAGTCAAATACAAGGTATCTCTAAGCCCCCACCAACCATCCTGTGCAGCCTCACTCACAGGAGAAATTTAAACACAAACCTGGAAGCCTAACTTCAGTTTGCTGGAAGTTCTGATATGGCTAAACACATGTTAAATTTAGCCAAATGCTCTTTATTACATAAATATTCATTCAGCACCCTGTCTGAGCCAGGCGTGGTGCAGGCCGAGACTCAGTAAAGGGCACAGTCTCTGCCATAAAGGACACAGTCTCTCCCCTACAGTCAACGAGAAGAAACAAGGAAACAGCAAAGAGTGTTAGCACTTGACAGACAATACCAGGAGGTCAAAGAGCATGGAGGTTAAGTCTCTCTTCTCTGGAGTCCAGCAGACCTGGCTTCTAACCCCAATTCCTGGCCATGTGACCTGGAGCCAGTTCATCTCTCCCTCATCTGTTAAGTGGGTATGATGACAATGACAGTATTTACCTCACAGGGTTGGCCTACAGAAAGAAAGCAAGGCATTAAAATGACTAAGATTATGACACATAACACACTTGGGGGAATGAGAGAAGGCTTTTTGGAGAAGCTGAGTTCTGAAGGATGTATGGGAGAGGGGATGGGAGATATGGTGAAAGGCTACATAATTCCCAAAGCCCAGTGCAAAATAAAGATGCAGGTCCCCTTCTTCAAGAAGTATCGAGACTTTCAAGACAGGGACAACAGCGCTTTAAAGCAAGCACAGGGTCCCTATAAGCAGAGGTTGCCGTGCTACTCCACAGCCAGTGAAGCCAGCCCTAGGAGAAGGCGTGTTGTTCCCTACAACCACACATGTGACGCATACCTGGACTGCAGGGGTGATGGCTGCAGCTTACCCCAGCCTCAGTTATTTTAAGCCTCAGTGTGAACGGGAGATGCTTCTGACTGAACTACATGCACGCTGGCTGATGCATCGACACTTGTGCGCACGTGTGAATGACATCACTGCGCCCCGCGCTCCCCCAATCCGGTCTACAATCGGAGAATGCACAAGGCCACCTTCCCAGGTCCCTTACCTGACCTGGGATTCCTGAAAGAAATCACTGGGAATCCCAGGGTCTGAGATTCAGGCCCTCACTCAAGGCAAGTCACCTCACATCGCTGGACACCAGTTCCTCACCTGTAAAGTTGCAGGGAGTAGACTCATTAATCTCTAGGATCCCTTTGGATAGAATATTCTGCATTTCTGTGCAATAGCAGCAGGAGGAAGAAAATAAAGGTCTGCAAAGCCAGAGTCAAGTAATAATAATTTTAAAACAAGCGACATACCCGCTGACTTTTTAATATACCATTTCTGGTCTGGAAAAAAAAAACTATATTATGCAAAATAAAATGCTGTTGAAAACTCCCATAATGTCCCCGTATGCATTTCATTTAGCCAGTGTGGTATCACGCCATTAAAGGCTTTCTGTAATAGGGGTTCCAAAGCCCAATCCCTGGTAACAATCTATTTAGACCACTCGGCGTGGGGGGCACATATTTCCTGTACATCACCGGCTGGTTTTATTGCTTAGAATATTTGCATAAAGTCAAACAATTATCATTTGCTCCTGCTTTCTTTCACCTGAAGTGGCCATCCTTCAAACCCCCTTCTTGGAATCATCTCTCTGACTCACAGCTGAAAACCATCCATGGAACAACGTGCCCCAGGAACTTGGGCAGCCTCCAAAGGCAGCCAGGATCCAGGGCCTTCTCCTCTGGAAACTCTTCTCAGCAACTGGACATCTTAACATTGGTTCTCAAACTACAGCCTACATGGCAATTACCTGGAGGGCCTGTTAAACGTGATTGCTAGACACAGCTCCCAGAGTTTCTGATTCAGGAGGTCGGGGGGGTGGGGGGCGTGGGGGGGCGGCTCACACTTGCAATGCTAACAAATTCGCAGTGATGCTGATGCTGCTGGTCCCAGAACCAGGCTTGGAGAACCATTCTATTTGAGAGGAAACAGTAGCAAGTTCCTAGTCCACTCATAACAGAAAATGTGATCAGATGAAAGCTCACCTCTGCATAATGAATGGAGGGCAAAAAGGTCAGAAATTCTCCGAGGCTGGGCTTACCCTCAAGGGGGCGTCAGTGTCTTCTCACTAGCTTTCAACCTCCACGGAGACAGATGTGTATTTTCCTGGGCGTCGTTCATTCCTGGTTATTGGATGTGGGGGTGGGGGGCAGTGCCCACTGGCAAGAAAGTGCTCACAGGAAGTGTTTGGTCTATGCTGGGAAGAGGCCCCACTCTCAGCCTCAAGTAGAAACACTTTCCAGAGATGCCACCATTCCCTAAATCCTGAGCAAGCAGCATCAGGATCGCCTGAGGGCTCGTTAGAAATGTACAATCTGGGGCCCCAGCCCAGATCTCCTGAACCAGATCTGTATGTTCAATGAGATTCCCAGCGATGTGTATGCACAGCATGGTTTGAGAAGCACTTTCCTACGCAACATGGAGATGGGGAGAAACACCTCTGGCAAAAGGAGACAGGTTTTCCAAGAGTGCAGCTCCTTCTCATGTGAACTTGAGCCTGGCTGGAGTCTAACTCTCAGAGAAGAAGGTGGAAGGGAGAGGACATGCACATAGAGTAACCCCCGTCTCTGTCTCGTGGTCCAGACCTAGGATGGCCTGGCATGTCTGTCATGCCCAGGCCTGAAGAGGGGTTGCACACTCAGATGCCAGGAGGGTAACGTGATCAAGGCATGAATCGGGTGATGCCTTTGACCTACTGGAGGGGGCACTCCTTCTTGAGGCTTGCAGCTTTGGAACTTGGAAAACACCGTGCTAGCCTAACGGAAGTGTTCGCAGGCTGGGCTCCATCTGCAGGCTGCCAGTTTCTGACCCTTGTCCTACAGCGTTGGCTAAAATGTACTGGCGACTTCCTACACTCCAGGCATGTTATCATTATTTCCATTTGACACTTGAGAAAACTCAGGCAAAGGCAAAGGCAGTAACTTGCCCTCCAATTATGCAGCTAATCAGGAGCGGAGCTGGGATTTGGATTGGGCAGTGTGGTCAGAGGGCCGTACAATAAAGCCTCCTGTACCCAGGACCATGCCTGTGGGTAGGGAGTGGCATCTATCCTGAAGGTAGGGAGAAGTAGATTCTCCTAGAAGAAACCAGAACTTACTTGTCAGGTGGTCCTAGGACAAATCTATCATTTATTATCTAAAATGGGATGTTTTTGAGAATAAAAAATGGCATTCTTATTCACTATGCTGGACAACAGGTGTAAAGGCAGAGAGCCCTATGGGGGGCTCCTCACAGGGCTCTCGGATGGGACTGAGGCTTAGACACAGTCTCTGCCACTCTCAGGACAGACAGGAGCTAAACAGGGAGACAGCAGGAGCTGAGAGTGAGGATGAGTAAGTCATGCCTTGGAACAAGATCACCTAGTTGGTGGTGCTGGGTTTTTTCTCCATTTCTGCCTGTTTTTTGTTTTTTTGTTTTGTTTTGTTTTTTTAGATTTTATTTATTTATTTATTTGAGAGAGAAAGCACGAGCCAGGGGAAGGGCAAAAGGAGAGAGAGAATCTTAAGCCAACTGCACGCTGGGCATGGAGCCCAAGGCAGGGCTCAATCTCATGACCCTGAGATCATGACCCCAGCTGAAATCAAGAGTCAGACGCTTAACCAACTGAGCCACCCAGGCCCCCCTCCTATTTTTCTATTACTCACAAAATCCCATAAAGACTTGTGAAATGCACCCCCTCCCCCCCTAGTTAGATAAACTAAGCAAGAGGACAGAGTCCAGTCTTACCCTTCTGCCCACGAGGAGACTGCTCCCACTGTTATCATCCTCGGAGGGTCTGGTCTTAAAGGAGAAACTTTATCTAAAATTACAATTCCCGGGTGCCTGGGTGGCTCAGTTGGTTAAGCAACTGCCTTCGGCTCAGGTCATGATCCTGGAGTCCCTGGATCGAGTCCCGCATCGGGCTCCCTGCTCGGTGGAGAGCCTGCTTCTCCCTCTCCCTCTGCCTGCCTCTCTGCCTACTTGTGCTCTCTATCTCTGTCAAATAAATAAATAAAATCTTAAAAAAAAACAAAATAAAATAAAATAAAACTACAATTCCCCCTCATGCCTCTACAGCAAGGCCCTCATCCAGGAATCTGACTCTAGACTCAAGCAAATAAATACCTTGATCATTTTCAAAAGAGATATCCATGTCGTTGTGCCCTCGCCACAACAGGGAAAGAGGTTATACTATCCCCATGTCATATTCAAGGTTCAGACAAGAGCAATGAAAGCGACCAATGCTGAAATGGAAGCAATCAAAACCTGATGAAAAGCAGGACTGATTGGGTCTGTTAACCAAGAATAATTACCAGCTCCTTTTTTTTTCTTCTTCTTTTTTTTTAGGAACTCCCACAGTGACCACTGGGTGGTTCCTCTTGAGTAAATAAAACGAGTGAGGAAGCATTTTTGTTTTGTATGGAACTGGCCTGAGGCAGCAGGTCCACACAAGGGAGCAGTGCCTGGGTCGTGCCTAGTTCTGGTGCATCTTTCTTTCTGCAGCTGCGAGCAGATGTCCTTCCCACGGCAGCGCCAGCCATCCAGATGGCACGGACAGCCTAATTGCCATTGTTAGCACTGATGGTGCATTCCAAAAGAGGAGAGAAAATCAGCCAGGAAAGAAAGTATCTCTTCTCTCTGAGGAGCCACCTACTGCCTGTGTTTAATACAGATGAGCATCCCACTATGCCACTCCGCCATCTGTGTATGAGGGAAAGGTCTAGAAGCCCCTTCTTGCTTCGGGAACCGTACGGCAGCCATTAAGATGGGTGCCCTTGCCACTCATTGGCCAAACACTGATGAAAAGACATTAGCCTCAAAAACTAAGAAGTCTGACAAGACCAAGTATTGGCGAATATGCGGAGGATCAGTATCTCTTATACTTCGCTGAGGAGCCTGCAAATCGGAACACCCTCTTTGGAAACCTGTCCGCTATCTAGTAAAGTTGAAAATATCCACTTCCTTTGACTTTGCAATTACACTCTGAGGTATGGACCCTGTGGAAATGCACACCTAGGCGTGCCACGATACACAGACTAGAATGCTCATAGTAGTGTCGTTCAAGATTACCCCAAACTCGAAACAACCCAAATGTCCATCAGGGGTAGAATAGATGAATAAGTTATGGTAAAGGCATCAGTACCATTGCTATTGTTATTATACAGCACTGAAAATGAGTAAACATAATCTTGAGCAAAAAAAAAAAATGCAAAAGAAGAATACACATAGTATGATTCCACTTATATAATGTTCAAAATCATCAAAATACCAGGAACATCCAACACTACCCCCTATTGCTTTAGGATGCATTTGCACGTGGTAAACGTTAACATAAAGCAAGGAAAGTATTACCGGATGTTTGTATAGCGGGGATAATTCTCGGGGAAGGAAGGAATTATAATGGGGTGGGAAGGGTTGGGGGGTTGTTATGTAAGATACTGGCAATATCCTAACTCTTGACCTGAGAAAGGTGGCTACACGGGTGTTTGCTTCTGTAAATGTACGCCTTGTGCATTTTTCTGTTGCTATGTGATACTTCATACCCACACACACAAAAAAATGTTAAAAGAGAAAAGAAAAAAATATCCCCGGGCCTGATGGCAGCTGCCCCCTACCGGCACCCAAGGAAAGTGCAGGTTCGGACGGCGCGTGTTTGGTGAGCCGGAGGAAGGGCGAGGGATGAAAGGCCCAGGAGAGGTGCAGCCTCAGAAAAGTTGTACCCATATCCTTTTTGGAATTTTTTAGAGTTTTATTCATGAGTTGTTAACCATTTTGCTTAGCAAATCGGTTTATCCCAATGACCTCTGCGGAGATGGCAGATGGCACTAAAGGAACCCCCCCCCAAACACAGCCCCGGTCTGTCTGCTCACCCTCTGCTCTGGCATGGGCCTTGGTTCCCAGGGCTCCAAGAGTGAAAGAGTGGGAGAGGGAAGGGAGGCAGCGAGGGCAGGCTATGTGGGCAGCAGGCAGGGTCTGTGGGGAGGGATCTAACCGTGGCCTTTACAACAAACTGCAGCCCCAGAACTGAGTTTTGTCCTTTGCTGGGGAAAGCCTTGCCAGATGCGTGCGAATATCGAAGCCTGGGGAACCCAAGCTGCTAAATATAATCAATAGGGCAAAAGCCAGGGGTGTGCGGGGGGGGGGGGGGGGTCAGGGAAGCATGGAGAGCATGAGTTTATATGAAAATCCAGTGAGGAACTAGATGACAGTAAGGATGACAGCCAAGAGGCTAGAACTCTCAGCTCCCTGTTGTTGTCAATAGCCCCATCTGGTCCCTCCCCTGCAGGAGAGAGAGTTTGCAAAGCAGGGCCTCTTCTAGGCCCTGACAGTTCCTCTGTAAAGGAAAAGCCAGAGCAGACGTTTTCAGGGGCTTCAGTCCGGAGTGGGATGGGCAGGATGAGCCAGAGACAATGAGATGTAGTTCTACCCTTTAACACTGGGGAAATGGCATAATGAGGCCATTCATTCATCAGGTTAAAACGTGATTTTCCTCTGTGTCCAATGTTAGTGACAACCCAATGTAATAAAACAGAGAACTTATAAGAGTCCTTGGGTCTGTGCTCTAAAATGACGTTTTGAGCTTGCACCTTTTTAAATCTGAAGATGTTTAGATTCCCAGACAATCTGACAAGGGCCTCCCCCATTTCCTGAAAGACCACATCAAGGACTTTTGAAGCCGTTTCTAATTTGTTGCCTTGAAAATGTTGCCCCTAAGTACAATAACGTTCCCAAGCTCAAGGTTTCAGGAAGCTGTTCTGATCCAAGAATGGCTATAAGAAATAGATTAAATATAACTCTCCATTTATTCACCAGATATTTATTAAGTGCTGTCTAGATGCCAAGCCTGGAGCTGGCCACTGTGGCTAATGCTGGATGGAGCTTCTGTCTGGTGGGGAAGGAGGGTGACACAGGGTGATATGATGGGGTGCTGCACGCTCTGATTCAGGAAGCGGGGGGCACTGTAGGAGCAGGCTCTGTGGTCCGGGGAGGCTACCCAGAGAGATGCCATACAAACTGAGCAGTGGAGGATAAGCAGAAGTTGGCCAGGTAAATGACACAGGAGAGCAGTGTTTGGGGTAGAGGGAACAGCACATGCAAAGGCCCGCAGGTAGGCAAAAGATGGTGTGCTCAAGGTGCAAAGCCAGGAACTGGAGAGTGGAGAGAAATGAGGCCCTAGAAGCAGGAGGCACTGGGTCATCAGGGGCCTGAAAGGCCCTCTGAAATAGTCAAACTCTGTTCTAAGTGCACGGGGGGATGTGAGCAGATTGCTAGATTAGAAAGATTCACTGGCTGCTGGATTCGAGGAAAGCAGGACAAGCATCGGGGAGACGAGTGGGGAAGATGTTTCTGTATACAGATGCAAGATGCTGATGAGCTCAAGCAGGAAGTGAAGGTGGCGTGGAGATATGTGGGTGGGCTCGAGGGAGAACTGACGGTCCATGGGACACTGAAAGGGAAGACCCTATGCCTGTTTTGTAACTTTACTTCACTACCTTAGCGAAAGGATATGCTTCAGAATACAAAGCATTCATTTCTAATACAAGTAATCAATCATTTCCTTTTAAATGTGATTGTGTGCCTACTAGGTTAGGCGTGAACCAATGTTAGTGAATTCAGCAATGCCAATAAGATGCTCAGCAAGCATGCGATTATGGCTCCATCCTCGCCTAAAGGACAAGGGCTCTGGGGTCAGACTGATTTGGGTTCAAATTCTGACTCTACTTGCTCTCCCTGTGGCCAGAGACGAGTCATTTAGTATCTCTAAACTCATTCTCTTATTTGTAAAGTGGGAGAACTATGCCTGCCTTGTAGGTTTGTCGGGAAAATTAAACTGGGTAACGCATGTAGAGTCTAGCACAGTATCGGGCACAAAAGGTCTGTCCATGAATGCCTGCTACTGTTATTACTGGTGGTGGTGGTGGTGGTGGTGGTGAACCTTTTGGTATTGCTTCCATGGTTCTAGTCTATAAATCCTGTTTTAGGTTAGCTGGTGAATGCTGTGCAGATGTGTGAATGCTGTTCCCTGTTTTTTCCTGTGGTTGCTAGGCAGGTGAAAGTCAACAGTGCTGTCCCCAGTGTCCAGCTGACAACGTAGCACATTTCAAAGAGACATTGATTGATCAGACACTTAACAGGCAAGGAGACGCAGTGAGATGCCCCCAGCATCAGTACGGTCGCCTGAACATGATGGTGACGATGATATCTTTGAAATATAGATAACTCTTGCCTCTCAGATCCCATACCCAAGAAGATACAGAAGTGGGTCTGAACAGCTTCACTGAGTCAGCACGAGGCTGTGCACCGACGGTTACGAGACTGAGAACACAGCCCAGATTGCACAGAATGCTCCACACATGGCCCTCGAAACACTCTCCAGGGACACTGAGGGCTGAGAGCTGCCCCAAACGCTGTTGCCTAGGCAGCAGAGCATCCAGTGATGGACTGGGGAACGGGAAACAGGAAAACAGATCAAGAAAAGTGGCATGACCTTTGGGAGACTGAAAAGCAGAAAGAGGCCAGAGCTGCATTTGGCTCCACACTAAACCAACGCTTTATAGACCAGGAGTTAGGTCTGACTTTCTTCTTGGCTTCACTATCTGCTGCTTTAATTTTTTTTTTTTTTTAACTTTGCCAACAACAGGTCAAAACAGATCATCCTCAAATGCTCCAACATTGAAGCAAATCAATCTGCAGCTCAGCCCCATGGGGCTGAAACTGTATGGAGGAGGGTTATAATAATAGCAATGTAGTGGAAAAGTATTTTGAGATTGTCACCAAGTTCTCATGCCTCGCAACACCCTCATTCCCTCTACCCACCCCTCTCTCCCCAAGCAAACCCTTCCGAATCCAGCTCTTAGTGCCTCAGGAAAGGGATGGCACAGCAGAAATGCTGAGAGAAAGAAAAAGTCTATTCTTGATTGGGGAGTTTTAAATTTGAAACTCACAGCTGAGATTAAGGCAAAGACTTTCGCATTCCAAAAGCTTAGGAGAGAGCTATTGTCCTAAGGGGTTCACATAGAAAATGTGTGCAGGCAAAGGGGAACTGAAGGTCGCTAGGCACTGGGGTATACCCCACCACAGCCCCAGGCAAGCACTGGGGGGAAGGGCACCATAAAGATCCCACCGTGTTCTACAGACCTAAGAGCTTTCCAGGGGAAGCCGATCGGCTGGTAAGGCGGTGGCCTGGGATGGCTGGGTGGGAATTGTAGGCAGCCGGGCCTGAAAGACCTCTTCAGTGCTCCCAGCATGACACAGGGGACACGGGGGATCACGGGTTCACCACCACCACCACCACCACCACCACCAGTAATAACAGTAGCAGGCATTCATGGACAGACCTTTTGTGCCCGATACTGTGCTAGACTCTACATGCGTTACCCAGTTTAATTTTCCCGACAAACCTACAAGGCAGGCATAGTTCTCCCACTTTACAAATAAGAGAATGAGTTTAGAGATACTAAATGACTCGTCTCTGGCCACAGGGAGAGCAAGTAGAGTCAGAATTTGAACCCAAATCAGTCTGACCCCAGATCTTCCATGTGTACAAGAAAAGAGCAAAAATTACCAAGTAAAAGACAGATCTGGAAAGGCCTTGCAGGTCAGACGAGAAAATATGGCCTCCAAATTTGCTGACAGAAGCCCAGAAGGCTGATGGGCAAGAGAGGACCAGGACCAGGGACCAGGTCTCCTCCCCAAGGATTCGGGTGGGCTGAGACCCTGAAATGATTGAGGTTAAAACTTCCATTATCTGGCAATTTCAATGAAGGAAAAAAGGAAGGAAAAAAAAAAAAAAGGAAAAGAGTGGAGGGGAACTTAGGGGAGGGGAGGGGATTGAAGGGGAGGGGAGAAATTAAGTTGACATATAAAGAACCCAAAAACTTCATTTTACATTTTTGCACACTTGACTGTGTGGCATCACTATCGTTATTAGTGAGTTAATACTACTCTTTTCTTTGTAAACCACCTATTACGTGCCAGTCATTGAGGGCAGCATATTGTACCAGGCATTGTCTAAAAATTTCCCTGCTTATTCCTCCAAATGACACTCTGAGCAGGCGTATTATTCTCTCACTTTTACAAATAAGAACACCAAAGCAGAGACTTGAGTATTTAACCCAAAATGTCAGATCCAGGATTTTATCCAGGTCTTTCTCTCCACTGGGGCACAGTTGAGTGGCTTTTGAAGGAGAAAGGGACCTGGAGCAACCATAAGCTGCAGGGGTGAGCGAAGGAGGTGCAGAAATTTACTCTCACACAGGGAGGCATTCCTGGCAAGGCATCCACCCTGCACTCACATCAATGGGCTGCCTTCCCCATGGGCCAGCAGCGGGGGGCACCGCATCAGTGAAACATGCGCTCTTCCTGCATCCATAACTCCTCGAGACCATCTGCCCCTGAACACTCATACATGCTGAGCCCGGTCTGGGAGGGGTTGGCCCTGCAAGCCTCCTGACGACTCCCCACAAGGGCCCCCGGCTCAGGCACCAGCAAGAACAGACCCAACAGGAGTTTTAAGAGACCTGACAAATCCCTGCTCGATATGCATTTAGGGATGATTTATCACTTGCTCATTGGGCTGATGGCTTCCTGTGCTCTTTGATGTGGGGCCTCGCATCCTGCCTAGTGAACTGATGATGGCAAGACAGCAGCGCCCGGGGCGGGGGGGGGGGGGGGGGGGGGGGGGCCTATTGCAAACTTGTGAATAAATAATCTTTTAAGTAACAGATTTGAGCTAAAAGGAGAGGTTTGCCCTAAACGGAGTCATTTCTATCCAGTCGTGGGCTTCTGTAGTGCACGTCCTCGCCACACAAAGAGGCGTATTCCAATTAGGAGGCAGTGGTCCTCACACTGGGATATGTGAGGGCCATGTGAAAGTTGCAATTCAGACTGCGTGTATTCAATGCTTAATTGTCACTATATCTAACAGTAAATCCCTTATCTTCCAAATTAAATCCTCCCTTCTAAATCCTAAAACCAATATCTTAAATCCTTTTTATTTATTTTTTTTTCCATTTGCTACCCCTCAAAATCCATATTATGTTGATTCTTCTTCCTGGGTAATCCCCAGAAGTGTCCCTTCCCTGCTCCCTAGTTAAACCTTGCATTCGAGTGCAAATCTCTCCCTCTAACTGGCAGTCTGGTCTCTTCTGGGAGTCTCTCCCTGGTTTCCTGTTCTGCCTTGACTTTTTCCAGAGGGCCTGCTTTACCTTTCTCTAGGACTACCAAAGCCCAAATAAGCAACCTGTTTCTCAAAGAAGCCAAAGCCAAATAGTTCGCCATGTGCTTCTTCTGAATCAAATTCCCTATCGTGACTCCGCTTTAAAACTACTCTACCCCCTCCTGCCCCAGACTGTGGATGCACTGCTAGTAAATGAGATACATCAGCCTCCATGATACATAGAGTCCAATAACACCAGAAGCATGTATTGAGCTCCTGCTCTACGCCACACTGGGCATGAGGCCAGGGTTGATGATGAATTGTCCATAACTCTTCAGCTTCATGTGCACACAAACACTTACATACCCAGTAAGCCTGGGGGTTAGGCCTACAAACCTCCAGGCAACCCAGCTACATGCCTGCCTTCTGAATACACATAGTCTGAACTGCAACCTTCAGATGGCCCTCAAATACCTCAGTGTGAGAAAAACCACCTCCTAATTGGAATAGCCTCTTTGTGAGGAAAGGATGTAAATTACGGGAGGCAATAGCTGTTTACAAATCATTCTGTTAAGGGATATAAAAATAAAAATAATCAAATGCAAGCTCACTTTAATGTACAGAATATGGGAATGTTCACAACAGCACGTAAGTATTAACCCAGCTCTCGGCTCAGGAAGATAATCTTTCTCACCCTCTTGACTTCCATTTGGGTATTTCCTGCGGGTGAAAAGTAATTGACAGATCACTTACCCAGTTCCCCACTGGACAATGAGTGAGCTCCTTGAGAGCAGAAACTGTTTAATTTGCTGTTGAGTCCCCAGTCTCCGGCACAATGCTTCGTAACCTGCCAACAAGTATGTGCTCAATGCATCTTTCTTTAATGACCGAATAAACAAGTGGCATGCCAATGGAACAAACTAGATGGGTGAGGAGAGCCTTCACAGGGAAGGGAAGGCCTGAGTTCTGCAAAGGTTTGCAGGCATTTGTAAAATGCACATAAGCAAATGCACTAGAGCACTGGGTGGGTCAGGGGCCGAGAATCAGACTGGACAGGCAGGGGGAGCCAGGCTGTGAAGGGCCTCATACGCTGAGGAGGTTGGACATAATCCTGTGCAATGAGACAGAATCTTGGTGCTCTCTCTTCCCGGACTCCTCCAACCTTCTTAAATTACCTCTCTCCTCTGACAAACATATCAACATGTGACAGCATTTCATTAAGGAGAAGAGAAGGGAATGCAAATAAAAGTTCCCAAGGTCGATACACAACAACAAAAACACAAACAACCCAATTTTGAAAAGTGGGCCAAGGACTCAAATAGCCATTTTTCCAAAGAAGACAAACAAATGGCCAATAAACACATGAAATGGCTCAACAGCACTAATCAGTAGGGAATTGCAAAGCAAAATCACAATGAGATAACACTTCATACCCATCAGGATGGCCACTATAAAAATAATAATAACAAGTATTGGCAAGCATGTGGAGAGATTGGAACACTTGCACACTGTTGGTGACAATATGTAATGCTATAGCCATTGTGGAAAACACTATGGTGGATCCTTAAATATGTACACATAACACTGACATATGATCCAACAATTCTACATCTGGGTATATACTCAAAAGAACTGAAAGCAGGGACATGAGCAGATATTTGTACCCCCGTCCTCTTAGCAGCATTATTCACAATAGCCAAAAAGTGGCAACCCAAACGTCCATCAACAAATGAATGGAGAAACAAAATGTGCCATATATATATACAATGGAATATTATGTACCCCAAAAAGGAAGGAAATTCTGGGACATGCTCACAACATGGATGAACCTTGAAATACTATGCTAAGTGAAATAAGCCAGACACAAAAGGACAATTATTACATGATTACAGGAGGTACCTAAAACAGTCAAATTCATAGAGACAGAATCTAAAACAGAGGCTATGAGGGGCTGCAGGAAAGAAGGATTGGAGAAGTTTTGTTTTTTGTTTTGTTTTAAGTAATCTCTACACCCAATGTGGGGCTTGAACTCACAACCCTGAGATTGAAAGTCACATGCTCTACCAACTGGGCCAGCCAGGCACCCCAAAATGGGAAGTTAATTTTAATGGGTACAGAATTTCAATACAAGCTAATGAAAAAAGTTCTGGAGATGAATAGTGGGGATGGTTGCACAACAATGTGAATATATTTAATGCTACTGAAATATGCACTTACAATGATTAAAGTGATAAATTTTATGGCATGTATATTTTGCCACAATAAAAAAATTAAAATTACAAAGTTCCCGAGGACTTGATTTCCTTTGACACAGTGAATTCGAGTGACTGGGGGCATCCCATGGCTACCAAATCCTCTCATTTCTCCCCCAGTTGTAACATTGGTACATGCTATTTTGGGTACTCCCTCTGTTATCCACTAAACCCCTTCACCTCTTGCAAACTCTTAGTGAATGTGTATCTTTCCATGACACATTTCAGTCATCTCCCAGCTGTGAAGGGCTTTCCCGGAGTTCACCAGGCTGAGAGGAAAACATGGCATCTCTCACAGTTCGGTTGACCAGGTTCCCACTAAAGTTCTTAACTAAATTATGGCATCTGCCTAAGATGACAAGTCTTTGACCCTGGGTGTTTCGAATACACAAAAAAACTGTCAGCAGCCCACACATAAGAAGTGTGGTTTCCCCGCCTACAGATGGGCAGGGGGCTGTGGTGAATGTTTTGAGCAAAGCCTTGTACCAGTTTGTGAGAGAAAGAAAATGTCTGCCTCTTGCCCTCAAGAAGCAGTATGTCGGACCAGTCCTCTGAGAGGTTCGTTAAGAGCAAGAGCCAAGATGGCGGGAGGGGCAGGAAGGAAGGCAGAGAGATACCCTCAGGGACCTTGGCACAGCACTTCCGGTTCTTTATATGGAATATCAGTCAGTCATAGGTAATCATTTGAAATATTAACAGTATTTCCAATAGCCATACTTTCTGTCACCCAAGGTAGATGAGAATTCTATTTTTGCTTCCTCGGGGAAGACCTGACACAGAAGAAAATGAGAGCAATAGTTTGAGAAAAAAGGGTTTAAGTTTCAAAAGTCTAGGACTTGAGGCATAAACGAAAGATCTGGAATAAAATATGATCGGTCAGAGCCAGGTTCTCCTGTTCTAGAAAGTCAGATAAGGTTTACCCCAGCTGAGGAAAGGGAAAAAAAGGGCCGGAAGTTGAGCACCTCTGCACCCCTGAGAAGGCCTCTGTCCCCCGGCCCCGCCTAAATCAATGCACACCAGATATCCCAAGAGAGCCCAGAGCCCTTCCTGCTGCCCAAAGATCTAGGAAGATCACTGAGTCCCCACAGCCTGCAGAGGACAGGAGCGAGACAAGAAACATGCCATGTGGTGTGAAGGTAGAAGGTCTTGCACAGCTTTGAGTTTCCTTTGGCCCCGAAGTAAGGGGAGCAATACTCACACTCGAGTATCAGGGTAGGCGGAGAGAAACTAAGAGAGAACAAAACTGGGAAAGGATATAGTTAGGACAGAGTTCCCAGGAGTGATCCAGCTGGACAAATGTCACCACATTCGCATGAGGACGTCCTAGCAAGTATGTGGGCAGGTGACAACCCAGAACCATGTGCTCCCTCCCACTCCTGTGACATGACACAAAGCCCCTTTACCTGCCAGCCCAAACTTAGACCCACTCCCAGAAAGGGAGAGGAGACTCTGAACTAATTCAGATTAAGTTTCTACCTCTTGGTCCAACAGGGATTCAAATCAGAAAATCTGCAGCGCCCCAATGTTCATAGCAGCAATGTCCACAACAGCCAAACTGTGGAAGGAGCCGAGATGCCTTTCAACAGATGAATGGATAAAGAAGATGTGGTCCATACATACAATGGAATATTAGCCACCAGAAAGGATGAATATCCAACATTTGCATCGATATGGATGGAACTGGAGGGGATTATGCTAAGTGAAATAAGTCAAGCAGCAAAAGACAATTATCATATGGTTTCACTCATATGTGGAACATAAGCAATAGCATGGAGGACCATAGGGGAAGGGAGGGAAAACTGAAGGGGAAGAATTCAGAGAGGGAGACAAACCATGAGAGACTCTGGACTCTGGGAAACAAACCGAGGGTTACGGAAGGGAGGGGCGTGCGGGGATGGGGTAGCGGGGTGATGGGTATTCAGGAGGGCACGTGTTGTGATGAGCACTGGGTGTCGTATGCAACTAAAGAATCGTTGAACACTTCATCAAAAACTACTGATGTATTTCTATATGTTGGCTAACTGAACATAGTAAAAAATTAAAAAAAAAAAAGAAAGAAAGAAAATCTGCAGAGGTGCCTGGGCGGCTCAGTCAGTTGAGCATCTGACTCTTGATTTCCATTCAGGTCATGATCTCAGTCAGGCTTCCCGTTCATGGGGAGTCTGCTTCTCTCTCTCTCTGCCTTTCCCTCTGCCCCTCCCCCTACTCATGTGCACACATGCTCTCTCGCTCTCTCTCTCTAATATAAATAAATCTTTAAGAAAAAAGAAAAGAAGGACACCTGGGTGGCTCAGTCATTAAGCATCTGCCTTCTGCTCGGGTCGTGATCCTGGGGTTCTGGGATCAAGCCCGGCGTTGGGCTCCCTGCTCGGTGGAAGGCCTGCTTCTCCCTCTCCCTCCCCCCCTGCTTGTGTTCCCTCTTTCACTGTGTCTCTCTCTGTCAAATAAATAAGTAAAAATCTTTAAAAAGAAAAGAAAAGAAAATCCGCAAGTGTGGGGTAAACAAAGTAAGCCACATTTCTTAAAGAGGTGAGTTTGTGGTCTATGATTTGTACCTGCCGGATATTAGTGTGTATGTTGCTTGTCCGTTAATAACCAGCGGAGTCACATTTTACTCAAAGGTTAAGTTCTAAAGTTGGCCCATGAAGTGAAAACCAAGTATATTCACAACTACTCTTGAAAAATCTCTGGATCTACTCATCAAATATAGTATTGTGCCACTATTCAATAATTCAAAGGAGCCAGCTTTTCTTCCAGGTTTGAAACAGATTGCTGGTTTGTATTTTCCAAGCAAGCACCAAATATAGTATTGGCTTTTGTTTAGAAGTACGTGATGCCAAAAAAATTAAAAATAACTTTTTTTTATTTTCTACTGCTAAAAGCACAAACATGTTATATTATAATTCAATCACACAAAGGAACTAAGACCGGGTAAGGAAAGCACGGAGCTGAGACCTCCCATCTTCCTTCAGGGCGTACTCTCACCAGTGGCCTGGTAGGGAAATTTCACCCACAAATTGCCATTTTCTGCTTCTCAGAGAACCTACCACTGACTTCACATGAGTCCTCTCCACATATGTTCTGTGTAGTCTGTCACCTTTAAGCCTAACACTTAGTGGTGGAACCTGTGTGAAACAAACCTTCTGGAAATTCTGTGTCAGCTGTAACTTCACACCAACCCTAAGGCAAGACTTAGTTTTTCTTCACATTCACCAAAAGAGCCTCTCATTCCAAACCACTAGTCAGGCATGTTTTCTGGACGGTTCCTCAGGTGAATCATTGGAAGGCCTTACATCCCACGGTGCACAGCTTCATGCCAAAAATCCCCACGAGACATCCCTTCTCAGGCCTCCCTCCCCAACTTAGAGCTGCCAGGTCTCCTTTCTCCCACCACCACCACCACCCCCTCCCACATTCGGCCTTCCTGCCTCCCCGCCTCCTCATCCCCGCTTTTTCCCTTCCCACGTTTCATAGTCTCTCCACCTTTCCTACACAGACTTTATCAATCCAAATTTACAGCCTCCTGACTGTCAATCCATTCAGCCAAAAGGTCCCTCCACCTACCAGAGCCCCTCTCTTAAAAGGTAAAGGATTGTGCATAACCATTCTCCCCCATTACATGTCTCTTACACGGCAGCTTATTATGAATACAACCTAGAATACATTCCCCACCTGAACAGCTACCACCTATTAAAAAGCTGAACACACTAGCATATTCACTTTATGCGTGTTATCCCAATTCCTTCCTAACAATAACCCCGGAATGTTCTCCAATTCACAAATACAGGAACGAAGGGTCAGAGAGGTGAAAGTCATCTGCGCGGTCCCATAGCTCAACCTGAAGTCTGCAGGTGTATTCCCACACTACACTGTCTTCCGACGGGGGAAAGTAAAATGGCTTCATTACCTGAACTTCCCTTTCACATCAGATTTGTCCAGGCCACAAAATTTTGCAGTCAAATGAGGATACAACCTCACCATCAGGATCCCCGTGCCTGAAAAAAGAATTGTAGCAAAGGCTGTGAGCTAGCTGATCCCACCTCATGAGCGGACCATCCAGTTAGGGTTGCCCACGTCACACAATTCTGACCAATGAGAGCTAAGTGAAGGTTGTTGCCTAGGGCTTCTGGGAAACCTTCCCTAAAGGAACAGACTGGCTGACCCTTCCCTCTTCTTCCTGCCTAAAACCCAATGTCATGGCTAGAGGGGCAGCAGCTGTCTTGTGCCCACAGAAATGATACAATGGAAAGATAGAAAGAACCTTGACACGGGGCGCCTGGGTGGCTCTGTCAGTAAAGCGTCTGCCCTCGGCTCAGGTCATGATCCCAGGAACCTGGGATCGAGCCCCGCATTGGGCTCCTTGCTCAGAGGAGAGCCTGCTTCTCCCTCTCCCACTCCCCCTGCTTGTGCTCTCTCTCTCTCTCTCTCTCGCTCATGCCCTTTCTCAAATCAATAAATAAAATCTTAAAAAAAAAAAAAAAGAACCTTGACAACTTGCTTGAGATACCTTTCAGCTGTGAACCACCAATCCTGGTTTGCTTTTCATGGGAGAAAAATAAACTTTGCTAATAAACCTGTCACTAAGGCTTTCTGTAACTTGTGGTCTAATTCATTCCTAACTGATCCAATCACTTTCTGTGAACACTTTACAGTTAATAAATGGTCTCTTTGCTGCCATAGGACACATCTCAACAGTACTCACTAAGCCAAGGACTGAGCACTGGACTGCCCCACTCAAACACACCTTAGGGTCTTCTGTCCTCAGATTTACAACGGTCAAAACTGCCCTACCTGGGGTGCAGAGTGAAACTCATTTAGCAAATATTGTATCTAAATGAATCAAAATTAGACAGGCTGTGCCCTCATGGAGTCTATGATTAAAAGGATTAAAATAATGATATGCTCAAGGGAAAGTTCTTTTCATATTTCCATAAATTTTGTTTTTAATGGCCAGCTCCCCCTGGGTAGATGGTGTCTCGCCTCAGTCCCAGGAGGACTCCTGATGCATGATGAGCTCTGAATAGCGGAGTTAAGATCCGAAAGAGGAATTCTGCTGTGTCACTTTCAAACCACTAAATGGGTTCCCTAATGATTCTTGGCTAGGAGTTTTGAACATCTAAAAACCAAAGGAGACACCAAGTCTGCCAAAACGAAACCAGCAGGTTGGCAGGTTAGCAGCCACGGCCCACCGTGAGTTGAGTGTCAGTGGCGGTGTTAATAGGAGCCACACCAGCAAGTGGGTGGGGGGAGGGTAGGAGGTTTGCTGTAGTCACACAGGCCTTGAAGGGCACTGGAGAGCCCTTTGGCCTTTCTGGGCACCCTGCCGCCCAGAAGCCAGGCTAAGTGTCACGGGACTTGCCATGCCACATCCAGGCTCACACATATCAAAAATTTAGACATTAACCCTATTTACAACATTTGTTCACAGCATACGGCTGAGAACCTTTTTAGTAAATCACTTGAGATAAGCTGTCTGGCCCCAAATGAAAGATGTTTGCCAATTTCTTGGTAGGCAGAAGAAGAGCTCTTTATCAAAAGCATATTAGCATATTTTGCCTCATTAATAACTTCACTGCAGCATTAATTTGCCTAATTATCGCATTTGGAATTCAACATGGTATCTAATTAATTCAAAACTCGAAAAACAAATCCAGAATTATAAAGCACACCGACATGCCTCTGCTTTATCATTCCTTCTTTCCTCTGTGCGTGTGTTTGCGCACACGAGAGTGTGTGTGCTCGTGTGTCTGCTCAGTGAAATCATATTCTTTATTCTGTCCCATATAATAAACATTCATTATTTTAATAAAATGTTTTCTTCTAATGAGGCGATTCTCTCCTTGGCCTAGCAGTTTGGGTTTCTGAGCTAATGTCAACCCTCTTACTCCCATTCCTTTTGCTCTCTTCTTTCTCACAGGACTCTCACAAGGTTTTCAGGAATATATACTTCAGGAGCAAAAAGATTACGATTTTTTTTTTTTGACTTAAAGAACTGTGTCATTTCCTTTCTTTCACAGCCAATGCCTACAGCACTAAGTAAACTAACAGTATTTGTCCACATTTTCTCCTCCACGCAAAGCGCTCCTAACCAATTTGCAGGAGCCCAGAGTAAACATTAGAGCACACTATCAAAAATAAAAATCAGAGCATATTGGCCGAAACTTCCTGAAAGGTTTGAGCTTTCCAAAAATAAAACTGCAGGAAACTTAAGTTCAGGGCTTAAAACAACAGCTTTAGCCTCAACAATAATATCCTCTCCATTCACCCATGGCCTCTAATTTCCCACAAGAATATCTGATTGTAACAATAGGACCATATGCTGCCATTGTAGTGGAAAGATACCAAAAAGACTTAGATCTACATGACATTATAGGCAACACAAAATAGTTGTTGAAGTAAATGGTCTCTCCACTATGCTGGCTTCCAGGCTATTTTTAGAGCCTAGTTAAGGCTGTGGCCAAGAAGTCGGGTCAGGTCAGTGTACTGGGGAAATTCAGATTTTAAAAGGTGCTGTTAACTGTCCAATGGGAAATGCAGTTCTGGCGATCTGAGATGTAAAGTGGAGCCTGCCGTCTTCAGGTAATTCATTCTAACTCAAAGAGCAGATATTTATAGATTATGAGGCATCTCCTGCTATAGGTCAGATCCGCACCAACAATAGTCTACTTCCCTTGGCAGATAATTTCCTACACAAATGCATATTTCAAGTACTCAGAAGCTACACGCCCAGTGTTTTTGTTTCCTCTACACCATGCTCATGACCAAGAAGAGTCCGATCCAACAGTTCTTCCCATGAATATCAACAATGACTACAGAAAAAATGGAGTTGCTCCGTGAGTTGACTTTTTCCTTCTGGTATATCTAACCTCAACATGTCCTTTAACCTTCTGAGACCACTTCCAATCTGCCCCAAATGAAGAGCCAGAAAACCAGGCTAGCAAACTTCCACCCTGCGTGATCCTGTGGTAGAAGGAGGACCTATCAAGTTCTCGCTATCTCATCTTGCTGTCTTAGGATCAGGGGTAGATCACAATTTTTTCAATATTAAAGGACAAAGACCAGGGCACCTGAATGGTTCAGTCAGCTGAGCGACTGCCTTTGGCTCAGGTCATGATCTCGGGGTCCTGGGATCAAGTCCTTCGACGGGCTCCCTGCTCAGCCGGGAGTCTGCTTCTCCCTCTGCCCCTCACCCCGCTCATGCTTGCTCTCTCTCACACACACACTCTCTCTCTCAAATAAATAAAGTCTTTAAAAAAATAATTTAAAAAATTTAAAAATGAAGGACAAAGACTTTGGAAAAACATGAGTCAATAAACCTTCAACAGAAGAATTAATCCATTTCAAGCCAACCTATGAAATAACACCGGAGTTAACCTTTATTGTCCTAGAACCAGAAGACTGATCATCTGAGTGCTGACCACTTCAGTGTTAGGGTCTGCCCTTTACCAGAGATGAGCTGAACAGGCACAGGCTCTGGCTAAATCACCAGTAAAAGGAGGGAAAATGCATTAAAAGCTCTCTCGTGCTCCTCTGAAAATACGCATGAATCCACATCATAAAGCTGCCACGCATCAGGAAAGATTTATTGTTTATTCAGGAGACACTGAGGCCCAGAATAACAGGGGTCTGAGGTTAAATAGCACAAGCAAGGAACTGTGTGAGACACTGTGGCTACACCCCACCTCTGCATCTTCACTCCTATGAGCCCAGGAGGCAGAGTAGCTTTTCAAAGCTCGAAAATTTTTTAAGGAAAAAAAAAGCATTTTTGTAAGCCTTCATGCTCAATAAAGACTGTGCAGACATAAAATCCCTCATTTAAAGGGCTGCAGTTTTAATATAAAATGTATTATACAGGAAAAAGATTTTATTACCACTAAATGCTTGCTGCAATTCAACAACAGAGGGAACTGACCTTGATTCTGAATCTCCTGCCTTTTCCCCCCTTTATTCTCCTCACTGTTACTTACTGAACAGACTTCCATTATTTCCCTGCCTTTCTGGAGAAATAACAATTTTCTCTAGAAGCCTAGTAAATACACATCGTTTTCTCAAGACAATCCAACAGACTGTTTTGCGAAGAAATGCTAATAGAAGAATAGAGACTTTGGAGACCAAAGAAACTCAACCTTGGAAAATAATCTTGGAGACTTGGCTTGCCCTGGTCATGCAGACTCAATTTGAGGGGAAAAGAGGAAATCCAGAGGGCAAGTAGTAAGGCAAAGGGAAGGTAAGGGAGGAAAAAAAATTGTCCTCTGGAAGTTAAAAATAGGAAATCCTTAGTAAAAAACGAGGAGCCCCCAAATCATCTCCCTCCTGATAAAAAGAGTCACTAATGGACGGAACACCAAAACATTTACTCTGACATCAATGACGGGATGCATCACTGTATCAGTAAAGGTGCCAGAAGGTAGTAAATGGCACGCTCAGATTGAGCAATCCACTTGTCCTAACCCCCTTTCTAGGGCTAATTGACAAAACTGTGGGCAGTGTGGAAGAAAGCACAAGCAACCTTGCAGCAGCTGTCACCATCCCCTAAACCTGAAGGGGCAGGAGAGGGGGCAGTTAGTCAAACCCACAGAAGGGAGCTGCATGGCAAGGACCACGTAGCAGGAGCAGCAACCTTCCAGAGAGAGCCCAACAGAGAGAAAAGTGGGGAAATCAATGCCCCAATCTCATTTCCCACCCACCTGCCGTCCAGTGCCTTGTCTGGGTCTCACCTTGGCCAAACCCAGCTGTGAGCCAAAGAACAAGGGCACCATGGAAGCAGCCAAGATAGGGCCATCTGCCACGTTGCAGGGCGGAGTGCTGAAGCGGGGGGGGGGGGGGGGGGGGGGGTCTGGAGGAATGAATGGAAGACATCAGCATGTAATGGCCAAGAGTTCAAACAAACAAGCAAGAAGAGAGTAAAAACTGACTCAGACCAGAGCGTGATAGTAAACATGGTAAATTCACATAAACATCTGATGTCAGATGGATGTAAGACTTAAATCTGTCAGGAACCGTGTGATGTCAAGAACCTTACACATCGAGCCTCAGTGTCTTGCCCTGTAAAATGGGGATAATGCTGTACCCCTCCATGACTAATCATATAAGACTGAGGCAAGCATTTAACACTCTCTAAGACTACTGGTTTCTTCACCCACCCCACTCATTCTCAGCTCCTATCTACCAAGACTGCTCATTGAACTTGTGTCACAAGGAACAAAGAGGGAACCTGACTCTCAAGTCTCTATAGATGCAGAGGCAACTTCCCAGCGCCCACTGGAGGAACTGAGGACACTCTCCCAGTTCTTAGTGTCTGTGGTTCTGCCCAGGAACCTGCGGCCAGAGAATGAGCCTGGGGTAGCTGAACCCAAAGCTTTGAAAGATCCTCCCCTGAATCACACCCCCTCCAGAGCTCTCCCTGGACCTCCACACAAGTTACTATGGGCACATATCATGTGGTCAGGCTACCCTGGCCAATGGATCATCTTTGTCCTTCTGCACCCTATTTTCCTTTGATTCACCTTGAATCAGAAATAACAGAGCACTGTGGCAGGACCCGGGCTATGCACAAACCCCTTAGAAGAACCTAATGTTGGGCTCTTTATTTTTTTTAAGAACAATGCCTGTCTGCTTCCTTTTGTCTTCTGAGACTCTGCATCTCATTCCTCAGGGCCATCCCTTAGCACAAAGATCGCTAGCACTCCTGTTTTCATGAGACATGAGGAAAGAAACTTTACAGCTCTTCTGTACTAAAATGTAATAACTTTCTCCACACGGCTGCACAAAGGATTTCTATGGGAACAAGGGACCAAGTTTCACAGTTGCATAAATATAAACTAAAGTTGAAATCCATCTTCGAGTCTGCGAGCCCAGTCAACACTCCCATTTTTCAAGAGTCTCAAGGTCATTCTTCACTAGGTGTTCTTTGGGCTTGGCTTTAAAGTTAAGCTAGTTTAATAATTCATGACATCACATCCATTAAAATATGAGTATTTTCTACCAAAGGAAACAGGCTTTCTTTTTTTTTTTTTTCCCTTTCACGGTGGAAGATGCCCAGACGAGTCCCTGCATAGGAAAGCAGTGACGCCCGCAACAGCGACTGATGAAGTTTCAGGGGGAGGTTTGCAATTTCGTCTGCCACTGCACACAGCTAGTTTTATCATGAAAAGCCAGCGCCATATGCCAGAGGAGACAGGTTAAGCCTCTTAAATGTTCCTGACAACAATGAGCTTTCATTTGTGAAAAGTAAACATCTGCCTCTTGGGGAAATAATCCACAAAACAATGGAGATGCTTATTTGTTTGTTTGATTGTGACTGCAGTAGGGCCTGGGGGGAGCTCCTGATGCCCACCACATGTCCAAATACAAATAATTTCTTACACATTTTAAAAAAGAGTTTGCAACCTTCTCCTAAAGACGCCAAAGGAGAGCCCTGAGTGCTCTAGATGTTTACAGAGAGGAGCGGATGATCTCAAAGATTAGGAAACAGAAGACCAGAATTCAGTTGTGGCTTCTGCTACAGCTAGGGATCCTGGGCCCCACATTTAACATCTCTGGGCCCTATTTCCCACCTCTATAAATGAGGGTCAAAATGAAATCTCTTCTACCAAGTCAAAAGGTTATGATGAGACACCAGTGATTTGTGACTTTCTAAAGTACTTTGTAAACTGTACAGCAAAACAAATGTTAAGGGGTGGTTGGTATTAAACAGACAAATGGGACATTTGCCTCCACACTTTTAAAGTCAATAGGCAGAAGATTTATTACCTACATGGCAAAAGAGGTTTCCTCTTACTTGCAGATCTTTCCTAGAAATGGTTGCAGCCCCCAGCTTATGTTCATATGGCTGAGTGTGCAGGTGACAACGGTCACTTGACTTGTCACCTGGGAGAAGCTGGGCCCAGAGTTCTCACTAGTGTGCCTGGGAAGAAGGAAAGATCATCATCATCAACCCCGATGGCTTGCAAATGTCCTTTTAGACTTTTTTTTGACACTCCCAAAATCTGTAAGCAGGTATACTTAGCCTTATTTTAAAATGAAAAAAATGGAGATTCAGAGAGAATCTAGTTTATGCATAGGTTGAAAGGACAGTATTAAAACCCAGACCCCAGGAAAGAGCAAAATAATGATGGCCACCCATTCCTTCCTTGTGTCCTACCGGTGCCCGTACAGACATCTTGCACGGTGCCTGTGACCCTAGCACTCTGTGTGCGTGTCTTTCATTCACCACCAGGCTGTGGATCCTTGAGGAAGGATCTGTGTCTTGATCACCTTTGAACCTCAACCACTCCTTCACATAAAACTTGGCACACAGCAGCACCTAAAAGTGTTGTTGAATGAATGAGAAAAGAAAGTGGTATGTAAGAGATGAAAATGGTTTCCTCCTCCTCCCCCTCCTTCCTCCTCCCCTTCTTCTTCTTCTTCTTCTTCTTCTTCTTCTTCTTCTTCTTCTTCTTCTTCTTCCTTCTTCTTCTTCTTCTTCCTGTCCTTCTTCTTTATCTTAACTTGTAGAAAATTCTCTCTACTTCTGAAACTCCTCTGGCTATGGGAACAGTCCCCTCTCTTGAGCTCAATTACGGAGTCCACAGTTAGTTGGAAAGAAGCAGGTGAGAGCAAGCAAGATTCGGGGAGGCTCCAGGCATGTACAGCTGACCAAGAAGGCAGTACAGAAAGGGGGAGTACAGCAAAACGCCTCCAGAAATTATTCCAGGAAACACTCAGGGAGATGTGTGCCAGAGTCTGACCAAACCTATGCATTGTAGTCTGGGCCCGGGCTACACAGAGCTTTCTCAGCTAATGGGAGCCGCGAGCACTGAATCCAGAGTCAGGTAAGTGAGTGGCCTCGATGCTACAGCCTCTGGTCAGCAGGTGCCATATGACCCACATCTTCAAGCAGCTAATCAAATACACCTTGCACTTGATGCCACTTCCAAGGGAGAAGAATGAGTCAGCTGGAGCAAATCATTTTTAAAACAATTTTTGCATAAAAGCCTATTTTAGACTTAACGAACTGCCACTGCCTGATCCCCTCTTCCCCTACCTCGAAAATCGGCAGTCTCCCCAACTTCACCTATACTCCACCTCCCAGGCTTATAACCCCTCATTTTTGTTTTGTTTGATTTCTTAATTTAGGATGTCAGATAGACACAAGAGTAGAAAAATGCATATAATACATTCTCATGGACTCATAACCTATCTTCAACAATTGTCATCTATGGTCACTCTCGTCTCACCTCTACCCCCACCCTTTCCCCACTTTCATCCCTGAATTTGATTATTTTGAGTCAATCCCAGACATGATATCATTTCACCCATAAATATTTCAGTATTTATATCCAGAGATAAAACTCCTTTTTAAAGCATTTCTGGCACCATTTTAAACATTCTTCTTCATTCTTCACATCCAGCTTATCACTAACCCAACACTAGTTCTTTCTCTAGCCTGGTATCTCCCTTTTGTTTGTATTTTCTCAAACCTCATCCTGACCTTAGTTTTCAGCTTAGAAGACGGAAATGCCTCCTACTCAGCATCTTGACTCTCCAGTTCTCCGCTCTACAAGCCACTTTTACCATTGTCCATCAACACCCTCCCATTATACCTTGTTCAAGAACCCATGGTGGGAATTGCAGTCTCCTATAACTAATACTAGACTAGTCCTCCTGCCAAAACACCTTAAAAGTCAAACATACGATGGAACTGTTTTCACAAATTACATACAAAATCACAAAACCGAAGGGAAATTCACAAGGTGAGCCCCCAGCTCTACACCAGGAAGCAATTTCCCAACTGGGTGACAGTTGGAGACCAAGCAGAGCACAGAAGTCCTGGGGAGCTCAGTAGGCAGAGATAAGAGTATGGGGCAACTAGAGTGGATTCTGTGAGGGGGGGCACAAATGTTGAAGGATCTATGCAGAGGGAAGAATCCCACGTGGGGATCTCTGCAAGTGCTTAGGCAAGGACTGAACTTATACATGTGGAGGGAGAGTTTAGATAAACTGTACCAGAATCTGTCTATTCTCGGGTTGAGAGCAGAACAAAAATACCTGAGGTTAAGCAATATGGGGGGATGTTGTCAGCAAGAATGGAGAGACCTTGAAAACACCTGTTCCCCAGGCACCCAGAAATGAGACACCAGAAATACCACTCTTCAGGAGTAAGAATCATGCCCCAGGGTAAAGTTTACCATAGACCTACCCTACCCAAGTCTAAAATCAAGCCTTGATAAGATTGCCAGAAGAAAATTATAAGAGATTGAGTCCCACAAGTTAAAGCTATGCTTTGAAAAAACATTGGAATTTTCACAGATACTCCCTAAGAAAACATAAAACCAAGGCTTACACAAGTTCACGGTGATCTACCAGTAATTCCACTACCTATGAAAACAAAAATCAACAGAGAAATATCACAAAATTCAATCTCCACACTGATTCACCCACAACATCCACTATACAATCAAAATTACTAGACATGCTCACACATATACACACAAAGTAAAATGCAATGCATAATTCAAAAAAAAGCAGGTAGTAGAAACCAACCTAGAGGTGTTCCATATATGTAATTTATGAGACAACAAAGCTATCATAAATATATTCAAAGAATTAAAGGATGATATGCAAAATTATTAAAAGAAAACATGGTGGTATATATATATATACAATGGAATATTACTCAGCCATTAAACAGAATGAAATCTTGCCATTTTTAACAATGTGGATGGAGCTAGAGTGTATTATGCTAAGTGAAATAGGTCAGTCAAAGAAAGACAAATACCATAATTTCACTCATATGTGGAATTTAAGAAACAAAACAGATGAACATAGGGGAAGGGAAAAAAAAAGTGAGAGAGAGGGAGGCAAACCATAAGAGACTCTTAACTATAGAGAACAAACTAAGGGCTGCTGGAGGGGAGGGAGGTGGGGGATGAACTCAATGGGTGATGGGTATTAAGGAGAGCACTTGTTGTGTTAAGCACTGGGTGTTATATGTAAGCAATGAATCACTAAATTCTACTCCTGAAACAAAAAAATAAATATATAAATTTAAATTTAAAGAAAAGAAAAGAAAACATGATTTTAATGAGTGAAAAGATATAGAATCTCACCAAGGAAATGAAAAGCATTTAAAAATGAAAATTCAAGAACTGAAAAGTACAATAGAGGAATGAAAAATTCACTGCATAGGACTTAAGCAAATTGAAAGTGGTAAGAGAAAATTTGATGAACTTGAAGATAAATCAATAGAAATCATGCAGTCTGAAGAAGAGAGTAAAAAGAGATGGAATAAAAATGAACCAGGCTCCAAAGGCATAAGGACAATATTAAACAGCCTAACATGAGTAACTAGAGTTTCCTAAGGAGAAGAAGGTGATAATGGGACAGCAAAATTATTTGAGGAAATGTCAGGAGCTGGGAGAGAAAGAGACCTGAGGTGTCAGGTGTCCAAGTAGCAGATTAAAGCAACAAGCCAAAAATGAAAGAGTTAAGCCTTTAATTACTTATCATGCTGGTATGAGCAAGAGGCTAAAATTGGAGAAAACACTGACTCTTCTTTGTTTTATTTTCCTCATGGAACGGCATACCAGTCATGGGTAAGGTGAATCAGAGCAGACATGGGGATTTTCTCACTGTTGAAAGAGCCCCAACAAAAGACTCCAGCAGTTTTATGGACCTTGGGGTCAGAGGAAGGGAGGAGAGGACTCTAAGTGGAAAAGTACTGGGCACTGAGTCAGGAGGGGAAAGTGTCTTCAGGTTTTCTCCCTCTTTCCTCCTATAGGGAGACTTCAGCAGAGGCACCTAAAAAAGACCTCTGCCCAAGGCCTCAGATAAAGATCTAGGAATAAAGGTGCTGAGGCTCAGAATGCAAATATGGGATGAGCATGACCCTCCAGTGGGGCCCAAGTCCTTAACCGCAATTCCCTCCACACTGCAATGCACTGACCGTGCACCAAGCCTGGTGGGGGGAGGGCAGCGTCCCACCATGAGACCTGCCAGGGAAAGCCTCTGCAATTGCCTATGGCCAGGCCTGAAAAATCCCACATCGGTTTTTAACCAGAAACTGGACTTCTCAGAAATAATAGTTGAAAATTTCCCACATTTGATGTAAAATTTCAGCTTACAGATCCAAGAATCTGCATGAACTACAAGCAAGATAAACACAAAGAATACCTCACCTAGATACTTCATGGTCAAACTATTGAAAACCAATGGCAAAGAGAAAATTTTGAAAATAGCCAGAGAATAAAAGACCTCAAACAGGGAAACAATACAAATGATGGCTACATTATTATTAAAGAAAGGGAAGAAAGAATAGGAGAGGAAGAAAAGGAGGAATGGAGGCCAGAAGACAATGGAATCCCATCTCCAAAATACTGAAACAAACAAGCAAAAAAACTATCAACCCCCAATTTTGTACCCAGCAAGACTATCGCTCAAAAAAGGGTACAGGGGCACCTGAGTGACTCAGTCGGTTGAGCTTCCGACTCTTGGTGTTGGCTTAGGTCATGCTCTCAGGATCATGGGATCAAGCCCCTCATCAGGCTCCATGCTCAGCGGGGAGTCTGCTTAAGATTCTCTCTCCCTCTCCCTCTGCTCCTTGCCCCCTGCTCACGCTCTCACTCTCTCTCTTTCTAAAATAAATAAATCAATCTTTAAAACAAAACAAAAGCAGAGTGCAGAAAGACATGTTCAGACAAAAGAGCCCTGAGAAAATTTATAGCCAGCAGACTTACACTAAAAGAAATGCCAGAAGATCTTCCCTAGGCTTGGGGAATCATACCAGATAGGAACTTGGATCTGCAAGAAGGAATGAAGAGCACCAGAATTGGTAAATAAGTGGGTAAGCATGAAGCACTCCTTTATTTTCTTCTCATAATTTCCTGAAAAGAAAATTACTGAAAGCTTAGCAGTGCTGTAAGGTGGGATTTATAATTTCTGTAGAAGTAAAAAAGATGACAAAATAGAACAAAGGTCAGGAGAGAGGTAAATGGGATTCAACTGTTGTAAGATTATTGAATTTGTGATGTGAGAAGCAGGAAGCATGAATGGTCAGATTTGAAACAGGAAATGAGGTCTAAAAAGTGGGAGGTGTGTAGGAGTGGGAAGTGGGAAGCAGTAAAATGCTGATTCCAACACCTGTAACCACAGGGCCACCTACTAAACACTGAAAGTGTGACCTCTCTCAAGGATGTCTGAATTTTACCAGTGATGCCTTAGAAGACTTGAGACCTGAAAAGACCATTTCATGATTAAATGACAGGCTATGGAATTGGAATTTCAGACTAGAAATCTCTACCACCACCTCCTCAATCACACATACAGGTGACAACTTGCTCAGCTGGTGTCCAGGCCCGATTCCGTCTTTTAATTTACCACAATCTTCAATTTGCCAGAAACTCCTTTTCACCATACTATCTGAGATAAGTAAAAATACAGTTTTTATTAAAAAATACTCTACTGTATATTGTCACGTATTCTTTCTTTTTTTAAAAAAAAAAGATTTTAGGGCACCTGGGTGGCTCAGTTGGTTAAGCGACTGCCTTCGGCTCGGGTCATGATCCTGGAGTCCCGGGATCGAGTCCCACATTGGGCTCCCTGCTCAGCAGGGAGTCTGCTTCTCCCTCTGACCCTCTTCCCTCTCGTGCTTGCTATCTCTCATTCTCTCTCTCTAATAAATAAAATCTTTAAATAAATAAATAAATAAATAAAATAATAATAAAAAAAAGATTTTATTTATTTATTTGAGAGAGAGAGAGCACGAGCAGGAGGAGGGGCAAAATGAGAGGGAGAAGCAGACTCCCCACTGAGCAGGGAGCACAATGTGGGACTTGATCCCAGAACCTGAGAACATGACCTGAGCCAAAGTCAGACACTTAACTGACTGAGCCACCCAGGTGCCCCTATTGTCATGTATTCTACTGGATATTATTTATATCTTGAATTATGTTTTATTAGAACATGTTAAAACTATGCATAGAACATAGCTTGTTCTCTTTTAATCTATTCTATATTATTGTGTTGACTATTGTAAATCACAGTGTTTTCTACCACAGGCCTGGGAAGACAGACCTGTAACAGAATGAGCAGAGAATGGGGCAGCCCCAGGAGTCAGCACAGTAACGAGAGACACAGAAGATCTTAATTCTCAGAAGCCAAGTGTAACCTGAAGGGAATAACCACCGTTATCATGATTGATAAACATTCACTCAAAACTTGAAGCAAAAATTAAAGAATGTGCTCATCAAACACAAGGAAGCAGAGAGGAGAATGGTGGTTTCCAGGGCCTAGAGAGAGGAGGCCATGAGGATATGTGGATCAAAAGGCACAAAGTTTCGGGCGCCTGGGTGGCTCAGTTGGTTAAGCGACTGCCTTCAGCTCAGGTCATGATCCTGGAGTCCTGGGATCGAGTCCCGCATCGGGCTCCCTGCTCAGCGGGGAGTCTGCTTCTTCCTCTGACCCTCTTCCCTCTCGCGCTATCTCTCATTCTCTCTCTCTCAAATAAATAAATAAAAAATCTTTAAAAAAAAATAAAAAAAAAATAAAACAAAAGGCACAAAGTTTCAATCACACAAGATGAATAGATTCTGAAGACCTGTACAACTGAGGCAACAATACTGCATTATACTGAAAAGTTTGCTAAGGGGACAAATCTTATTTTACATGCTCTGACCACTAAAGGAAAACAACAAAACAAAACAACAGCAAACAAAAGGGGTGCCAGAAACCCTTTGGAAGTGATGAATGATTATGATTATAGATTGTAGCCATGGTTTCATGGGTGTAAACTTGTCTCCAAACACATCAGGTTGTATACATTAAATATCTGCAACATTTTATGTCAATCATACCCCAATAAAGAGATTTTTTAGAAAAAGGAGTAACAGTAGGAATCAAAGGCAAGAACTGGAAGGCGGGAAGGCAGGAAGGAAGGCAGGCAGGCAGGCAGGCAGGAAGGAAGGAAGGAAGGAATGTGGGAAGGAGGGAGGGAGGGAGAATTGCCATGGGCATGTACCTGTCCATCAGATTTTCTCCTCTGCCCACCTGCTTCCTCTTCCCCCTATCACCTCACACACCTGTTCCCACTCCCTTTCTCACTCTGTTCTTCACCTATTTCCCTAGTCTCCCTCATGCCCTCCTCCTGGGTCCCAAACTCATTTCTCTGAGCTCTCCATAAACCTTAACTCCATCCTCCTTCAGGGCCAGACATTCCTCAGAGCCTATCAGGCCTGTGTTTAACATTTGACCTCTTCTACAGAGACCATCCCACCCCACACAAATATAAATCTGCCATTATGAAATAAAGATTTTGGTTTAAATCCTGGCATTTTATTGTCTGTTCCTGACCGATTTATAATTTGGAGGTGGTGGATTCTAATCACGGTATGCCTTGTGTTTGTTGTTCTGGTCGACTAGAAAGCTACAAACATTTTTTTTATTTATTTATTACTACTTTATAAATAGCCCACTTCGCTTTGCCAGCTCTTGAATTCCCCAGATGTCAGGACACCAGTTAAAATAATTTCCTTTGGCTTGAACCTGTTATCACTTCAGGTCTCAAACCCAGACCTTCGCAAATCAGTTAGCAGAGCAAGAGGGTTGCTATTCTCACATTTTAAAGCTTTCTTCTGTTAATATTTCCTGGATAGCTTTTTCTTTTCTTGCTAGAGAGCATGAGATCAGTGTAGAGACATCTGGCAACAGCTTTTCTTCATCATCCGCAGGTGTCTGGGAAATTGGTCAACTCTGCCTATGTCTGCTCCCTGCCTTCCGCCACCTCCTATCCTTGCCTCCAGCTGCTCCTTGTTCCCTGCACCAAGAAAGGCTGGTGTGGGGAGAGGGCCGGCAAGTATCCTTCCTAATCTGTTTCTTCTGACTCTCTTCTGTGCAATGTGTGTACATCCACTCCTTAACTCATTTTTAGCTTTTGGTCAGTAATTCCCTCAAATATTTACGGAAGGTCTTCTATGCACGGGCACTGGGCAGCAGCAAATCAGAGCTTGCAGTCAAAGGGGGGCAGACATTAAATGACTAGTCATTCAGTTAAGGATTTAATTACAGTTGTGAGTAGTGTGAGATGGGCTAGATGCTACCAGAGAACGGAAGCCATGATGCAACCCTGTCCAGAATGTCAGGGAGGGCTTCTGTGGAGAAGTGACTTTGAGCTGAGTCTAAATGAAGGAGCAAAGTGGCTATAGGAGGAGGTAGAGGGAATTAGAGGGGAGGGCCAACAGGTGGAAAGGAGCATGGCCCTTTGAGGCCCTGAAATAAGGCTCTAGGTGACCAGGGGCAGGGAACAAGGGGGGAGAACCACAAGATCAATGCGGTGAGGCAGCCAGGGCCTGGGTTCCATCTTCAGGACTTGGGGCTCTACCTGGAGCCATGAAATTTCAAACATTCCCAATCATCCATATCATCAACTTCAAAGTCAGCTTTGTAACCGAAGAAAACAAATCCACAGAAATGGAGACATTTTCATAGTTCCTAATGCCATTGACAGTTTGTTAAGAACTCTAAATGCTCCAGAGCTACAACTCTGAAGCTCCATTGTCCTGCCCAGGAATGTTCCCCGTTATATTGTGTTAACTGAAACATCATGGCCCACCATCGTCCTGCTAAACAGGTTCAGTCTGGTCCCAACTCAGCCAGGGATGAGCCTCTGCCTTCACACGAGCATGCCTCTCCGTAATCCCAGACATCTAATGTACAATACGATGACTCTCGTTAATAATACAGTGTTGATACCGGAAATTTGCTTAGAGAGTAGATTTCAGGTGCTCCCCCCACACACGCGCGCGCACGCACGCATTTGCACACACAAAAGCTAACTATATGAGATGATATGTTAATTAGCTTCACTGTAGTGATCATTTCACTGTGTGTGTGTACATCAAATCATCATATTGTACACCTTAAAATATACAACTTAATTTTTTAGAACTTAATTTTTAAAAAGAGGTCTGAGTCCTCCGCCTCCCATCTGCAGGCACATTCAAGGCTGCTGGTGTTGTTCATCAATGATGGACTGATGGGCACTGGACAGTCTGGCCATGCAGATAAATATGGCTTTAAACGGAGCACACGCTGGGCAGCAGGCTGACAAGTGACAATGGGTGGTCCCCTCTGGGTTTCAGAGAACCTACCTCGGGCTGCTTGGCTTCTGAGGCCACAGACCTGCAACAGGCCACCTTGCTTCAGTGGTTTCTCCATGTCACTTCTCCTCTCTCCTTAGTGCCTTCTGCCCCTCTTCTCTCTAGGCCACAGCATGTATGTCAGATGCCTTCCATTCACCCCTTTAGGTCCACTCTCCATCCTGCTCCACTCAGCTCTATAACTTGGAGGTCTGACCCATGTAGACTACTTCAACAAGTCCCCTTGCTCTGCAGTTGCCAGGGGAGGTCAGCCCATGGGGAGCACTTAAAGGAGAGAAGAGAATGGGTGTAGGCATTTATTACTTCTGCTCTGTTGTGTGGGTCACCATGGACTGACCTCAACCAAAGTTCATGGCTCTGCTAGGTGGACCTCTCCATAGAGTTATCTTCACTGATGCCAGTAATTTCTCTGCTCTCTCAGGCCTAGCAGTGGCATGGGCTCCTGGTGTTGCTAACCCCTCGGACATAGCACCATCCCTTCTTGTTCTCCCTATGCTCTACGCTCATCTTTGTAAATAGTACCTTTATTAAACTCCCCAAGGCACTGAATTTAAGGATGCCATGCTCCTCCCCAGACCCTGACCCATAGAACCCAAACTCACAGTTGAGAAATCTCAGCATTCCATCCCCATCTTAGGCCAGTGACTGTTTTTTTTTTTTTTCTTCTTCTCTGATACATTTTTTTTTTTAAAGATTTTATTTATTGGGCGCCTGGGTGGCTCAGTTGGTTAAGCGACTGCCTTCGGCTCAGGTCATGATCCCGGAGTCCTGGGATCGAGTCCCGCATCGGGCTCCCCCTTCTCTGTGGGGATTCTGCTTCTCCCTCTGCCTCTGCCTGCCACTCCCCCTGCTTGTGCTCACTCTGTCTCTCTCTCTATGTCAAATAAATAAATAAAATATTTTTAAAAAAAAAGATTTTATTTATTTATTTATTTGAGAGAGTGTGTATGGGAGCAGGAGGGAGAATCTCAAGCAGACGCCACCATGAGCGCAGGGCCCGACTCAGGCCTCGATCCCATGACCCTGAGATCATGACCTGAGCCGAAAACAAAAGTCCAAAGCTCAACCAACTGAGCCACCCAGGTGCCCTTCTTTTCTGATACATTTTGATTCAGATTCCCTGGTGACTGAACTGCATAGGCCTTCAAACAAGCTGAAGTATTTTAGCAAGTGTAGAGAAACGGGAGACACATGGATAATGCTTTGCTCCTCCCCTTCCCTGAAAGGCCCTACCTGATCTGTCTCCCTTTCCCTCCAGCCACACTGGTCTCTTTGCTCCCTGAACACATCAGGCACAAGCCACCGAAGATTTTACACCTTTGGTGTACAATGAAGCTAATGGTACCCTCTGTCTGTAGTATCTTCCCCCAGAAATCCACATAGCTCAGTCCCCCACCAGCTTTCCTCAAATGTCACCTTTTCAATTAGACTTCCCTACCCTCCCTATTTAAAATTATCCCCTTCCCTGCTTTATGCATCTCCCTGCCACTTGTCACGTTCTAATACACTCTATAAGCATTTCTTTTCTGACTGATCACACACACACCCTCACACGAATGCTCTATGAAATGCTGCACAAAGGCGGGAATTGTTGTCTGTTTTGTTCATAATGGTATCCTCAATCACCAGACCAGAATTCCACATGCTATTTGTGGAACAAGTGAAATCCTGGTTCCAGAAACAGATACGTGGAAAGGAATCCACACCGGTGACCATTTTGGTCCCCAAACTTTTAATCAGTCTCCAAGCACAGTTGCTCCCTGCCAACTCCCATCTGCAGCAAGTATCTGTGCCTCATCCGCGACTTTCTGCCAACAGAGACCAGAAGCTCTGCTAGGTGCGTGTCCAGTCACAGCCAGTTAGGCAATGTTCGTGGGGAGCTGATGCATGGCTCTTTCCTCTCTCCATTTCAGAAGCTGAATGATGCACCGGAACAATAAAGCTTCCCTTCACCTGGGAATATGACCCCATTGATCCTGCAGTAAGATATACACTTTGAGCAGATATATCCATTCACACTCTGTTCATTTTGAAAACTCTTACTACATGCTTGGCTTTTTGCCAGAAGCTGGGAAAGTAAAGATGAATAAAATATGGTCGTTTCCCTCCGGGTGCTCTGACATACCACGCTAGACTTCTATGAGGTGAAAAGATGAAAGACATTCTCTTCTGTAGTGCAGAATCAACCCACTAGATTTTGCCACCTCTGGACAGCGTGATATCACTAAACACATGGAGAGACTTTCCATACCCAGGAGAGCCAGGCCTTGACTCTGAACGTACAGGCTCTGAGAAATCAGAGACACGAGCCATTCCAAGATCTGTGACCCAGAGAGAGAAAGCCCAAATTTGAGGTGACTTACGGCCACATCCTGGCACCTACAACTATCGCAAACTCCCAGAGGCAGGGATATAACCAAAATCATTAGTCAGACCCAGCACCGGCAGACACCTGGCAAAGAAATATTTGTTGAGTGAATGAATAAATAAAAAGATGAGAAAAAAATAAAGGAGCTAAAAGTGATCAGGGGTTAAGGTCACAGGTGGGTCCACTAGTTTGCATATAGCGCATCCCTCCTAAACTGCATTCCCAGGGCCCATGGGTTTTCTGGATGTCCACTAAAACTGGGGTAAGGGTCAGAGCCAAAAGAGGGGTTCAATGTTAGGAAAATAAGCTCAGTGGTAAAGGTTAGAAACAGAACAAATCAGTGACTTCTGTTCAGGATTATTATTTGGACCCTCAGGTGTCAGCTGAACATTGATTATTCATTAGATAATGCAATTGCACTCGACAAAAGGCACAGCAAGATGGTTTTAAATAGCAGAATTGGCTATTTGTTCCCTTCAGGGTTGTGTGTTCTGTGAGAAACTAAATGTAGTTTCTCAGGAATAATGCCCAGGCACAGCTTTTTAGGATAGCTATCGAATTGGAATACATCATTCTTTTCACAGGCTTTCCGTTAAATTTCAGTAACTGTCTCTAAGAGGTTAGACTCCAAGAACCAGAATCAAGGATGTAGGCTCTGAGGCAGCCAGGCGGTGAGAGGCAGGTCACCAGGAAGTCTCATGCAATGAATTAATTTTCTAACTGCCGAGCCCGGGGGCTGGGGAAGATGGGGCCCCACTTAGGGATCTGCACGGGACACCTCTCAGCTGATATTTCTGCTGTTCAGATGGGCTGAGGAATACTCGTGTTCTATTGCATCTCAAAGTAGCACCTGGAACCTGGTTATAAAGTATGGAAATACCAATTTTGCGTGCAAAGCAGATGTGTGTTGCTTCTGCCATTTCTTGGGCATAAGCAAAACTCATAGGGTGTCAAAATCTCCAAACTACTCTTTAAAGCACTCTACCTGTTCTTGCTGTGTTCAAATGTCTAAAATGATGCTTGGCATGGTCTCCATACAATCGATCCCAGGAAGCTTCTATCAACCCTCTTGCAGATGCTCTCAGTCCTGAGCATTTCCAGAAAGAACAGTACTTTTCTTTGAATAGTCTGCCAGCTGGTCTGAGAAAAGCAGGTGCAGATCTTTTTAAATGCCATATGTACTTGCGTATTCTCCCAGCTTCCCTGCCTCCCCCTGCCACAATTTTGAGAAGGGCTTGTTTGGGTTGTTTTATTTTTTTTCTTCTACACCATTTTCCCCAAGACTACTGTGGTCAAAAGCAACAGTTATAAAAACAAAGAAAAGTGTTAATACTAGTGATTTTAACTTCCAAGTGGATTCTCAACACTTTCTACGTGAAATTCTGTCTGAGCATCTGTCTAATGCATGAAGCCCCGTCAAGGCTGTTCTGGAGAAGGAAAGTGGGAACTTGACTTTGACCTCTTAGGACGAGTCAGCCGAAAATGGCACCCTTCTGTTGACTTTCTACGCTCCTCTGTTCTCCTTAGAAAAAACCGACACAAGGAGCTGGGTGGAGTATTTCTTTGTGATCTTGCCATCACCACCAGCCTGCTATCACGTTAGATTTTTTTTTTTTCCATTTTGTGCAGGAATGGAAATAAAATCACAAGGCCCTAGCTATCTCTGATACAAGCCTGGAATAACAACTAGAGCAATAAAGAGTTCTCACCTCACTCATTGCTCTTGCAGGTAGAATTCTATTACATTTAAAAGTATCCTTTGAAATTCTGATTAGCCCCAAGCCTTTGAAAGCAGATAGTTATGCAGCAGCCCCCCTAAAGCAAAATTCTCTTGCTTTCTGACAGCTCCCCAGCCTTTTGACTCCTCCACCCTCTGGAAGCCTCCAGGTCAGCCTCCTGCCTCTACAACCAGAGGTTTTGGAGCTCACTGAGGCACAGACCCTCCTGATGGGCCTATGAAACCAGGGGCAAAGAGCAGAACCAGTCTGTGTTAGGGAAATGGATATGGAAATTGATCTGAGAGAACAGAAAGCACTCAGATATGCACAACCAGAGGGACGCAACCTCCATTCATTTATTCATCCTTCAAAGATTTATTGAGCATCTGCTACATGCCAGGTACTCAGCTGGCTGCTGAGGATACGATGGTGAGAAAAACAGAGTTCCTACCCTCTAGGAGCTCACAGTCTGGTGGGGGCGTCAACCTAAGTATCCCACAAACCACAAACAGCAGCTGCTGAGGCCGACATGACAAAGTGAGGTCCATGGGGTCCTGTATGTGGTGTGTGGTGTGTGTGTATGGAGTGTGTGGTGAGGGCTCTGACCAACGAAGGCTTCCAGAGGAAGTTTTGACCTGAGATCCTGGAGATGAAGACACGAGAAAGGAAACCAGAAAGGCCTTCACAAGGAAGGTGCCTGGCCCTCCATGCAATCCAACCCACATAGACGCCAGGTGTTGATTTAGCTGCCCCACTTAGATGGGCTGGGGGGGTCTCATCTGTCATTTCCTATTTTCTGAGCATGTGCTGTGGATAAGACACTGTGCTAGCTCTTTATGGATGTTATCACATCCATTCCTGACAGCATCCCTGGCATGTCAGGGGTACTATTATCCGCCAAGCTAAACAGCTGGAGTATTGGATTTGGCTTGTGGGTGGTAGTTTGCTGATCCCAGGTCTCGGATGCATGTGTGGTGGCCGGAGTGAGAGCAGCCATGTTAGACCATGAGGTGAAAGTATCTACCGAGGAAAGCAGAGAAATAAGCTAGAAGGAGTCTGAGTCCCAGTTATCACAGAGCCCCCCTGTGAACTAGGGAACTGAGGCACAAAGAGGTTGAGCAACATTCCCAAAGCCAAGCAGAAACCAGGCTCTGTATGATTCTGAAGTCTGCAAACCTCATCCCACACTGCACCAGTTCAGATCAGAGATTTGGCACGTCAGCTTCCCAGTGTGGCAGCTGAACGCTCTGAAGGCTGAGATTTTCTTCTGTAGCCTACTCAAAACCTCTGTTGTTTGAAAGTAGCTCATTCCTCCCCTCTTTCATAAAACACAGGCAACAATTTGCCCACAACAGGCTCATTAAACACCACACACACACACACACACACACACACACACACACACACACATGCTTTAAGTGCTTGAAGACAAAGCACAGGCACATCACCACCTTGCTTTCTCCTCTACAGAACTAACAACCCCACGCCTCCCATAAAGCAGTTGTCTGCACCCAGAAACAACTGCAGCATCACTTGGAGCAGGAGAGTGGAGGAGGCTCCTAGCAAGGGGTCAGCAACCTCATTCCAGAAGCTGTGGGGAAGGGAACGTTCTTGGAATCAGAGCCAAATGGCAGGGGTTTGCCATTGCTCTTGAGGTTTCTATCACCCTGTTGTTCTTTCAGTGCGTATGAGACTCCCAGATCCTACAAACTGGGCTTTTGGCTATCCCCAAGGGATTCAGCAGAGTCAGTCCCTCAGACACCAGAAAGGATTAGTAAAGGGCACCATAGGCTTTTCCAATAGTAATGATCCAGGGGGAGCTTCCAACTGACAGCCAAAAAAAAAAAAAAGCAGTGCTAAAACTCAGCACACTTGCATTTGCACCTTGTAAATCTCATTAGCATGTGTCACAGCTGGGTTCCAGTGTGTGGCCCTGGCAGAGACAGCCTGCCCACTGGAATGTCACATCTTTCCAACCCCAGGGCCTGCTGGTGACATGGACCACAAGTCAGTTCCATCAGCTCTCTCTGCATGCCCCTCACCACCTTGTGGAGCACAGAGAGACCCATCACGGAGTTTTATTTGTGGCCTCAGTTAATTGAGATGGGTAGAAAATCCTGGAGGTATAAAGAGTACAAGACACACTCCTGGAAAATGCATGCCTCATTCCTAGCTAGAGCTCCGCTTCCACATTCTTTAGCAGTCTCCTACTCTGGTGAGTTGGGCTTAACCACACATGAATGGTGTATTAGTCAGGATTAGGCTCATTTGCAAGTGACAGTAGCTTAAGCAAGACAGAACTTTATTTCTCTCCCATAAATGAAATCCAGAGGGCTCACAGGGTGGCTCTGTGAAAAGTGGGGACTCGGGCTCCTCCTGGCTTATTTTTCTGCCATCCTCGGTACATGACTTCCACCTCATGGTTCACTCTAGGCTCCATCTAGGCATCCTAGACCAGGGACGGGCAAACTAACCCTAGAAGCGAAATCCGCTCCTCTGCCTGTTTTGCTGAAAAGGTCTGATTGGAACACAGCCATACTTATTTGTGTATGTATAGTCTATAGTTGCTTTCAAAGTTCAACAGCACAACTGGGTAGTTGGACAGAGATCACATGGCTCACAGAGCTGAAAATACTTTCTGGTGCTTTACAGAAGTTTATCGACTCCTCTTTTAGACCGAAAAAAGAAAGAAGGACAAATAAGGTCAAGGGAATCCAGTCCATTTTCCAAAAACCACACAGGACATTTCTGCTTAGAAGCTATTGCAGAATTTAGTCTCACAGCCATATCCAGCTTCCGGGAAAGCTGAGGGACCCTACTGACCGCGGCGGAGCTGGCCCCTGCAAGGGCTCCTTGCCTCTTCTGTTCCACCCTACAGACAGCGTTCCCTCTGAGGCAGGCCACCCAGACCCACATTATCATCACATCAGCCACATGGGAGGAATGACAAAAACAGAGATGAGTTGAGAGACAGAGACAGAGTGGTAGGGCCAGAGATCCAAGAGAGAGGCCTAGAGAGAGCTTTAAGACAGGTGTAAAACTTTGTTTACAATACAGGTGTGGGGCGCCTGGACGGCTAAGTGGTTAAGCGTCTGCCTTTGGCTCAGGTCATGATCCCAGTGTCCTGGGATCGAGCCCCACAGGTGGGAAGCCTGCTTCTCCCTCTCCCACTCCCCCTGCTTGTGTTCCCTCTCTTGCTATCTCTCTCTCTGTCAAATAAATAAATTTTAAAAAGAGTGTTTTACAATACAGGTGTGAAAAAAAACCACTATTTTTGTTAAATTCAACTTCTTTAAATTCCGCATTAAATTTAGCTTTAAAACACTATCCTGCTGAACTGGTCAGAAACTCATTGTAGTCAGCACCGGGGCTCCTGTTCCCAGATTTGAGCAAAGGTCCCAGGGGCTTCCGCAGTGATGCCTCCCATCAACAAGTCACAGTGGGTATACTGGGACACCACATGGTCTCTTCATGTGAGGCTGAGAGACCCAGAGAGGCAGACTCCCTAGACGCGCCACTCCCTCCAAGGCCTGGCCTCCTCCCCAGGGCACAATAACCTGCTACTTTCCTAACAGAGGGAAGACTCCAACCACACCCTCATTTACACCCCCAGAAACATGCCCCTTCTTGGCTTCCCCTCTGGCTCTTCAAGCAGCTTTTATTTTCTGCCCAGTAAAAAAAAAAAAAGAAAGAAAGAAAGGAAAAGAAAACCCTCATAATCAAGGAAATACCAAGAATCTGACTACCCATTGGAATGGGAAGTAGTAAGAAAAGGAATAAAGAAAAGGAATAAAACTTAATACTTGATAGACAGATGCGACCAAGTTTAACATCTGTGCTAATATCACTAGGTTTAACATCTGTGTGTCTCCCCTACCCTGTAGCCCATTTGCAAGTCTCTGTGGATCCTTTAGGCCTTAACCCCAGGTTGGGTTTCCTCCTGTTGGGGGGCAGTAGGGAGGAGGAGGGAGTGAAATCTTTGGGAGAGAGGTGGACAGGTGGACATCTTGAGCGCCCCTGGAGGCAGGTCTGCAAATAGCCTGAAATTGGCTCTGATAATAACCACACCTAAATTTAAGCCTCTTCTGAAACAATCATTTATGTCAGGATCCTTGTTGTCAGTAGAAATTGATGACTGCTAAGTGGTAAATATCCAGACACCATCGATGAATGGAATTGGATCTCGACCTGTGGAGGGTTCCTGAGCAGGACAAGCTGAGTTAATATCCAGCCCACACACACCAGGAAAGTGGCGCCGCTTGTAAAATTACTAAAATACTGCCACTCTGGTTAGTAAAAATGCACTGCCCTGAGCTCCCAAGTGCCACCTTAGCCCCTCCGCAGCAATCTCCCCACCCTTCTGCAATCAAGCAATAAAAGAGTCAATGCCTAGCTCAGCAGGAAGCCTGTAACTCCCCTGCTCCTAAACTCATGCTACATTCTGATGGGTCAGTGCCCATGCTTTACTGGTTGCTGAATATTTTGAAATCATCCTAGATGAGAATGTTTTGAAGGGGGAGAAACATGAGAGGCAAAGAGAGGACTCCCTTCTGGGGTCACCATGCACAGCTGTGCAGGCTGTTCACTGCGTAAGTTCTCCTGTCTGAGGTAGCCACTGGGAACTGAATTCCATCCTGTGCTCTGCTTGCCAAGTGTTGTGCCCTGGCACGGGACTGCATCCATCCAGAGAAAAGGGAGCCTTTTTCTAATGCACACAAAGGTGCTGCGTGTCCCAGCAGCCGGCTCACTTCAGAAGCAATTTTAATCATCCAGGCCCGAGAGGAAGAGAACTGACTTAGGGTGAGAGTCAGCCTGAGGAGTCAGAAGTAAATTTTTCCTTGCCATTAACCAGCCAGGAGCCCTTGTAGACACTATTCAATTTCTCTGAGCCTCAGTTTCTTTAAAAATTGTCACTATAGCTATTTTACAGAGCAGTTGAAAAAATTAAATTAAGTAAGTGAACTGCCTGACACAATGTGTGGCAAGAATCAAGTGCTCAACACCTGTAACCATTACTAGAAATACTACTGCTATTATTCTTAGCAAAGGGCTGTGTTCTAAGTCTTGGAAATACCTACAGGACAGGACAGGACATGAGGAGAGCCATCTGGAAAACGTATTAAAAGGATACGTGATAAGTAACAAACTTCCCAAGATGTGTACTAGGACCATGCCCCTTTCTCCTAGAGACAGAATTTAATATGTGAATGTGATTTTGATAAATGATATGTAATATGAGCTTATCTATGAATGAATTGGAATCACCTCTGAGCTGGGTCTGGCAACAGGAGAGCTGAAGGCAGGGAAAGAGTTATGCCATATAGACCCTGATGAAGGAGAAAGAGTCCACGAAGGCCAGGTGCTGAAGCCGCTTTGACCAGCCAGGAGTTGAGCAGAGGTGAATGGGAGGCAGCCAGCCCTGCTTTAGGGAACTGGAATCAGCCTGAGGGCTCTCAGGGAAGAGGGGCCAATGTTTCCAGGAATGGAACCTGGAGCAGGCAGAACAGTCTGGAAGTGGGGCATTGCATTTGTGGTATCTTGACTTCCTAGTAGTACTGACCAAGGTCTGGCACCTCCTACCTTGGCCCCATGGGCCTTAGGATGTCTGTGTTGAGCCAAATCTCGGACACTGAGTCTGCCCAGACCACCTCTCCAGACTCACGCTTACAAAATTAACCAGGTGTTTCCTGCATATGTGCAGAGACAGAGATCAATATCATGTCCTGGTACAACTGAAAGAGATGCTATTGCATTCATTCATTCATTCATTCATTCATTCCAACACATATTATTGTGAGTTCTTTACACCAGGCACTAAGGATAAAGCAGTGAACAACCTCCTCTCTGACCCTGTCCAGCCTCTAGCCACCACCCCCACCCCAGCGGAGCAGAGGTCTACCCTTCTTCCTTTTAGCATGGCCCCACATTTCTTAGAGCAAAGGTGCTGAAAACCTGCCATGGACTTCAGATCTAGCCCCGCTCTTGTGCTTCAGCAGGTGCTCCGAGCTGCTTTCCCTCCTTCCTCATCTACCGCCCTCCACACTTGTCTGCAAACTGGCTCAGTGTCCCTTTAGGGCAAGCAAGCCCATTAGCCCTAAGGCTAGGGCTTAGCCCTAAGCCCTAAGGCTTACTGTGTTCACAGCTTTACAGCTCCCAAAAGGCTCTGCATCCCTTATATCATGGAACCCTCACCTCATCTCTGAGACAGGTGGGGGCAAGAATTAGCCACCTCATTTAACAAATTTGGAAACAGGCTGTTTAGGATACCTGCATGGTATATTGTGTCTCCTCAAGTTTTCTAAATTCTATATTAAAATTACATTACTTTCTGTTACTTATACCTCGCCTACTTCAAAAAAGAAGTGAATATTATATTATATTCATCTCTAATAGGAGATATTCTAGTCTCTGAGTCTTTCGGATATTGACAGTTATAAATAGAGCCTTCCAAGTACACAATGGCAATTATTCCTGCCCCATGCTTACTCCCAAGTCCAAGGCTTGGCTGAAAATAACCCCCTCCTTCTCACAAGGAGTTTGCTGAGCCATCTCCCCCCTTCTTCAGTGAGCTCCCGGGAGTTGATCTTCTCTCCTGGGAATTGATCACTAAATTGATCACTGTTTCACACTAACCACATTACAATGAAGCCATGTGATGGTGTACTGCCTTCCCAGTGACCAAAATGTCCTCGCAAGTGAGAGCGTATACTCCAGTTCCTCACATTGTGGATGGCAAACACAACGATGAACTAAATTGTCCTTTCTAAATACTGTTCCTGATCCCTTCTCTATTGATTACACTGGCTCCCCAGATGTCAATACTCACATGCGTGTTGCGCTCAGTATTTGTTTAGCTGCCCTTGGTACTTCCGTCCACGTGATAATAAACTCCTAAAAGGCAGAGGGTTTAACTCCACTGGTAAAGCACTGCATAGTTCCATACTCTGAAAGTTGCTTAGTAAAATGTTTTTGATCCTGGTAGTGGTTTGATGGTGGTAAAAGTAAAAGCCATTAGGACTGTGATTAATGGAGATACTTTATGCAAGTTTTCCCCCAAGCACAGGCAAGAGGACATGTAATCCCATTATCAATACTCAATCTTTCACTCTTGGGGGATTTCCTTACTAATTAGTCTGAAGCTGTAATTTAGCCTTATTTTAAGGAATGTGTCACATGAGGACACTTCTAATTTATTTCTGACCTTTCTTGAATTTAGAGGCACATAATGCCTTTGACCAGCATTTCTCCCAACTGCTATTTTCCTACTGAAAAAAAAAAAAAAGTAATAGTTTATCCAAGACTGAGAAAGGGAGGCAAGCCCAGAGCCCATGCCTTGGCACTCGGCCTGTCTAAGGGTTTGGTCCTGCTCTCCCGCTTTGTTCCCTCAAACCTACCTTCTAATGGCGAAGCAGAATGTGCTTTGCACTACATTACCAGGACTTGGAAATGTACAAAGAAATGTAAGCAGAAGTGAAGTCTGTCATATGTGGGTGGAAACTTTAAGAGCCAATACACAATTTGTTGCATTCCCTCTTCCTTCTGCCACAGCAAGGAGAAAGTCCCATATGGTGGCTACTCTCTCAGTCTAGGTCCCCAAGTGAGGAGAGCATGCAGTATTTCCCCAGCCTACCTGTGATGGACATGCAGAGAAAGCAAGAAATACACTTGCTGTTTTAAGCCACTGAGATTTGGGGGCTGTTTGTCACTGAGGCATACCCTGGCCCATCCTGACTGATACAATTATCCTAAGTAAAGGAACTCCTACCCCAAACTTTGACAAGATATACTTTGCTAATCACCCCTGAATTTCTTCCTGGAGGCCTACCTCCACAGCTGACTTCAATGAGCAGCCTTTTTGACCCCCAGAGATTCCATGTCCCCTGTATCACTAGACTCTCCCTCCAAAACAGTCAACTCACAACATTTCACTCCTGGAAAGAGCCACTCCACTCCTCCTTTTCCAGAAGTCCAGCAAAAGCTTCCACTGGGGTTTGATGGAAAGGTGTGTAATCCATCACACATCCCACATTGTTCCCTCCTCCCAGCTCCCAGCCCTGAAGGAGGCAGGGCCAGCAGGGCCCCCTGGCCACTGAGGGAACAAGGAGTCACCCAGTCGCCATGTTCTGACAGCTTGTCACATTATTTTTCCCTGTGGGGGCTCTGATCCCTCCATCTAACCTTCTTCTCAGTCCCCTGAGACCATGGGCCTCTATACAAGGCTCCCCAGGCAAAGCAAAGCAAGATTGATGCCCTACAAACGGCCTGCCATGCCCGGGAGGGCTCTCTGTTCAATGAGTGGAGCAGCCCATTCTTCCCCATCTCAGGTTCCCACACTGGACACCAAAGCGGGAGCTTGGAGCCAGGGCAGCAAGAATTCAACCTTTATTCATCCCGGAACACAAATGATCTGCCACACTGCCCTAATCTCCCTAGCCCTCTCACCTCACCTACTCAAAATCTTTCTGAAGGGCCCAGGCCTTCCTGGAGGATAACATGTGATTCACACTGCCCTTTGGACAGAAGGGCTGGAGCCCAGAGAGGATCAGAAAGTTTGGAGGAAAAATATCCATTTACATATTGACCACAGAGTGTTTTCCCCTGCTTGTGCCCACCCCTAACCCATGTGCCTCTTTCCTCATTTGGCCCTTATTACCGTAGCATTTGAGGACCGTAGGCGGGATTGTGCTGCAGAAGAATCATGAATTAGCATTAATGCTGATGGTTATTTGCATCCACAGTTCCCTGCACTGCAGGTAAAAGCCTCCTAAGGGTTTGGGCCTAAGAGCACAGCTTCAGGGACTTGGGGGGTGGGGTGGGGAGAGGGCTGTGGAGCACTACATATAAAAATGATTTCATCTAAATTCCCAGAGTGGTTTCATAGACCAAAGCACCTCTGAAGGACAAAAAGACAACTGTAAAATTACCTGAAAATAAATGCTTCTAAAGTGTTCGGAAATAATCCAGGGTGAGGAGAATCAGGAGGCCGATAACTAATCCGTCAGCTTTTTTTTTTTTTTTTATCCCGCATCTAGACATTTTTTTCTTCCAAGGCCACAGCCTGTCACCATGCAGTTTATCAGCCGTCACTCCGTCTCGATTCTGGGTGACATGAGATCAATGGCCTAAAACTGCTCTCAGATCTACGGAGAAATTTATAACACCAGGCTCTGCTGTGCCCTGGCTGGGCCTGGGTCCCAGGGCTCTGAGGGTGAGGCTGCCATGCAGACTTCATTTCCATTTCAAAAGTGGATTGTGACCCACTTGGAGCAGGCGAGTTCAAGCCATCAGATGCAAAGGAAGGCCTGAGTCAGAAGTCTTCAGCACTTACAGAACAATGACTTTGAGGAAAGAAGAAAGAGACACCAGCCAATGATTAAAATTCTCTCTGCCTTGACAAGGCTCTAGTTCCCTGCTTTAATTTCTTTTGAATCATGTGCGATTTATTAATAACAAAACCCCAAATTTGTAACAACATGTTTTAGGCTCTGAAAGTAATTAATCCATTCAATTTACCTAACTACAGAACTCCTGAGCATGGTTTGAGCAGAGATTTGTGGTTCTTTTGATCCTCACTGAGGGCTCCTTTGGTTATCTACAACCTCTTTTTTTCCCCATGAACTGTGTAATTTAGTCCTAATTCTGCCTCAGAGTGCCCATGAACAATAGCAAGGTCCTAGGAGCCCAGGCCACATCCCATATCCTATACTTCCCAACCAAAGAGCTCCGGGGAAATTCTTCATCGCCCCCTCTCCCCCCAACACACACACTGAATCCTTGGGTGATAAGGGGAACACTGGCTTTCTGCCCACAACCCCAGGCCGTGGGCAGCTATAGAACATGCGGCTCCTCACTGCCCCCATTCCCACCCCCACCATTTGTCTTGGACGGATGCCCAACAGAAGACGTACGGTGGGGACTCTGGACTTGCTCCTGGCTGAACCCAGAGAAGCTTCAGCTTTCTGAGCAAAAAGAAAATCCTGCTGCCTGCCCGACTTCTCCTTGAAAGCAGACATCTGAGAGGAGGTTCCCAGGAGGAACGGCATTCTCCAAGAGGACTGGCAATGCCAGAGTCCACCCACCAGCTCCTCCTGCCGCTCTGGCCCCAGCGCCCCTCCAGCTGGCGGGGAAGGCAGGATGTCACGTACGAAAGTGGTCCTCTGGCTGGACTCTCAGTGCACACCTCTCTGCCCTGAGTCTCTTGGGATTCTGCCAGACTATGAACTAGCCAGTCACTGTTCCCAAAGCAGTCACTTCAGAGAGTTGCCCTTCACCTTCCTCCCAGATCAGAATATCTCCACCCCTTCCTCACTCTTTCTACCCCTAGCTCATGTCTACTCATCCTTCAAAACTCAGCTCAAATGTTGCCTCCTGCAGGAAGTTTTCCCTGCACATCTCTGCCCCCAGCACAATCGGGCCCGCCTCTTCTGGGTTGCACGCAGGCATGCAATGCATACTTGCACCACTGCTCTTGACATGAGGCATCCCACTCCCCTAAGCACTGTGGGCAGCCACCTGGCATGCGCTGCCGGGTAGGCCTCCATCACAGCAATCCTCACACCTGATGGTGGGTCTCCTTCTTCTAGAATTCCAGCCTCAGGGCTAGCAGACAGAGTCTATGATTTCTTTTGTTGTTGTTGTTCTTCTTCTTCTTTTCTTTCTTCTTTTTCTTCTTCTTCTTCTTTTTTTTTTAAAGATTTTATTCATTTATTTGAGAGAGAGAATGAGAGATAGAGAGCACGAGAGGGAAGAGGGTCAGAGGGAGAAGCAGACTTCCTGCTGAGCAGGGAGCCCGATGTGGGACTCGATCCAGGGACTCCAGGATCATGACCTGAGCCGAAGGCAGTCGCTTAACCAACTGAGCCACCCAGGCACCCATCTTCTTCTTTTTTTTAATAAAGCTAGGAGAGAAGTATAGAACAGATTCTCCCTCATAGCCCTCAGAAGGACCCTGTCCACACCTTGAGGTTGGACTTCCAGCCTCCAGAATATCAATTTCTATTGGAAACCAGGCAGTTCATGGCAGCCCTAGTAGATGAACGTTGAGGGGAAGCACTGGGTTAAACATTGGCTCCATGTAAGTCACAGGAAATCACCTGGTGCTCCTGAGCATCCTAAGAATGAAAGTCTTCTGGAATGTTCCTGCCCTCTCCCCCCAGAATAATGGGTTGCTGTCCACTGAATATTTGTCTCTGTAGGTGGTTTCAGTCATGACACATGGCTTTTGTGGAAATGAGGGGTGAAAAAGTCCACTGGAAACTCCTTTTTGCCATCATCTGATCTCAACCAGAGGGTAAGGTACCAAAAGATTTTGAAATGACATGAGAGCCTCACATGATAATTTTTCTCCTTCCTTTGGGACCTATAAACCTACAACTATATCTATTATTATATCTATATATTATAACTGTATCTATTATTATTTCCAGAAGGGTGGGAGAAAAAAAGGAATCAGAAGGATAGTTGTAACTAAAGCAAAGAAGCAGACAGGAAATAGGAGGGTTGTTTTTTTGTTTTGTTTTGTTTTTTGTCTTTCTGAACAAATACCTCACCTGTAAAATAAGAGGTTTAGATGATACAGCCTCTGATGTTCCTTCCTCCTGCTTTAAAAGGAAATGATAATTAACACATGCTCAGAGCTTCCTAAGCACCTGACACTGTTTTATCCTACACAGTCCTCCAGTCAACTTTACAAGGTATTACTATTGGCCCCGTTTACAGAGAAATCAAGTAACTTGCCCCAGGCCACACAGCAATCCAATGGTATCAGATTTGAACCCAAGCTGGATGTTGTAATCAGCAGCCGTGTTTTGTTTCTTGTCAGGTTAAGTGGGTATCCCAGAGCATCCTGGCACACAGAACACACAAAAGGATGAATGGCCCAAGACCTGGACACAGTCCAGGGTTTGTGAGCATCTGGCACTAGGCTCAATCCAAAAATCAATGTTTAAACAACAGTCACCTTTACCCTCAAACTGTCTCGCTGTCTGTTGGGTTTGAATCAGGGCTATGGAGGATATTGCTCTGTGGGTATTAAAGTTTAAAAGCCACAATGCCAGTATCAGCAGCCCAATAGATGGGGAGGGAGGTGCATTTTTAAAAAATACAAAGTTAGCATTTGGAGTGTAGAAAAGAGCTTGGTTGCATTTCTAGAGAGCAAACCCCAGCAAAACCCAGCGACTTAGGAATTCTGAGAGATTTCTACAAAGTATTCTTCTGTTACAAGAATGAATTGGATGCCTCTGAAGAGCTGCCTCTGTTCTCTGCTTGGAGGAGCACTTGCTGCAAACTTTCCTGGAAGGTTTATCGGATGGACTGAGCCTGTTGAAGGAAAAACGATGGGCCCCGGTCTTACATATTTTTTAAATAGTTAAAAGGTTAAAAAATATCCCTCTCCCCATCCATCCTTAGAATTACACTTTCCAGCCAAGTCTAGTTCCCTTTCCTGGTAGATATAATCCTAATTAAAAATAAATTACATGCTGTATAGAACTTGAAATGGAAAAGATAATCCTATTACATATGAGAATATATCCTGATTTTCTTTCCCGCTAAACTGTGGGAGATATCAGATCAGGCTGAGCCCCCCATTGTCGCCGCTTTGAAAACTTTCCTAGAGCCCTAATCCGTCACGTGACGCCCGTGTCAATCTCGGGGTCTGCACGCGAGTTTCACAAAGCAGGCATTAGGCTCGGCAACAGAAACCCAGCTTTGCGGAGACCGCAACATTTGCATTCCGAGAAAACGCCGGCCATTGTGGGCGGTGTTTGTTCTCAGGATTGCGAGACAGTTGCCTGCGAAAGTTGCTAAAACCTAGAGAAAGGGGCTCCTTTGAGCCAGCCTGGGCCTTTGGTATGATAACAAGTCGATTTGAGCTGCTTTTGTGGGGCTGGATCAGCGCTTGCGGGACGGCGAGCTCCCCCCCCCCCCGCTTCCCCCCACTGCTCGGGCCCCACCTCCCCGGACATTTTGCTTCCCCTGGGAGTTTCTGTAGGCGCTGATACGCTATTTTAAATCGTATTTCCATAATCTGGAGGCCGCAGGCGGCGGGGCCCGGAGCTCGTTCTGCTCGCGTGCCTTCACACCTCTACCGCCAGCTCGGAAGGCCCCGTTCGCTGCTCTCCTCTGCTGCTCTCCGCCCTGGGCTCCGCGCCCCGCGCTTCCGGGCGCCGCCGCGGTCGGGGTCACTTCCGAGCGGCCGAGTCGCTAGCCCAGGATAGAATGCTTCGGACCTGCTACTAACCGCCCCCACACCCCTCCTCCCGCCTCTTGGTTTCTGGCTGCTCGCCTACTCCCCCACCCCAGCACGCCTTCCCGTATTTCAGTCTTGAGAATGAGCATGATGACGCGAAGTGCTCTGAGTAAAAATATTAGATAGTTTTGATTCTCCAGCAGAGCAAAGATAAAACAAATTTAAACAGCGAGTGGCTGGGGTCCTGGGGTCCAGGCCAGAACTGAGAGGCGCGAGGACACAGGAGGAGCAGGCGTGGGGTCGGGCTCCCAGCCACTCGCGATCGTGCTCTAGCCAATTACCTACTCACGGGAACAGTTGAAAATATCCTTTCTCTGAGACTCTGGCCCCACTGTCCTCCCCGCCCTCCCCCCCCCCCCCCCCCCCCCCGCCTTCTGCTGCCGCAGCACCTTGCGGACCTGACCTCTAGGGGTTACACCAGGCAGAGGCGCGGCCGCTGTCCGACTGCCGAGTTCTGAATCTGTTCGCGTCTGGGTTGACCAGGGACGGGGGAAGGGGAGGGGGGCGGGGAGGGCGGGGAGGGCGGGACCCTGGGAGCACTAAAGGTCACCAGCAGACCCCAGGCCAGGGTGGGAGTGCTGCGGGGCTCGGAGAGAAGACAGAAAGTTCTTTCGGCTGTGCATCCCCCACCCCGGAAATGTCCCTTGGGCAGAAGCAGAGAGAGCGCAAGTTATTTAATTGGTAGCTGGGCGGGGGGCGTAGGGGAGTGGAAGAGAAGGTTGGGAACTGGGCTCCTGTAGGGGGCGTCGCCCTTTCCTCGTCCCTGCGCGGCTGCAGTTGCCTGGCGTCGCTGCTTTTAGTAATACCAGGGCAGCAAGGTGGAGAAGGAGGGGAAAGGAACCCAGAGGAAAGATCGCTCCGAGGAACCCCCCAACTGTCCATCGCCCGCCCTCTTCCCAATCGCAGAAGAGCTTTTATTTATTAATCGCTGGGAAAGTATTTTTTTTCTCTTTGGCAATTTCAGGGCCCCTACTTCATTCTCCCCCACCCAACTGCACCCCTACCTCCCTATTTGGTCTCCCTACTCTGGGGTGGGGGGTGAGGGGAACCTCCTGCATGCCTTCCGAAAAGACCCCAGGACACATTCACTTCGGTTTGAGGGAAAGGAAAACACAGATGGATGCTGACAGCAGGACTAAAATCTGGATTCAGAAGAACGTTTACTAGATGCAGTCTGCTTATCAAATCCATCGCCTTAAAAAAAAAAAAAATTCTCCCAGTGCGTGGCTTTTGTTTTTACCTCTCCTCCTTCGCGTGTATTTGCATAACCTGCTCAATAAAGCTCTTCAATAAGAATTCGTCTTGCTTCGGCTTGGAGCTCCAACTCCCTGGTCTTCACGGATTCTCGGGGTGGGGGTAATACCTGTGGGGGGCCGCGGCAAGCCTGGCTAGGCCGGGGATCCGCCCAGCCCCGAGTTTGGCAATACCGAAGCTCCACACGTTCGTAGGCAGATGGTTAAGTTCCCCCAGGTTCGTGCCAGGTTTCAACGTCATGCTGTGATTTTGTTCTTCTGGAACGGGATGAGTGTTGCTTCTCGGAGCAGCCCTATTAGAACAGAAAGAAAATCCTCTAAATAGGCGGAACAAGGCATCAGGAGGGAAAGTTCTCTAAATGCACTTTAATACGAGCCGGGTATTGTGTGGAATTCAGCGCCCATCACCGTTTAGCCGGAGAGTTATGGCAGTGATTGGGGATGAATAGAGGGACATAATGGATACATGTGGCGTTTGCTCATTATGTTCAAGTTAGCCCAACTCCGCTGTGGAAACTGTTCAACTTTCTCTCCCCTTAGCTTGTCACAGTGAAATAATACAGACATTGGGGCCTCCAATGGGATCGCCTGCCACGCCATTCTATTTCCACTGCTAACGAGGGCTTCATAAGCCTTTGATACAGTCTGATCTTTGAAACCTTTCCAAATCTCCTCAAGCTTATGCTAAATCCTATTTGGGACTTTTTTTTCCTGGCCTACTAGCGTCCAAGGCTTAAGAAGGCCATTTGGACAGTGACATGCATACTAACACATCGCACAGCTCTTTTCTGAAAGGGAAGTGGCAGCCCTGATCGCCGAGGCTCACAGGAGCAAAACACAATTGCCTACACAAATTTGAATAAAATCAATTTTCCCTCGTCCTTGCGGCTCCTAAGGCCAGTACGCACCGGCTGGAGATGCTATTTCCGAGTGCATTTGGAAGCTGGGAGGGAACACTAGCAAGACCTTACAAGGCTGAACAAGTAGGTGGAGGGAAAAGGGCGAGGCTTGGAAGCTTCCAAGGTGCAAAACGCAGAAAGTGGCGGGGGACGGGGGGTGGCGGGGGCGAGCCACCCGCGCGAAATCCAAGCGTGTTTGCTCTCAGTTAAAGCAGCCGGCCCCGGACAAGCACAATTAACAAAACCATCCACTCCTTTAGTCCCGGCGACCTGTGCCACTCCTCTGTATTCAGGGCGCTGACAGGAAAGGAAAAAAGGCGAAAGGAGTTAAAGAAACAAAGAAAAGATTCCCTAATTTTCCTTTCTTGTTTTCCCCTCTAAGCCTTTCCACATTAAAGGGATTGTCAGAGGCTGGCGTAGGAGCGGCGCGAGGGCGAAGCTGCCATTGGCTGCCCGGCTCTGGTTATTTGCATATCGGCTGCTATAAAAGCGGAGGCGGCGCGCAGCGGCGCAGCTCCAGCCGGGAGAAGGAAGGGGGAATTGTATAGTGTGGGTAGGTCGGCGCGTCCTCAGAGCCCACCGGAACCTCGAGCTGCAGCCCATAGATCTCCCGCACAGGGCTCGCAAAGAGCGTGCTCCTAGGAGCGTGCGACTCACACCCGGACCTGCAAACCAGAGAGGAATTGCTCAGCCTCTAGGAATAGCACTCGGGGCTGGCGGCATGAGTCCAGTGAGGCGCGGGGGCAGCCCCTGCCTTTTCCCTTTACAGCTCTTCAGCCTCTGTTGGGTGCTCTCAGTGGCCCAGAGCAAGACAGTGCGATACAGCACCTTCGAGGAGGATGCCCCTGGCACGGTCATCGGGACCTTGGCTGAGGACCTGCATATGAAAGTATCTGGAGACACAAGCTTCCGCCTGATGAAGCAGTTCAACAGCTCGCTTCTTCGCGTGCGCGAGGGCGACGGGCAGCTGACCGTCGGGGACGCGGGCCTGGACCGAGAGCGGCTGTGCGGCCAGGCGCCACAGTGCGTGCTGGCTTTCGACGTGGTCAGCTTCTCGCAGGAGCAGTTCCGGCTGGTGCACGTGGAGGTGGAGGTGAGGGACATCAACGACCATGCACCGCGCTTCCCGCGGGCCCAGATCCCGGTGGAGGTGTCCGAGGGCGCAGCCGTGGGCACGCGCATCCCCTTGGAGGTGCCTGTGGACGAGGACGTGGGGGCCAACGGGCTGCAGAGCGTGCGCCTGGCGGAACCTCACAGTCCCTTCCGCGTGGAACTGCAGACGCGCGCGGACGGCGCCCAGTGCGCGGACCTGGTGCTGTTACACGAGCTGGACCGCGAGAGCCAGGCCGCCTACAGCCTGGAGCTGGTGGCCCAGGACGGCGGCCGCCCGCCGCGCTCCGCCACGGCCGCCCTCAGCGTGCGAGTGCTGGACGCCAACGACCACAGCCCGGCCTTCCCGCAGGGCGCCGTGGCCGAAGTGGAGCTGGCGGAGGACGCTCCCGTGGGCTCGCTGCTGCTCGACCTGGACGCGGCCGACCCCGACGAGGGCCCCAACGGCGACGTGGTGTTCGGCTTCGGGGCCCGTACCCCGCCCGAGGCGCGCCGCCTCTTCCGCCTGGACCCGCGCTCGGGCCGCCTCACCCTGGCAGGACCGGTGGACTACGAGCGCCAGGACACCTATGAGCTGGACGTGCGGGCCCAGGACCGCGGTCCAGGGCCCCGGGCCTCCACTTGCAAGGTCATCGTGCGCATCCGCGACGTCAATGACAACGCTCCGGACATCACCATCACCCCGCTGGCCGCCCCGGGCGCACCTGCCGCCTCTCCCTTCGCCGCCGCCGCCGCCGCCGCCGCCGCTCTCGGGGGTGCGGACGCGACCTCGCCGACCGGGCCCGGGACGCCTGAGGCCGGCGCCGTGTCTCTGGTGCCAGAGGGGGCGGCGCGCGAAAGCCTGGTGGCGCTGGTCAGCACCTCGGACAGAGACTCGGGCGCCAACGGACAGGTGCGTTGCGCCCTCTACGGGCATGAGCACTTTCGGCTGCAGCCGGCCTACGCGGGCAGCTACCTGGTGGTGACCGCGGCGTCGCTGGACCGCGAGCGCATCGCCGAGTACAACCTGACGCTGGTGGCCGAGGACCGCGGCGCGCCCCCGCTACGCACCGTGCGGCCCTACACGGTGCGCGTGAGTGACGAGAACGACAACCCGCCAGTCTTCACACGGCCGGTCTACGAGGTGTCGGTGCGTGAGAACAACCCGCCCGGCGCCTACTTGGCCACGGTGGCCGCCCGGGACCCCGACCTGGGCCGCAACGGCCAGGTCACCTACCGGCTGCTGGAGGCTGAAGTAGGCCGTGCCGGGGGCTCAGTGTCCACCTATGTGTCGGTGGACCCGGCCACGGGGGCTATCTATGCGCTGCGCAGCTTCGACTATGAGATGCTGCGCCAGCTCGACGTGCGCATCCAGGCGAGCGACGGTGGCTCCCCTCAGCTCTCCAGCAGCGCCCTGGTGCAAGTGCGGGTACTGGACCAGAACGACCACGCACCGGTCCTGGTGCACCCGGCGCCGGCCAACGGGACCCTGGAAGTGGCGGTCCCGGGGCGCACGGCAAGGGACACTGCCGTGGCGCGCGTGCAGGCCCGGGACGCGGACGATGGTGCAAACGGGGAGCTGGCGTTCGAGCTGCAGCAGCAGGAGCCGCGAGAAGCCTTCGCCATCGACCGCCGCACGGGGGAGATCGTGCTCACAGGCGACCTCTCGCTGGAGCCGCCGGGCCGCGTGTTCCGGGCGCTGCTGGTCATATCCGACGGCGGCCGTCCCCCGCTCTCCACAACTGCCACCGTCAGCTTCGTGGTGACAGCAGGCGGCGGGCGAGGGCTGGTGGCGCCCGCCAGTGCGGGGAGCCCCGAGCGTTCTCGCCCGCCCGGCTCTCGACTCGCAGCGTCGGGGCCGGCGCTACAATGGGACACGCCGCTGATCGTCATCATCGTGTTGGCCGGGAGCTGCACGCTGCTGCTGGCCGCCATCATCGCCATCGCCACCACCTGCAACCGCCGCAAGAAGGAGGTGCGCAAAGGGGGGGCCCGCCGGGAAGAGCGGCCCGGGGCGGCGGGCGGCGGAGCCTCGGCTCCCGGCTCCCCGGAGGAAGCTGCCCGGGGAGCCGGGCCCAGGCCCAACATGTTCGACGTGCTCACCTTCCCTGGCAGCGGCAAAGCGCCCTTTGGCAGCCCCGCGGCCGACCCGCCCCCGCCCGCGGTCGCCGCGGCCGAAGTGCCGGGCTCGGAGGGCGGCAGCGCCACCGGGGAAAGCTCCTGTCACTTCGAGGGGCAGCAGCGGCTCCGCGGCGCGCACGCCGAGGTGAGGCCTTCCTTCGGCTGGGCGCCCCGCTCCGTGCTCCGCGGACAGGCTGGGGGAAGGGACTGGAGGGGTCTGGGTGTGCCTGGATGCCTAACCTGTCGCACTTGTTTTTTGTTTCTTGTCCAACCCCCACCTCACCCCCTCTCCCCCCCCCCCCCCCCCTACCCCCCTTCCTTGCTGCAGCCCTACGGTGCCTCCCCCGGCTTCGGAAAGGAGCCAGCGCCCCCTGTGGCGGTCTGGAAAGGACACTCTTTCAACACCATCTCTGGCCGAGAAGCGGAGAAGTTCAGCGGCAAAGACAGCGGCAAAGGGGACAGTGATTTCAACGACAGCGATTCTGACATCAGCGGGGACGCTCTGAAAAAGGATCTCATCAACCACATGCAGAGTGGTGAGGACACTTCTTTCCTGCCAAGTTCAGCGTTCCTCCTCTCCCTCCCCTGCTGCCCTCCTGTCAATCTCCGTTCCCAGCCCCCTCCCTTTTCCCCACTTTCTTCAGTCCTCGAGTTTGGGATCCCTGCCTTCCTCAGACAGCCGATTTCAAAATGTCACCTGGTGGAGGCAGCTCCACCACTTGAATAAAGAACACTCCCATCCTGTTAGGTGGAGGCAGGGGTGATGCTAGCTCCCCGAGGAGGGGAATTCTGCTCCGCAGTTCCTTAACTTGCTTCCAGCAAAAGAAGCTGAGCCAACTTCGTATGAAGGTGGCTTTATAGGAAGCAGTGTTTCTTTCAAATCTTGAATCACCGCGCTCACTCTCATACTCGCTTTTCTTTTCAGCTGCCCTGACCCTGCCTGACATTCTGAAGAGGGGGGCGTAGTTGTGCACAATCTCAGTAATCATCCTCACGCTCTCCCCCTTTCTCTTTTATGTTAGGACTGTGGGCGTGCACCGCTGAGTGTAAGATCCTGGGCCACTCTGACCGATGCTGGAGCCCGTCCTGCGGAGGGCCCAACACGCATCCCGCGCCTCACCCACCAGCGCAGATGTCTACCTTCTGTAAGAGCACGTCCCTGCCTCGGGATCCTCTGCGCAGGGACAATTACTATCAGGCCCAGCTGCCCAAGACAGTGGGGCTGCAGAGCGTCTATGAGAAAGTGCTACACAGAGACTATGACAGGACAGTCACCCTACTCTCCCCTCCCCGTCCAGGGAGGCTCCCAGACTTGCAGGAGATCGGGGTACCCCTCTACCAGTCCCCCCCTGGCAGGTACCTGTCCCCAAAGAAGGAAGCCAATGAAAATGTGTAACCCCATGCTGCATGTGTTCACAACTTATACAGGTCACTCCGAGAAGCCCCTAAGTTATTGACTGGTTTCAGTGTTGTATATATTAAATATGCAAGATGTGCCTTAAAATGAAGCTGTTGGAAGCTATTTCCAATCACATTGGTACTGTTTGGTATTTGCAAACAAAAATGTAGTTAATGTAATTTTTATGAAATGTGTGCAGTATTTAATTTTTCTTATCATGCTATTGACTTTAATTTCACTTGCAGCTTGCCATTTTCTTAGTGTTTTTAACCTGTACATTGTGTAATGTAATGTTTGTATATAATGAAATTTTGTTATATTTTTATAAAATAAAAGCTAAAGTGGAAGTTATTGCCAAAGGAACTGTCTGTAAGACAAAAAAAAAAGTGGGAATTACTTAATGGAAATTTATCTTTCACCTGAAACAACCTAGTGTTTGAGAATTTTTGCCTTGCCAAGTATACCTTGTATATCTTGAGTCTGTGGTAGATTTCAAGTTCAATGTTATTTAATTACATTTGGTTTTCTGTAAACCGAACCGTGTCACTTATAAGCACAGTAATAAAGGATTTGTCATGTGTTTGAAGAATCTGCTAATTGCTTTTCATGAAGTTGCCTACAGTTAGACATTCACAAATAATCTGAGTGCCAGAATTAAACCTTCTTTCAAGTGCTAATTATTTGGGCATCATTAATATTCACAGCAATATTAAACTTCCAAGTGTTGGAAAGTCTCATCTGAGTATTAAAAATACTTTATTTTATAAATCATGCACATCTCCATTTACATCAGGCACTCTATAAAATTCTTGTCCTCATTTATTCACTCAACAGATATTTATGGTGCATCTACAAAAAGTAGAGAAAGCTGTTTGGGCTCTTCATTCACTAATTAAACATCTGTTGAGTTTTTATGAACTGCAGTAACTCCCCTAAGAGCTGCGGTTTGAGGTTAGGAAGACATAGTCTCAAGGAGCTCTTAGCATATTAGGATGTTAATAGCAAAAACACACTCAAATGTATGGGTGAAATGACATGGTACTTGGGATTTGCTTTAAATATTCTAGAAGAAAACACGGGGCTATATGAAACGAGACTGATAAAATACTGATTCTTATCAACACTGGCCTGGGTACATGGGGGGCAGGGTTAATTATACCAATCTGTTCATGTGCTTGTGTGTACTTAATGTTTGTTATGGAAGATTTTTGACAAGGCACTCAAAAGACCCATGCCTATATCTTATATTCTATACATTCATTTCATTTGAAATTAAAATGATAATAATGAGTGCTAACATTTGCTGAGCAAGCTTTAATACGAGCCAAGCTCCTCACAAAGCACTCTGCATAAATTATCTCATTTAATCCTCAAACTACCCCCATGAGATTTACAGATGAGGAAACTAGGGCACAGCAAGATTAGGTAAAATGCCCAAAGTCACACAGCTGATCAGTGACCAGAATAAAGTTCAAACCCATATTATTCCAGGCAAGAAAATAAAATGAAGCCACAAGGTTTGTTTGTTGTTGGTTTTTTTTTTCTAACTTGAAAGAAACAAAGTGGTGGAGAAGTCCCAATGCACTGCCTTTACTACCTGATTATTGTTTAGCCCTTTATATTTGTGAAGTGCCTGTGTCCCTTTATTCCTAATTATAGAGTGTGAGGCACTATAATGAATAGAGGAGCCCTCAAAGCTGCCTGTTGAAGTCATAATTGAAACCAGTGGTGGCTCCAAGCTGAACAGCAGGGTGGGCACACACAAGTGTTTTACCACCCACGACCTGCACACAGTTCAGCGGTTTCTGCAGGCAACTGAGCTGAGCATTCACCTGACAGGCTCGGACTGCCCAGACCTCAGGTTCTCAAAGAAAATGTTGGATGTGGCTAGGTTACCAGACAGCTCCAGAGCCATGATGACCAGCCCCCAGCAGAGAGGCCTCTGGAGATAATTCGCATTCTAACATCTACATCTTTATTCTTGAGCTAGTCCCATCAAATGCAGAGCGGAAGAACGAATAACCCCACGATGCAGCCTAAAAGCATCCAATCTCTGAATGTGTTTGCCTGCTTTCGTCCTTCAAAAGTAATGTCATTGTCATTTTATTTTTGTACCGTGCAAACTATTTCATTACTCCAAAAAATCAGTTGTCAAAACTTCACTGTCATATTTTTCCCTTAGAAGAATGACCATGAAAAGATCTTATTTTTGCTTAGAACTTAAAAAAAAATCAGACATACAATTCAGTCCTTAAAATGGTTTGTTTAAACAAAAAAAGAGAGGGGGGGCGCGCCTGGGTGCCTTGGGCTCAGGTCATGATCCCGAAGTCCTGGGATCAAGCCCCGCATCGGGCTCCCTGCTCGCCAGGAGCCTGCTTCTCCCTCCCCTCTGACTGCCTGCCATCCCGTGCTTGTGTGCTCTCTCTCACTGCCTCTCTCTCTGTGTCAATAATAAATAAATAATCTTAAAAAAAAAAAAAGAGGGAGGGAGGAAGGAGGAGGAGAAGGGAAAGGGGAAGGGGGAGGTCTTCTAAGGGCCAACAGCAGGGGCTTTCAGAGAAATGGGAGCTAGATGAAAGAGGCTTTATGCTTTTCTCTAGAAATGTTGACTTTTGAGTGCATTTCTAAGAAAATATATTGCTTTATTAAATTAAATGAACTGAGTACTTAGGACAACATCCAGCCCATGGTAATACTTGCTTCATTCCATCTTCCTCTTTCCTTAGCTTCCTAGAAAGTCAATCTCTACTGTAACTATCAGTGTGGTCCCACCACTAAGGAAGATGACACAGATTCAGGATGTCTGGCCTCATTCTGCCACTGGTTTGCCTTCTTCACTTCTCCCACTCTCAATATGTAGTCCAGAATCTCGTGTGTACTCAACACTCTACAAACAAGTATGGCTAAAGTAAACATTGCAGGCTAGTTCACAAACCTTAGAGATCTGTGATGATACCACAAAAAACCCGTCTGGAGGTGGAGAGCCACAATCCTTGGGCACCATGGCAGTGAGGACAGGGACATGAGAAGCCCTTGGAAGTGGGAGGTCACTTTGAAAGAGAGAGCTAAAGCCAGACTTTACCTATTTCATAATTTTATATCTGGCCCCATTGACTTGGATGTCCTACACTTCCTATAATAAAACATCCATCAAAGAAACCACTGCAGAAAATTAAAATGTAAGTGGTTTCAACACCTAATGAAAAATGCATTCTGAAATAGAGTGAAAACAGGATGTACATCTCCAATACAAATATATATGCACGTGGAGAGAAAAAATATATATAATCAGGATGAGTTCCATGCCATAATTAGCTAACTATCTGGCTTATCTCACTTGGCACATGCAAGGTTTTATCATCTAAAACTTCCGTTTTAGAAAACAAGCATATTCACTCTAGTATCGAATTCAGTAACAACAGGATAATTGGAATGCTGTAAGTTTTAAAAGCAAACTGAAGCAAAGTAATACAATGCTCGATGGGACACTGTGCTTTGCAACAACTCAGAAGGGCTTTGAAAATGCTGTCTAGTTTTCAACAGCTATGCAATAACTCAAGAGAATATCTATTATTCCCTTTCTTCAGAGGAAAATAATCTGCAATGGAATTCACCAACAGGTTCAAAGTCATCTAATAAGTGAACAGCAGGTAGAAAGAATGTTTTAAAAGCCATCACTTAAATCACCAGGCGAAATGTGCCCTTTTCCCCGGGGGAAAAAAAAGTCTTCACTCGTTATCAGAGTACAGGATTTGCTCCCACAAAACTTGTAAAACAAATTTCAACATGTCAGAGTGAAACCCGCATAGTTTAATGTGAATTAGGGAAATTCCATTTGCCAACCCACTATGACATCTGGCTATATCATGGACACTTCGGACTCAGCGTGTCCAAATGAAAATCATCCCCCTTTCCCTGCCACCGTTACCCCCCAAACTAGCCCCCTGGCAATTGTTTTAAACTCAATGACTAGGACTGCAGTTCATAGACCAAACCCAAAATACACATCATTTTCAGATTCCGCCCTATTACTTTCCTCCACTTATCAAGATCTGTTGATTCTACTTTCTAAATATCTTTTTCAGGGTTCCTTCACTCCACTGCAGCAGATAGGATGCTCTGCCCAAGTCCCACTCAGAGTCCACCTGAGCTTCAGAGGACACTTCAGGGTGCATTGTGATAGTCTCTACCACAAATGTCGGTCTCTGCTGCTTGAGACTTCCTGAGGGCTTAGGGCTCCAATACAGAATAAGCCTCTGTGGTGGGGCCACACAAGCTTATTCAGCCTGTGCACAGAGCTGTCTGGAAGTACAGGGGATGTAAGATCAGCCAATTTAGGGATGAATTTGGTGGCTAAACCCCAGCTTTCCAATCTCTTGGAGGGACAGTTTTGAGTTGTGTTCTCCACAGTTCCCCTGAGAGCCCCATGTGAATCTGAGCCCCAGTTGCCAACAGCAGCAGCCCACCCAATGACAGCCCCCTCACTGGCACTGGTCTTTCCCTGCCTCACTTTTCTCAGCCACCTGTGCTTCCTGGGATTACCTCCCACATCAGTTTCCTGCACCCAAGTCCTTGCTTCAGTGCCTTCTTTTAGGGGGACTGTCCAGATCAGGATGGCAGCCTAAGAACAAGAAAAAAGATACCGGGGCGCCTGGGTGGCTCAGTCGTTAAGCGTCTGCCTTCGGCTCAGGTCATGGTCCCAGGGTACTGGGATCGAGCCCCGCATCGGGCTCCCTGCTCAGCAGGAAGCCTACTTCTGCCTCTCCCACTCCCCCTGCTTGTGTTCCCTCTCTTGCTGTCTCTCTCTCTCTCTCTCTCTGTGTCAATTAAATAAATAAATAAAATCTTTAAAAAAAAAAAAGAACAAAGATACCGTTTTTGTGTGTGTGATTACCATGCTCTAGGCACCACACCAAGCACTTTACACTTAATCCTCACAACTTTGGGAGGCCAGTCCTCATGAGGCCATCTTGCATATGGGGAAAGTGAGACTCGGAGAGGTAAGATAAGTCGGAGAGACCTGCCTTAGGTCACACAGCTAATATCAGGAGGGGCCGGGATTAAAATCGACTTCTGTCTGATGCAGAACAAGAAATACCGCCTTACTCAAGCTCTCATTGTGTCTTCCTGAGTTCCAGTACAAATCGATCTGCTCTGCCCATCTCCCTCCATTCCAACCTCCACACTGCTGCCATAAAGACCTTTTCTTTTTTTTAAATTTTTTATTGTTATGTTAATCACCATACATTACATCATTAGTTTTTGATGTAGTGCTCCATGATTCATTGTTTGTGCATAACACCCAGTGCTCCATGCAGAACGTGCCCTCTTTAATACCCATCACCAGGCTAACCCATCCCCCTACCCTCCTCCCCTCTAGAACCCTCAGTTTGTTCCTCAGAGTCCATAGTCTCTCATGGTTCGTCTCCCCCTCCGACTTACTCCCCTTCATTCTTCCCCTCCTGCTATATTCTTCTTCTTCTTTCTTAACATATGTTGCATTACAAAGATACAAATGTAGGGATCCGAAGGGGTACGTGCACCCCAATGTTTATAGCAGCAATGTCCACAATAGCCAAACTGTGGAAAGAGCCAAGATGTCCATCGACAGATGAATGAATAAAGAAGAAGTGGTATATATACACAATGGAATATTATGCAGCCATCAAAAGGAATGAGATCTTGCCATTTGCAACGACGTGGATGGAACTGGAGGGTGTTATGCTGAGCGAAATAAGTCAATCAGAGAAAGACATGTATCATATGACCTCACTGATATGAGGAATTCTTAATCCCAGGAAACAAACTGAGGGTTGCTGGAGTGGTGGGCGGGGGAGGGATGAGGTGGCTGGGTGATAGGCATAAAGACCTTTTCTAAACATCTGATCTCCTCACTTTGCTGATTAATACCCGCGTGACTTCCCATCACCTTTAGGATGAAGTCTGCTGTGCTGTCTGTGGTGTCCCAGGTCCTTGGTGCTCTGGCCCCTCCCTCCTGCCCCAGACTCGGTCCTGTTGCTGCCCTTCCTTCCCCACCAGCCCACCTGCTATGCACACCTGGCACTTGAGCCACAAGGATCTACTTATGTTTCCCCACTCCATCCTGGCGCTTCTGCCAGGACTGGCATTCCATTTCGTCTCCCCCTCTACCCACCTTCCTCCTCTGTGGTCCTTTCTTCTTATCCTTCAAGACTGCTCAAGAATCACTTCACCCCCCTCTCCCAGCTCCCAGCCACCAGCCAGACTGGGCAGGGTGCATCTCCTGCACGCTTCCTTAGCACTTAACCAAACTGAAAGTAATTGCTACTCCGAATATCTATCTCCCCTGGGGGCCCATGAGATCAAGTTCTGTCTGTGCCTTTCATCTCTCTATCCTTAGCACCTGGCTGGTTCATAATCAGGATTCAATAAAAAGCACTTGCTGAATGAAATGATTTACTAAGCCAAGCACAAAAGGTCATGGTTATACACCATAGCCAAGAGACTCTGCATCTACAAGTCAACATACCTCCCCACAAGGGGCCTGTGCTAAATATGCCTCCAAATCAGACATGACCAACAGATTCAGTATCTCATCCGCCCCAGCTGGCCTAGTGACTGCAGGAGAGCTGGCAGGCCACAGAAATCGCACCAGCCACCTTACCTACTGAAGATCAAGCCTTCCCCATCTTCCAGTCTCAACGAAGCAGCATCTCTGAGACCCAACTCAGCCACTCCCAGAAGTGTGTGGGCACCATAGATCTGGAGATTTGACATGCTCTAGTCCATTTTGGTATCTAAAGCAACATGGCCCAAATACAAATAATTGGCAAATCTACACCTTGTTCTAGGCAAACACAGCAAACCATACAGTGGATGAAAGCATCTAGTTGTTTTCTATGCTAAATGTTGGATATTAGGCTCTGATTTTATTGAGACTTTGTCTAGTTTGCTAATTTTTCTTCCTATCGGTTCTAGGAAAGTAGCTGTTGAGGAGGTGCAGGTTTGCTTCTAATGAATGTCACTAGATCATCCGAGGAAGAACAGGGCTGTTGGCAGTAGTGGGTGAGTGGGTGGAGATGGAATCTCGATTTTATTCAGCAACTGACTTTCAGCCATCACTTAACCTCCTTGGGATTCATTCTGCTTATCAGCCAAAAGCCCTTAATCACCGGCCTCACAGGAGGTCTGAGAATGAACTAATGAAGATGCTGAAATGCAGCAAGAATGCTAAGAGCTAGGTCAGCTATTCTCTCACACTAAAGAAATTCAATGTCACCATTCTGTCTCTGGAGTTCCTCCCTATGCCTTTGGTGGGGCATCTCCCAGACTATATCTACATACAAAAGCTAGAAAAGAGCCCATCTACCAAATCACCTACATTTTTCCAGGTACCCATATGAAACTCTTAAGTATCTTCCTAAGTCCTTCAATTCCTCACGTAACTTTGGGTGATTATTCCTAAGAAGCACAGCCTGAGATGGGGATTCTTGTGAAAATCACTTATTGAAAACGTGCTCTCAGAAGGGGAGAGAAGCCAGCACATGAGGGCAGGAGAAGAAAGCTCTCCTGAGAAGGGAGCCATCACGAGCCTTTGGCTGCTCACAGTGGCTGGGAAGGAGTGCACAGCCTCCATGGATGGGTGCATGTGGGTGGGGCACCAACAGCATCCACTCTAGCAGTGCTTCTCAAATCAGAATCATCTGGTGGGCTTGTTAAAACACAGAGTGCAGGGCCCCCAGCCCAGAAGCTTCTGATACAATAGATTTGGGGTAAGGTCCTATAATTTGCAATTCTGACAGGTTCCCAGACGATGCTACTTCTGCTGGTCCAAAGACCGCCCTTTGAGAACTATGCCCTACACTAGGGAGATGATGCAGTGTAGAACCAAGACATACATTCTGTGATTCTATCAGGTTTCACTCAGGAGTATTTCAGCTGTGGCATATAATCTTCAACCAGTGTCTCCAGAATAGTTAACTCTATGCTTGTCACAGACACAAAGAACAGACAGAAAACCCCTGAGTAGAGAGCAAGTGAGATGATGAGCGTGAAGCTTGGAGCTCAAAAGGCAGGGCCCCGTCCCATCTACCAAGACATCATCAGCACCGTGTTCCCTGCCTCCACCCCTCCTCCCCGCACCTCTCCACTACCACAGCACTCAGGTGAGAGGTGTGGGGAGAGGTTAAAGAGGGCCTGGAAAAGTCTCCTGATGGCCATTCCATGCTCATAGATGGTTAGGCTCCCGCTGGAGTGCTGTGCACAGCTCTGAATGGTACACCTTGGCAGGGACCTGGACCAACTGGGACATGTCCCAAGGGGAAGGCTTAGGGGATGAGGGGACTCAGTACAGTAACATTTCATGGGGGAGATTTGGTAACAATCTATAATAATGCATGATACTCAAAACTAAGACGGGCTACCTCAAGAGGGGTAATTCCCTATCACTGGAAACTTTCAAGCAAAGGTAAGACAATCAGCTGATGGAATAAGGGGTGAGGGGATCTGGTTTGGGGGTCAAATAAGATAGCCTTTAAGTTTCCTCCCAAGCTTATTTGTTATTAGTTTATGCAAATTCCTGGTATGCCCCTTTTTCTACTCTCCAGGCATTCTTAGGGTCCTGTCCTGCTCTACTTCATTCTCAAATGGTGGAAAGTTTAGCACTCTAGCTTTTATTCCATTCAGCTTGTAAGAGCCCCTACATTCCTTCCAGTTTTCTAGGAAGAGGCAGAATAATCCCTGCTTTCCTGGTTGGATGCTTAGCTGATCTGGAAGACTAGGTCTATTATTTTCTCCTTTTATGGCATAAAACCCAACTCTCGTCCCTGTGAAATTGTCTTTGATTTGTCGTAAGGTATTTTTCAAGAGGATTCTTAAAATATACTGCTCACAATGACAGCCCTCTGTCACTGATCATGATGAGTGGCCCCATCTTATAGAAAGGGAAACTGAGAACAAAAGATTATCAGAAGCCGGTATCCTGCCAGTCCTTCATTAGCCCTGCCACCTCACCCCTCTCTCCACTGCTTATTAAATGGAGATATTTATTCAACGTAAGTCTCCAGGCTTATGTTCATTTTAAATCATTTAAGAATTAAGTCACTGGGGTTGTGTTTTGGCCAGCCTCCTGCATTCACTCATCCCAGACCCATGCTCTAGAATACAAAGGGGCTGTGATTCATTTCTGCTCTTCTGCTTCACTAATCAGAGAAGCCCATTGCTCTTGCCATGCACTGAGTGATATAACGGAAATTTCTAGTCTGAGGGCATTAGATTCAGATGCAGCTAAAAAAAAAATGTCAGGCACTCTGATTTATTATAGCTGTGGAGATGTGGGAAGAAAAAAGAGCAAGACTGGCTTGTTTGTGCTCTGTCTTACTCCTGACTAGGACACAGACAGCTACCAATGTGCTTGACCCAGTCATCCACGTGGGCTCACATAACTCTGTCCAGACAGGGAGGAATGGACAGACCCAAGCAGTGCACGGACAGCCAGTTTATAAGAAGCATCATCAAAATCCCCATGAAATTTAAATAGATACACCACTTGTTTCCAGAACTCCTCTGAGAAAGAGAACTGCATGCAGTTGGTATATTGGTATTAGATTAAGGTGGGGGAGATCAGCTGCTGACTGCCCACCACTCTAAGGAACATCTGTCCATTAATGGTGTTGTTTTTTATTTGCTGAATGGGGCAGGCAAATTTGGAGAAAGCTGAACTGCTGGGAGGAAGAGAGGATGATTATCCTCTGCTTTTCTCACTGCCATCCTTCAAAATAAATGTGCAATGAATATTTAAAGGATATAGGCTTAAGGGACTTAAATCTTGTTTGTAATGTTTTATTTCTTTTATTTAAATAGATCTACAATGAACATAACAAAACATTAACATTTGTCAATTTCCATTGGTTGGGTACACGAATGTTTGTTTTTGTTTGTTTGTTTGTTTTTAAACCACAACAAAAGAGTGTGGCTTTGAAGGATCACTTTATTTCTTAGCGTGCCCAGGACTTCCATAAGTCTTTAACCCACAATATTATTACTGTGCCACCCTCCCCCCACCCTCACTTCTTATCTCCAACTGAACACTGCTCTGGGCAGGAGAAATATCAACATATGAGTGGTGAACATAATCACAGCCTAAAGACATGAGTATATAGGTTCCCTGGCCAGAGTAAAACAAAAGAGGGTCTGGGATACATGGATAATGCCTCTGGCAGCCCATCTCTCCTCCAAAGAGCACCTCAGAGTCAGCGACACCACTCAGCCAATTATGTAGAGGGGCAAGAAGAACAACCCTTACAGAGCAGGGTTTATGCATTACGACGGGCTTGGGACTAGGCCAGGATCTGTGGGGGCTCCGAGAGAGCTCTGACAACAGAGTATGAGCCATCCCTCCAACACTATACACAGGCACCTCTTTATAAATGTTAACATTATGATGTTCACACCCAGATTATTGTGGCCATGCTCTTGGGATTAGACATAGTCCCCTTTTATTTGGAAGGACCTTGTCCTTTCAAGCAGCAAACATCTCGGAAAAAGAAAAGGAGAATTCAGATTGTGGCCCTCTGGTAGACCAGAGCAGGGCCTGGCTCACAATCTACTGGTCTGGACATAAAGGATTCTGGATGGGCTGGAGGTGACGCTTAGGAGGTAAAGGGTTAAAAGTCGTGATTCTCAAAGTATGGTCATTGAACCCCTAGGGATCCCCTAGAATCTTCTGGAAGGCCACAAGGGAATCTCTATTTTCATAATAACACTAAGATGTTATTTGCCTTTTTCACTGTGTTGACATTTGCTCTGATGATGCAGTGGTGGAAAAAAAGTGCTGGTGCTTTAACATGAATCAAGACAGGGGCACCAAATTACTAATCATTATATTCCTCACACTTGCGAGAAAAAAATGTCCTCAAGAATAACCTTGATGAAGCAGTAATAATTATTACTTTTATTAAATCTCAACCATCAAGTATGTCTTTTTAATATTCTCTGTAACGAAATGGGAAGTACACATAGAACAACTTTGCTACCAAACAGAAGTACAATGGTTGTCTCAAGGAAAAGCACGAGGGTGACTGAGTCACAAAGTTGAACTAGCTGCTTTTTTGTGGAACGCCATTTTCACCTGAAAGAATGACTGACGGACAACTATGGTTATTCGGAATTGGGTATTTGGCAGACATCTCGAATATGAACAAAGTAGATCTGTCACTTTGAGGACAGCAATAATAGTGCTTGTTCAATAATGAAATTTAAACTCTCAAGGTAAAGTTAGAATTTTGGAAAACCTGTGGGCTTGACAGTTATGCAATGCTTAAAGACTTTTTAAATGAGATTGGTAGGTATATTAACAAATATGAATGCTTCAAAATGCAGATGATCTGCAGAACTCAGTAAGTCAATATTTTCCGAGTGATCAATGCACAATGTTAAGAAGCCACGCGTGGGTAAATGATTCATTCAAAGTGCCAGATAAACGAATGGATTTTAATGTAACAAAGGATGAAAAGTTCATTAATATGGTTTCAGGTTCCACATTGCAACTAGCCTTTAAGAAACTACCACTTGTGGAGTTTTGGTACAGTATCAAAGAGGACCATAATTATGAGAAAAGTCTAATAAAATATTCTTTTCTTCTCCAGCTACATATCTGTGTAATGCCAGATTTTCCTCATATACAACCAAAACAACAAATTGCACCAGTTTGAATACAACAATTATGAGATGCCAATTCTCTTCTATCAAGTCAGACATTAAAGAAATTGGCAAAAAATGTAAAATAATGCCTTTCTCAGAAATTGTTTTGAAAATATAGTTATTTTTCATAATTGTCATTTTGTTAATATGTATTGGGTTTATTGTTGTTATTTTACATTAATTTATATTATTTAAATTTCTGTTTTAATTCCTCATCTGGTAAATATAGAGAAATACAATCTAGATAAACAAAAGTTATTTTGGGTTCTCAATAATCCTTAAGAGAGATACAAAAATTAAGAACCACTAAAATAGAACATTACATGAAGATTGAGTGTGTGTATATATATATATATATATTTGCCTGGCTTAGAAAAAGCGCTCAGTTATATTAAAGCCTATCGATATTTATTATGTTCATGCACTGTTACTACAAGAATTCATTTAACTCTTACACCACCTCTAGAAGTACCATTATTAGCTTTTTACAGTTGAGGAAAATGAGGCACACAGAGGTTAAGTAACATACCCAAAGTGAAACAGTTAATAGATAGTAGAGCAGAATCTGAGCTCTTGGTCCCTATATTATACGATCAGCACGTGTTGGTGCTGATATTGATAATGGTTGTAACTTAGATTCTATAGTTTCAGGTTACTCACTGTAATCATTTTCCTCTCGTTATCCCCAAGCCTTTTATAAGGTCTTATTTAATATTCCAAACTAGTCTCAAATGTGCTACAGGATAGCAAGGGACTAGAATAAAGGGGTGGGACTAACGGAGAAAGCAGTACCACCCGCCATTTCTGTGGTAGAAGCGATATAAATTCACAACCAGCTGGGAGGATCAGTGGGAAAGTCCAGCTGTCTGTCCTCATGCAGAGATTTTGCCCCTAAAGTCAACCTTAGAGGATTCATCTTGCATTTTTTAAGTAAAATGGCCCTTTCCCTGTATGTGGACCCCAGCCCTCGAAGAAGTGACAATCTAACTGAAGGAACAAAACAAATATATGACATAACAACAAGAACAGATGACAGTGTCTAATTAAGTGTTAAAATTAATAGGAAACCAGATTGAACCTTTTTTAAAACATTCCACTTAAATGATTTAGAAAATACTTTAGGGTCTCCCATGCCTCTGGGTCATAATTAAGAACAATAATTATTACTGTGCTCCTGATGTCACAGAATTCTGAGTTAAATTCTTTCACATCTCAATTTGATGAGCTTCTGTCCTCCACTGGCAATTCAGGATGATTCTCGGTTCTCCCCTACACCCACAATTACGAACTCGTTTCAGGATGAGTTCTGCTGTGTTGCCATCAGCCACCAGCCCCACACGAAGGGCCACTCTGTGCACCGTGAGGACTTTCATCAAACACATGGAGCTCTTTTATGGGCGATGCCTGTCAGGTACTGGCACCAACAGCGACGGAGCTTCTCTGAGCTACCGAGTTATGTTTCTTTCATGCATATCATGGATTTTGTGTCTGACCAAGTTTCCTTTCTGTTTTGATGAATAGATGTGTAGATGTTTATTTTTTTTATTTATTTACTTATTTTAGAGACAGAGAGCACAAGTGGGAGGGGCAGAGAGAGAAGGAGAGAGAATATCAAGCAGACTCCCAGCTGAGCACGGAGCCCAACACGGGGCTCGAACTCAGAACCTGGGCTGGATCTTGGAACCCTGAGATCCTGCCCTGAGCCCGACACTTAACCAACTGCACCACCCATGCGCCCCTGGATTTAGAGTCAAGTGCATGACTAGCCTGTTGCAGGCAGCCTTTGGGGGATACGTTTCTGTTTTGACCTCATTTTTATCTCCTTTTTATGTTATTTGTTTTCTTCTTTTGCACCTAATTGTAATTTTGCTGTCTTAACTAATTAGTTGACCTCGGAAACTGGCTTAAACCCTTGCAGGAATAACGTGGGTTTTAAACAACTCTTCTACTCTGCCACCAACCATCAGAATGGCCTTGAGCAAGTCTTTCAACTCTCTGGGCTTCTTATCTGGAAAATGCTCACCTCGGCAGTGCCTTCCAATCCTAACAGTTTATGATTCCTAGCTGTTGATAATGGAGAGTTAGGAATAACGGGATATCTTAGGGCAAGGTTTACAAACTGAAATCCGCACTAAGGATGCATTTGCTGGAGTCCTTACATGTCACCAATCAATAGCTATCTGGAAATAGGCACAAAAAATGCAAGGTGGAAACATTACTGGTACAACATCACTGGTGCTGCCCTTACCTGTGGCAAGGACATTTTCACGACTTATTGAGCACCTACTTTGTCCCAGGCAAGATGATGGGAGCAGGGATCGAGAACAAAAATAGGTAAGATGTGGTCCCTGAATTTCAGAAGCCTAGCAAGTCAAGGAGAGAAACTCGGAGGAAAAGAACACGAGGGAGGGAGGGGTGAGCAAGGGGAGAAGTGCTCAGTGAGGAGCTCCTCAGGAGCTGAAGAGTGCCAGCCCCGATCAGAAGCGAAGGGCCGGGGGGCCAGGGAGCCACTTCGTGGCTGCTCCGTGGCCGCTCCGTGGCCGCCGCAGGAGAGAAACCCCGAAGGAGGGAGGCGGTTCACCCAGCCGCAGGTGCCAAGGCACCAATCGTGTGCATCCATAATCATAATAACTTCACACGTGAGTTAACTTCTCTTTCCAGGCTCTGCCAAGTTTATGTGCCAGATGGTACTTGCCTCCCACATCTGATTTACTGTAGGGCAGACCAGCTGTGTCTCAGCCCAGGGCAGGCCCACATCTGGCAGCCAGTTGGTAAAATTCTCTCCATATGACACTTCTGCCCTCAGATCAGATTCCCCAGAGCAATTATCTTTCTATCTGTCAATGTTTTTTAATATGTTTTTCTCTTCTTGGCTTATTTCTAGGACTATTGTTGAGTATCTATCAGCAACAGCTCTGCTTAAGCAACTTCATGTCAGAGAAAAGGCTCTTATCGTGATATAGAAATAATGCTACCACCATACTCTGTAGTAAAAGTACTCACGGATAAAGAGACAGACACAGTTGAGCGCATGCCCAAGAGCCATCCCTCCCTTTTTCCTGTGTTCATAGGACTCCAATTTTATTTGGGGAGGCAACAAGCTTCAGGAAGGACCTCAGCCCCCAGCCCCAAAGGATCTGAACGGATTGCTCCAGGGTGACCCCATTCTTCTTTCTAGTAATTGTGTGGGGCGTATGAGGGTGACCCAGGATTGGCCAATGATACACAAGTGTAAGTCTGCTGGGAGTGCCTCTGGAAATAATTTTACTCTCCCTAAACCAAAAAGAGAGAAAGAGAGAATCCAAGAGAAATAAAAACACGTGCACACAAAGACTTGTACCTCAGTGTTCACTACAGCTTTACTCATAATAGCCCAAACTCGAAACAACCCAAATGGTTGTCAGCAGGTGAATGGATAAACAAATTGTGCTATATTCAAACAATGGGATATTAATCAGCAATAAAAAGGAATGAACCACTAATACATACAACGACATGGATGAATCTCAAAATCATTACACAGAGCCAGAGTCCATACTGCGTGCTCCACTTCTATGAAGATCTAGAAAAGACCAATTTAATCTATAGAGATAGAAAGCAGATCAGTGGTGGCTGGGAGTTGGTAGGAGGACTGACTAACAAGGGGCTCAAAGGCACTTCCTGGGATGATGATAATGTTCTGTATCTACCCATTTGTCAAAACTCATCTAGCCATACACTCAAAATAGGCACATTTCATAATATGAAATTATATCTCAATAAACTTGAAAATGTTAAAAAGGAAGCAATGAGAAAGCCAGTACTTCCTTCCTTCCATGAACATTGTCATGTAGAGAAGTACACTTGGAGCTGAGGCAACAATTTTGCAATCACAAGATCATAAACCTGCACACCCTGGAGCGCCACAGTGAATTCACAAAGGCATCATGGGGATAAATTTTCAAGGTAAACTTTTTTTTTTAGAGAGGTAGAGAGAGAGAGAGAAGAGGGACAGAAGGAGAGAGAGAATGTCAAGCAGACTCCCCCACTGAGTGCAGAGTCCAACATGGGGCTCCATCCCACAACCCCAGGATCTCAACCTGAGCCCAAATCAAGAGTCGGACACTTAACCGACTGAGCCACCCAGGCACCCCTTAAGGTAAACGTTTAACAACAGTGATACCCAACATCTGCAAACATGGTGTAAACTACCAGATCAAGACAGTTCCCAGTTTCTATAGAAGAATGCACTGCAATCCTTTTGATGACACATATCTTTCTGAAGCTAGGTTTTGGGCAATTGCTGTGACTTAGAAACAAGTACAGTGTAAAAATCAACAGGAAATAGGAATTGAGGGTAGTGGTTTGAGAAGTTGTGCAGTGCCCATCAGGAGCACACATCTCACTAGTGAGTAACTGCAGTTATTTACCAATGAAATAAAAGTATTCTTCTTTCAATGTATGTGTATTGTTTTTTTTAAATAGCGACTAAGTTGTTAGGAGTTGTTTATGAGAAAGTTTGGGAACCTCTGCAATAAACTTGAGAACAAAAAGCCAACATAATGGGGAATAGCTGAGCAGAGAGAGAAAAAGAGCTAAAGCTCTCAGTATCACTGACTTGCTACCCATACCTGCTCTGGACTACCTACCTCCAGACATAATTATGGGAGATGAGTAAATGTCTTTTTTAAATTATTTATTTATTTATTTGAGAGAGAGAGAGAGAGAGAGAGCACGAGCAGAGGCAGGGGCAGAGGGAGAGAGAGAAGCAGGCTTCCCGCTGAGCGGGGAGCCCGATGCGGTGCTCGATCCCAGGACCCTGGGACCATGACCTGAACCAAAGGCAGATGCTTAACCAACTGAGCCACCCAGGCGCCCCCATAAATGTCTTTATTATCAGCAGAATCAGACCTGTAAATGAAGACAACAAACCTGGTTACCAGAGGGGAGGATGGTAGGGAAAGAGACAAAATGGGTAAAGGGGAGTGGGAGATAATAGGCTTCCAGTTGTGGAATGAATAATTCACAGAAATAAAGGCACAGCATAGGGAATATAGTCAATGATATTGTGATAGCGTTGTGTGGTGACAGATTGTGGCTACAATGGTGGTGAGCGCAGCATAATGTATAAACTTGTCCAATCACTATGTTGTACACCTGAAACTAATGTGCAACATTGTGTGTCAGCTATAAATAAAAAAAAAATTTTTTAAGTACACACTGCTAATAAACTTGTAATGAAGCTAGATTACTAAGATATTGCCGCTAGCATTGTAAACTGGAAAAATAAGGTCAATTTATTTAAAAATTATTAAAAATTCACATTTTTTGACAGAAATTAAAAATAAATAAATGTCTTTATTGTCTAAGCCATTATTGTAAGAAAAACAAGTCAAACCAAACTTAGAAAGAATAATCTACATATTCCACACTCTGAATCTTAGAAGTAAAGCATGTATCTTTTGAGTTTCCTTTCTATGCATTTGTATGCAAATAGTTGTAATGTGTCTGTGTGTTTATAACATAAATGTAGCATTTTTATAACTTAATTTTTTTCACTTATGTCTTAGAGATTTTTTGGAACTGCTGCTGTGTATGGTATTGTGCGAATATGTTAACTACTGAGGGATATTCAGAGAATATCCAATTTTTAAAATAATTATCATTGAGGTAAATATCTGTGAAAACATCTCTTACACAAGTGCCAATATTTCTGAAGCATAGATGCCTTGGATTGATGATTCAAAGGATGTGCAAATTTTACATTTTGAAAGATCAGGCTGGCTCAGTTGGTGGAGCTAGTAACTCTTGATCTTGGGGTTGTAAGTTCGAGCCCCACACAGTGGGCATAGAGCTTACGTTAAAAAAATTAAAAAATAAAAAATAAATAAAGTAGAAAGGGGAGTTTTGTTTGTTTGTTTTTAAAGAAAGCTATCAATAGGCTACACCAATTTATTCTTCCACCAACACTGAGTGTAGCAATTTCCCCATGCCCTCATTAGGGAGGTCATGTAGCTGACTTCCCAGATGATAAGGATAAGGTCAAGGCCCTGTCCAGGGACGGGTTCAGGGACAGGCATGGGACCCAGTTCCAGACTCCTGAAACTTGAAGAGAAACCTGCCTGAGGGGACTTACGGAAAAGCTTCCTCCCTCCTAAAAGGGTCACAAGAAAAAGAAGATTCTCTCTTCCTTTGGAACGTCTCAGGACCAGATGTGATATCTGAAAGCCCCCAACACTTTTGCCACCGTAAGAGGGACAACCTGAGGGTAAACTTTGGCAGAGCAAAGAAAGAAGGAGCCTAGGTCCCCACTGTCATTACAAGCCACTGAAGTCACCACATGTGGGGCTGGCTATACCTCTATAGAAACTTTGGTCATTTCAGGTAACAAATCCACTCACTCTGTAAGGCAGTTTAAGTCATGTCTTTCTGTTACTTGCAGCCAAAAGCTTCCATGTGCCATTACTGAATGGTTTCTGTTTGTTTTTTTATTACTGTCAACCTTATGGGTAAAAATTGACAGCGTGTTCTTATTTTATTTGCATTGCCCTATTATTAATAATGTGAGGGGTGCCTAGGTGGCTCAGTCGGTTAAGCTTCCAACTCTTGATTCCAGCTCAGGTCATGATCTCAGGGTCGTGGGATCGAGCCCTTCCCCCCACATTGTGCTCCACACTAGGCGTGGAACCTGCTTTAGATTCTCTCCCTCCCTCTGCCCCTCCCTCCCTCCCCCACACCTCTTAAAAAAGAAAAGTTGGGTATTTTTCATAGTGACCTTTTGTATTTTCTATTTCTAATTTCTATTGTGAATTGCCTATTCATATTCCTTGTTCATTTTTCTATGGAACTGTCTGTTGACTTACAAATTCTTTAAATATTATGTACATTAATCTTTTGTGTATTTATATCTTGCCAACATTTCCTGCCACAGCCAAACTTGTTTGGGGTGTTATTTATTTATTTATTTTTTTTCAAGATAGTCAAAGCCATCAGTGTTTTCTGACTTTTTGGTCTATGTCTGACATAGAAGGCCTTCTCCATTTCAACGTGATTTTTTTTTTTAAGATTTTATTTATTTTTTGACAGCGAGAGAGGGAACACAAGCAGGGGGAGTGGGAGAGGGAGAAGCAGGCTTCCTGCACAGTAAGGAGCCCAATGGGGGGGGGCTTGATTCCAGGACCCTGGGATCATGACCTGAGCCAAAGGCAGACGCTCAATAACTGAGCCACCCAGGTGCGCCTCAACGTGATTTTTTAAATTATATTTTTTCAATGTTTTACATTTAGATTTAATGATTAGTTTTTTAATCATTTATTATTTTTTATTATTATGTTCAGTTAGCCAGCATATAGTACATCATTAGCTTTTGATGCAGCGTTCAACGATTCATCAGTTGTGCATAACACCTAGCACTCATCACCACACTTGTGATAGTGTAAGACTGAAATCTAATATTATTTTTCAAAAGGAATAGGTAATTTTCTCAACACCTTTTATTTATTTTATTTTTTATTTATTTCTTTATTTTTAGCGGGAGAGGGTGTAGGGGCAGAGGGGGAGGATCTTAAGCAGGCTACCCGCTGAGTGGGGAGCCCCAGGCGGGGCTCCATTTCTCGACCCTGAATTCATGATCCCAGCCAAAATCAAGAGTCGGACTCAATCAACTGCATCACGCAGGAGCCCACCTCTCAACACCTTTTAACACCGTTTCCCCAACAACTGAAAAGCTGTTTTTATCACGGGTACACTCGTCTGTTCCTGGATTCTGGATTCTGTGTTACTAATCTGTCAGGTTTTGCACTAACACTGCACTTGTAATTATAACCCTTTGGGAACATATTTTGATATCTAGCAGAATAAGCTTTTCCTCTTTTACTTCTTAAAGTGTTTCTTATTCTCATGCTTTCTTCTTCCCAAGTTCATGAGGTTTTTATTTGGATTGCACTGAACTTGCAGACTGACTGCGGGAGAATCATTATCATCTTGACAATGTTGAGTTGTTGCGCTTAGGAAGTGTGTTTCCCTTTTCATTCACGGTTTGTTTTGTTTTATAATGTTCTATCATTTCAGAGGTTCCTTTTCATTAACAGTCTTGCCCATTTCTTGTTCTGCTTATTATATAAGTATTCTTGGTATTTTGTCGAGTTTGTTGCTACTGTAAGTGTGATTTGGATTTTTTAGACTTTTCATTTTCTAATTGGTTATTACTCAGACTTAGACAAGCTCTTCATTTGTGTGGGTTGGTTTTGTATCTGGTCACCTCGCTGACCTCCCTTATCGGTTCAGTTGACTTGCCCTTCCTGTCTAGAAGGTCATATAAAATATTGCTCTTGATTCCATTTAATGCATTTGGCCTTGAGTTTTGGTTATGTGTGTGGTTTTGTTTTTGTTTTTTTTTTTAATCTGATACGAATATTACTGTACTTGCCCTTTTTGTCAGCCTCTTCCTGGGGAAGAGTTTCCCTGTCCCTTATTTACAAACTCCATATGTGTGCATGTGGTGTGTGTGGATTGTTTGATTTAGATCTGGGTTTTCTTTCTTTCTTTCTTTCTTTCTTTCTTTCTTTCTTTCTTTTTTTCTTTCTTTCTTTCTTTCTTTCTTTCTTTCTTTCTTTCTTTCTTTCTTTCTTAAAGATTTTATTTATTTGACAGAGAGACCACAAGCAGAGGGAGCAGCGGAGGGAGAGGGAGAAGCAGGCTCCCGCTGAGCAGGGAGCCCGATAGGGGACTCGATCCCAGGACCCTGGGATCATGACCTGAGCCAAAGGCAGACGCTTAACCGACTGAGCCACCCAGGAGTCCCTAGATCTGGGTTTTAAACAGAAGTTTTAAAATCAGATCTTAGAATATCTATCCATTCATTCATTCAGTATATAGTTACTGAGGGACGCAGCAGGGAACAAGACAACGTGGATCCCTACTTTCATGACGCTCACACTCCAGCAGCACGTACCTAACCAACTCACACGCTTCTTCTGGTCCTGCTCCTCGGTCCCTCTTGTGTTCTGATGTATTCCCTGTCAGCTTGTTTTATGCTTTCTATTTTCATGTGTCTTTGCCATTTATTTTTCTCCAAACTTGCCTTGTATCAGATTGGGATTTTGTTTTCCCCTTTAAGGGTCTGAAATTACACATCTTATTTCTATTTTTCTAGAGGTTGCCTTTAATTTTCGACAATTAAATTCTTCCATCAAAGCCTAGAGTTAGTATCTCAGCTTCTTCCTAGCAATGTGAGATTCTTGGTGCACTAACAGCATTTCCCAGCCGTGACACAGTAATTCACAATTCTAGTTGCTGGCTATTGTGGATATTTTTATTATGGATTAGTGTTTATTTGGGTTAATTATAACCTTTACCAAAGACTTTGCTCAACATTATTTTCCATATTCCACCTTCCTACTTCTCGCATCCATTTTTCCTTTTGCTATAATATGTTCCTGAGGAATTCTTTCAGAGATGTTTTGTGAATGGAAAACCCCCTGAATCATTACATGTCCTCACACTAGAATGCTAGTTTGAATGAATAGAAAATTCTAGGTCCAAAATTATTTTCCCCCAGAACTTGGAAGATTTTTCTGCCTGGTCTTCTAGCACCTGTCTACCTAGTATGAAATCTGATGCCAGTCTGACTTTCATTCCTTGGCAGGTGCATATTACAGAAACTCAACTCAAGGAATTTATCAACTCATACCCGGGAAGCCCAGAGGTGGGGCTGGCCTCAAGCATGGCTGAATCCAATGGTCCAAACAGAGCCATCAAGGTTCTTTTCCATGGCCTGTGGCTCTATGTGTCTGTGTTTCTATATGTTAGGCTCATGCTTCCTACTGTGACAAGCTTGCTTTATGCAAGAAAGTAACTACACCCAGCTACAGCCAACATTCCTACAGCCACATAACCCAAAAGAGAGAGACCCACTTCCCCATGAACACATGAGAAAACCCTGGAGAAGACTCTGAATGAGCCCTTTTGGGTCCTCTGCCCGTCCTGAGCTAATCAACCACACTCCCCCTGTGGCTTGGGTTGGGCTTGGGGGTCGATCCTGTACTTCCCAGTCCCCTCTGAATGGCATGGAGAGAAGGAAAAACAAACAAGAAAGGCAAAACTATAACTACCATTGTCCACAATAATAGATAAGATTTTGCTTTTTCTGGAAGCTTTCCAGATTTTTCTCTTATCCTTGGAATCTGTTCATTTCACCAGGATTTTCTGGTGTGGGTCTTTTTACAATTAGTTCCAGTGGTTTTCAATGACTACTTTAAAACAGACGATTCTTGCCTCTCTTTAGTGTAAAGAACTATTTCTTCCATGATTTCCTTCTTTCCTTTGTCCCATGTTCTCTGACTCTGGAATTCCTATCCAGTTGCTATTTGGGGCCTTCCTGGATTGATCCTTTTTGTCTTTTCACTTTTTCCTGTATTTTTCATCTCCGTGTATTTTTTGTTCTGAATTCAGATAGATTTCCTGAACCTTATCTTCCAGGTCACTAATGTGGACTCTTCTATTGCTCAGTCCCTGTATTGAATTTTCCATTTCATATTTTTAACTTCCTAGAACTATTCCTTGCTCTCTGAGTCTTTCTTTTTCAGAGCAGCCTATTTCTGTTATTGTTTTAATGACGGCACACCTCCCTCGCAGTTTTTTTCCCCAAACTTCTATTTCCCGAGTTGTCCCTCTTTCTTCCAAGATCAGCAGCTCTTCTTGTTAATCTTCGTACTTCTCTTTCATGCTGTTGTTCTCCTCAAGTGTCTCATACTCATTGGTTGCCCCTTCCTACTGTGATCAGTGTGAGTAGCTGACGAATCTTCCTTCTGCAAATGTGTTGACTGGTTTCCCCGAAAGACATTTCTCCTGCAAGGGTTCTTTGTGAGGGGGCCATCCCAGCAGAGAAGCTAGGGCATGGGGCAGAAGGCAGCTGCAGACCCCACCCTGACTGCCAAAGTAAAGGGGACTCTACTCTAGCAATGAAGAACTTCAGTGATTTCCCTCCTGGGAAGGTCTTTCCTTCTTCTCTCCGCTTTGAATCTCTTATGAAGTCTGGAACTTCCTCAAGGTCACCTTGGTTATTTCCCTCCCAGATGCTCCGATCACCGGAGAAAGCTTCCCCCACAAGGCACCTTCCCCTCCTCTGCCTTTTAGCCACACTTGCTTTTTGGCAAGAGGTTAGTGAGAATGGCAACTAGCCCTTCTCATCTGAGTGCAGCTCTCAATTGAGTTCCTAACAACTACCCCAGGACCCTCTTCCTGCTCCTTAACTTTGCCGAAACTGAGCTGAGTTTCCCTCCTTCTTCTCTAACACTACAGTTGTTTTCTTCTGGGTGGGTTTTGGACTATGGTTTTCTTGGCTCTTTCCAATGCCATCCATCTGAGGAATTCTTCTCAATTTCCGGTGTCACTACATGGAGAAAATTGGAGAGAAAGAAAAGTAGCCTCCTACATTCTGATTGATCCACTCCCCTATGTGCTCCGAAGTATTCGTTATACAATTTGTTTATGCATTGAACACCCCAAGGAACACTAAAAAGGAACCAGTTTGCCAGAATTTGATTTATATCCAAGGGAGATGTGAACAAACTTTTTTGTTTTATAACATGCCGTGAGTGTCAGGTACTATGCTAGTCACTTTATATGCATTTCCTCATTTAGTATACACTAATTCATACACTAATTCTCATAAAAAATTTCTGTGACCCAGAGATGAAGGCTAAGATGGGGGAGATGGGTTATCTCATAACTTACCCACAGTTATACAGCTAGTAAGTCCCAAAGACAAGCTCCAAACCCAGATCTCTCCGATCTCAGGATCCAAGAAGACCAAAAGCTATCTATATTGTCTCCAAACAAGCAAATGACCATCTTGTGTTATGGCCATGTAATTCTGTCATTTCAAGTGTTGACTGAATTAAGTGAGTCCGTTCTTAGGCCAATCTAATGATCAATCAGAGTCATTTCTTGGGGGGATTTGGCATTGGGACCCTGGGACTTTTGATAGATCAGGGAAGAGGCAGATATGCTTGGTGCATATGTGAGCTAAGAAAAATAGTCAGCCAAGGAAAGAAAAGTCAATCAAGCTGACAAAGGAAAGCAGAGACCCTGAGGCCCCACAGGGTAGCTGACACAGCCCCTGGTGGCTTTTCAGTTCCTGAACTCAGCCTCCCGGGATGCCTGTTGCCATCTCTACTCCTGTATTCTAGGAGACAAATTTTCCTTTTTGCCTAAGCCAGCCTGAGCAAATTGTGACCAAATGGTCCCTAATGAAGACAAGTGTAAAGAGATTGTTATTCCTCACCTCCTGTGTGTGTGTGTGTGTGTGTGTGTGTGTGTGTGTGTGTGTGTTGATGGAGGGGCTATTTAACCTCATTCCAAAGGCCTCCCAATGATCATATGGAGATGACAAAATTCCTTCTTTTTTTTTTAAAAAAAAAAGATTTACTTATTTATTTGAGAGATAGACAGAGCATGAGCAGGGGGGAGGGGCAGAAGGAGAGGGAAAGGGACAAGCAGACTCCCTGCTGAGGGGGGGAGCCAGACCTGGGGCTCCGTCCCAGGACCCTGAGATCATGACCTGAGCCAAAGTCAGATGTTTAGGGCACCCAGGAGCCCTAAAATTCTTTCTTACAATAAGGTCCTGTCATGCACAAGCAATGTAAGCTCTGCCATATGATTTCTGAGACACCCCATGTCTCATAAGGGTCCTTCGCCCTCCCCCAAACTCCTCCTGCTCTTAAAACTGCACCCGTACAGGTTCGTTTGTGGGTATAAGCCTTGTCGCCCTGAAAACTACTAGCACACCCACAACACAGTGGGTTTCTTATAAGCAGAGACTGGCCCTATTCGTATTTGAGTCTTCGCCGTACATAGGACCATACCGGAGGAGGACCTGGCACGTAACTCCTGAGGGATAAATGAATCTAGTGGAAAACCAAGGGCAGAAGGGGAAGGTGAGGGCACACACTCTGAGGTCTTCAACTTCACCATCTTGAGCTAGGTTGGTTCCAATCATAGGTGAGCTATAACGTGACAGTTACGAAGCATTGAAAAACCCTGAACGAGATGACAGACTACGTCCGTCTCTGCAGTTTCCATTTACCTTTACAAGCATTAATACCACCTGGCCAGATTCATTTAAACGAAGAGAAGCAGAAAGGTTTACATGTTCTAGGGGATTGAAGGGCATAGAGGGGGAAAAAAAAAGAAAAAGAAAATTGCTGGGCAGAAAGGCAGAGCTGCCTGCATCTCTCCCTCCTGCTTTCACTTCTTTCCCTACCCCTGCTCTATTTCATAAGTTTTATTGCCATCCTGACACTATCTAAATTATGATTTGAAATTCATTCAAGCAGACTAACTCGTGGTTGCGTTTGTAAAAATTTGAAAAAACAAATTTAATTTCTTTCTTCGGGAAAAAACGGCAGTGTTATAAATACAACTAAGAGGCTGTTCATGTGCACTCAGTGACTGGAACAAGCAGATGCATGGTTTTAATATCCATTTTCATAAGCCTGGAGGTTAGCCTCCCCACAGTACCCGACAGGATTCCATATGATCTCTTCAAAGCGCTCCGCTAATGAGCTGCCATCATCTGTGCAAACAGCCCTGTGAGCAGGGGGGAGTTGTAGCTGCCTCATCTACAAATGAGAAGACTGAGGTCTGAGCGAGGGAGGGGAGTTTGCCCAACTGCACAGCAAAACCATGGCAGGGCTCAGAGCTCTGAGTTCCCTGCCCTTGATTCCCTGATCCGGGTTCCTGTTTGAGATGAAACTCCCTCAGGCAATTAATTCGTGGATTCTGACATGGCCATGGGGTAGAATGGAGTAGAAATTCCACCAATGGAGATAGACTTAAAGCATATGTTATACAGTGTCCATGTGCATATACAAATTCAAAAGAAAATTTTCACATGGCTCATGGACAAAGTTTTCAGAAAAATCATGGCAGATTCAGGAAGAGTGTTCTTCCTAATAAACATGAGTGGAACACTATTCCACATGGATGTAGGGCCCAAGGAGTATTTCCGTATGCTATTCTTGGTCTCTCATAGGATGTGAATCTAATTGGAACTGTTTTGATCCACATCTAGAATTTTCCAATGAACAGCCCACTGCCTAATTGGCCCCTTGAGTTAGCAAATGGTTGCTATTTTGATGACTGAGTTTTCCTATCTGTAACTACTTTTTATTTCATTCCGTTCAACATACATTCATTGGGCAAGGAACAATGCTGGAAATCAGGCAAGGCAAGGAAGGAGAAGAGAAGATGGGAAAGAAACATAAATAATATGCAATCTGTTGCCTCTAGGAATATAAAGTCCCTTTGCATAAATAACTAAATTAGAAGGTTAATGACGTTCAACACTACAAAAGAGGTAAAGATATCAGAAGGCAGAGGAAGAAAAAAGGTATGCTGTAACGGAATGGCAAGGACCAGAGGAGGGAAATTATAAGGCTTCATAAAGGAGGCAGCATATGGGCTAGACCATGAATGAATAAAATGTCAACAGAAGAAGAGCAGGAGGGCATTCTAAACAGAGGGAACAGCATGGCAAAGACACAGGCAGAAGTAGAAGGACAAAGCATGGGTAAGTTGGAAGTGTGAGGTGGGATCAGGTTGTAAAGGACCTTGAAGTTGGGTCTGCAGGTAATGCGGAGCTACGTTTTCAAGTAAGTAGTCAAAGCTCCCTGCCGGCCTGAAATAACTCAGTTATGTCTACTGAAGAAATGAACTATGTTATTTAAGTCACCGTATTTGGAGGCCTCTTTGTTACAACACCTCAGTCTTAGTCTAATACAAACACCCTCAGGGCACCTGGGTGGTACAGTCCGTTGAGCATCGGACCCTGGTTTCTGCTCACGCCATGATCTCGGCCCCTGTGGAGCCCCACATGGGGCTACGTGCTCAGCACAGTGTCTGCTTAAGACTCTCTCTCCCTCTGCCCCCCACCTCTAAAATAAGTTAAAAAAATCTTTAAAGTTAAAAAAAAAATCCCTCATTTTACAAATGAGGTACCTGAAGTTTAGAGAAGATAAGAGCCTTAAACAACATAGTGTGACCAATCTGTGGCAGAAACAGGGCCAGACAAGAAAATTTCAGCGGGGGCCACCCGGGTGGCTCAGTCATTAAGTGTCTGACTCTTGGTTTCACCTCAGGTCATGATCTCAGGGTTGTGCGATTGAGCCCCCATTGGGCTCTGCACTCAGTGCGGAGTCTGCTTGAGATTATCTCTCTCCTCCCTCTGCCCCTGCCGCTCATGCGTGCTCTCTCTCTCTCCCTCTCTCTCTGAAATAAATGAATAAAATCTTTAAAAAGAAAAGAAAATTTCAGCCGGGATATGCCACTGCCTCAAAAGATGTGATGGGGATGACGGTGGTGATGTTGGTGAAGATAATGGTTGTGATGATGTTGGTGATGATACTGATGAACATTATTTGTTTTTGATAAGCTGGTCTTTAGAGGTTTTGTTTTTGTAGCTCCTGTTCTTTACATTTTTCTATTTTTTAATGTTAAGTCACACCACAGATCATGCATGTAACCACTTTAATCAATTATCTATGGCTGATAACATCCCTGAAACTTAATTAGCAAAGTTGTTTCCCAGACTAACAATATCTTATAGCATAATCTAAAAGTCACCTCAGAAAGACAGAACAATTCATTAAAAATCACTGATGTCTGCGGGGTTTAAAGATGCAAAGTGTTCATTTGGAGAATGAGAAATCAACGCACATTGGCTCTTGCTATCTGGGTTTGTCACGCTCTGTGTACGTGGGATGATTCACGTTCCTGAAGCCCGAGTTTAATTAACATGCTTATTCTGCGGTGGTACTTCCATTCTAACAAATTAAATGTTTAAACAGCCAGTGCAAACATTTAGATCTGAGTCAAAATTGTTTGCACTCTGCCAGTTTAGGCATTTAATTTATTATAATCCTTTCCATAATACATGCCTTGAAAGTCATTTTTTTTGCACTGAAAAATATCGTTAGTATTTCAACTGACAATATTGAATCTGAGACTCTCAGAATGTGACGGGAGAACTAATTTGGACTGCAATCCAGGGCAATAAATGAGACAATAAATGAATCTTCGTCTGTCCGGACTTCCCCAGTTGACCAGGGGATGACAATGACAGGTGCCAACTCTGGGCCTGACTTTTGCCCCATAAATCTCTGCTCTTGTAAGAGAGATGCTACAGCAAGATGAAACAAGGATCTCCAACATTTCATCTTTAAAAGCCCTTCCCGGGGCGCCTGGGTGGCTCAGTCGTTGAGTGTCTGCCTTCGGCTCAGGTCGTGATCCCAGGGTCCTGGAATCGAGCCCCGCATCGGGCTCCCTGCTCCGCGGGGAGTCTGCTTCTCCCTCTCCCACTCCCCCTGCTTGTGCTCTCTCTCTCTCACTGTATCTCTTTCTGTCAAATAGATAAATAAAATCTTTAAGAAAATAAATAAATAAATAAATAAGCCCTTCCCTAGATGCTGACCTCTTCCTCTCTGCAGATATTTTTCCAGAATATAGAATTTTGTTAGCTCTCAACAACTTCCCTTTTCCTGGGGCTAAAGAAAGTAAAAATGCACTGGAATGAAAAATGATAACAGAAGTTCCATGGAAGCAATGCTGCCCAAAATGATACAGATCTCAGGCCAGAAGAAGAAAGAAGCTACAGACCAGATCTCCAGAACTATGACCCTCTGTGGCTCCAGGTGACCACGAGGTGGCAGTGAAGGTCTTCTTCGCCCTGCCCATGACATCCTCTCCCCCCAACTCCCCCACCAGCCCCCAATCCCAGATACCCTGCCTCCTCCCCACCCTCTGCCAGGGAAACAGATCAATGCACCCAGATCTAAAGAGCTGGCACTTTGACATTTTGAATAGATACCTTTCTGTTTTGTGAATAACATGGAAACTAGAAAATGGTTGGAAATTCCCCTCCAAAGGCTCTTGTTTGAAGACAATGGAGCACTGTCTTGAGATCAAGAGGAAAATACCAAGAGTAATAGACACTTGTCACACAAACTCATTAAATCTTGATTTCTTCATCTACCGAATGAGGGTATGGTCCCCTCTTAATCTCTGTGGTTTCTTCCAGTGATCCTTCCAGACAGAGAGGAGAGTGACTCCAACTCACCACGTGAGGGGGAGGATGGATGTCGGAGCACAGCAATCAGTTTGTTGCTGGGTGTGAATCATAGTCACCAGAAACCAAAAACCTGAATTTATTCACTCTCTGTCTCTTCAGGCTTCCATTTCCTGCTCAGAAATCTTTCAAGGTCTTTCACAAAACGTTCCAGATTGTTTTTACCTGGAGATTGAATTATCCAGAATCAACCTTTGGTCAGATTTCATAATGAGGTTATTTCTACCCCAAAAATTGGCTGGTGGAAGAAGGGAGGGAGTAGTTGATTTAGCCAATTTGCTCTTTCTTTTTCTTTTTCTTTTTTTTTAAGTAGGCTCCACACCAAGCATAAAGCCCAACGTGGGGCTTGAACTCAGGACCCTGAGATTAAGACCTGAGCTGAGGTCAAGAGCCAGCCACTTAACTGACTAAGCCACCCAGGTGCCCCAACTTGTTATTTCTAAAAACAATCAACTCAGATGGATCAGCTTTGTTTGTTTTTCCAAATAGTTTGTGTTGTTTAGACACACTAGATTTTTCTCCCAGAGCCAGCTCCAGAACTTTCCATTCAAAAGATCCCTGTGAAATGAGAAAGGATGCCTGCCCCCTCACTGTTTACTGTTTAAATGATGGGGGGATTAATGGAAAAATAAAAGACAAAAATCCTTTCTCCTTGAACATTTATCCTGAGACACTTTTAAAATATTTTTGATGTCTAAAGATTATAACTAGTGATGCCTGGGTGGCTCAGCCAGTTAAGTGTCTGCCTTCCACCCAGGTCATGATCCCAGGTCCTAGGATCTAGTCCCACATCGGGCTCCTTGCTCAGCGGGGGCCTGTTTCTCCCTCTGCCTGCTGATCCCCCTGCTTGTGCTCTCTCTCTCTCTCTGACAAATAAATAAACTCTTTAAAAAAAATAAAGATTGTAACTAAAGGAGACATTAGCTTTTTTTTTTTAGATTTTATTTATTTTTCAACAGAGAGAGAGAGACAGCGAGAGAGGGAACACAAGCAGGGGGAGTGGGAGAGGGAGAAGCAGGCTTCCCGCTGAGCAGGGAGCCCGATGCGGGACTAGATCCCAGGACCCTGGCATCATGATCTGAGCTGAAGGCAGACGCTTAACGACTGAGCCACCCAGGTGCCCAGGCATTAGCTTTTTAAAATCACTTTTAAAAATTAGCCATAATAGTAACTAGCATTCCTAACCATGTGCCAGGCAGTGTATGTTTTGCCTCATCAATTCTCAGTACACCCCTGTAAGGAAGGAAATGACATTTCTCCCATTTTATAGATGCAGAAACTGAGGTTTTGGGAGATGAGGTCACCTGCCCAAGGTCATGCAGCTGGAAAGCACACATACATGCATATTTGACTACAAAGTCCCAGCTCTTCAAAGCAGTTCATCCAGCTCAAATTCTGTTTTTAATTTTCTCATTATCCTCATGAAGGATAATGGGACCTTCCTTACTGGGACCTAGAGAATTAAATGTATTTAATATTTATAAAATGAGAACAACTCATTAAACTTTGCAGTGGGAGGCCCAGACTTATCTGGTTGAAAGGCTAGGAGGGGTCCCTTAGGGTAGCTCCTGGCCTCTGTGTCCTTCACGTGAGATGGACACTGTTCTGTTTCAAATTGCCACTGAAGGAGATTCCACACTCTTGGAGTTAAGGAATCCATCCTGTCTTAGGCCATTCGGACTGCAGTAACAAAATACCATAGGCTGGGTGGGCCTATAAACAACAAACATTTACTTCTCACAATTCTGGAGGTTTCGGAGTTCAAGATCATGGTGCTGGCAGATTCAAAGTCTGGTGAAGGCTCTCTTCCAGACTGCAGACAGGCTGACTCCTCTCTCTGTCCTCATATGGCAGAAGTGGGGAGAAAGTTCTCTGGGATCTCTTTTATATGAGCATGCATTCCATTCATGAGGGCTCCATCCTGTGACTGAAGCACCTCCCAGAGGCCCCACCTCCAAATACCAACACAATGGGCATTAGGATTTCAACATATGAATGTGGGGGGCAGACACAAACAGCCAAACCAGGGCACACTCCAGTGACCTCAGCGAACATTTATGTGCCTTCCTTCTTGTCTTAAAGTTCAACGGACAGAGAACAGCCAACTAACCGCATTCCTTCTGATACTGACCTTGAGGACTACCAAGAAAACACAATTCTTAAGCCAGATATGATGTCAAGAGGTCCTCCAGTCCTACCCTCTGCTTCCAGATAGAGATTGCATAAACAAAAAACAAACAAACTTAGAGATCACAGAATATTGATGAAAATCACTAACTTTTCTGAACACTCACTGGAGTAGAAAGGGCTTTACCTGTATGAACACTCATCTGACAGTGGAGGAGACTGAGGTATAGGGGAGGTGAGGAGACTTTCCCAAAGCCATACAAATAGAGAGCCAATGAGGCTGGAATTCGAATCCACTGTGCTCTGAATTTAATTTGTTAAGTCCCTGCTCTCTCTCCCTGGGCTGGGCTGATGTGGATAAGACCAGGGAGGCACCCGGATAGGCAGAATCATGGGCAAAGTCTTAAAATGGCAGCCAGCACAGTTCCCTGAGGACACTGGTAGTGTTTCTTTAGGTGAGTCGTCCCACCTGACTGGGCTTAGTTTCCTCATTCTCAAAATTCCCCAAGGACCCTTTTAAAGCCCTGAAATCCTAGGAGTGGGGTTCAAGTAGCAAGTTGGGAAACCAACGGACCAGCTGGTGACCATGTCTTTCTGGTTCCCTCTGCAGGAATTTGGTACCAGCCAGGAACTTCTTCCTTCCTCCACATTATGCATTCAGCATTAGACCTCTGTTTTATCTACAGCATGTTAGTATTACACATTTATATTTTGCCAGTTATCTCTTCTATTAACCCGGGCACTCTGCAAAATGACTTGTCATTAATAATGTGAACTGGCTTTTTCAGTTTAGACAGAAAGGAAGATAGGGAATTGAAGGAACTGTGTTATCTAATGCATTTTCAAAGAGATTTGTTTGGAGAGAGCGCTTGTTAGAAATACCTAAGCAGAGAGCATCAAGTCTTTGACAAAATATATATTAGAAATATTGCTTAGAGGACTTTCAGGGATTAAAGTCTACCAGCATGCATTGCTTCAAAATTTTGACAAAATTTTAGCAGCAAACATATTAGAATCTTACAACCACATTCCTGAATGCCAACACCCAAATCACAAATGCCATCCCTACTGGATGTGGATTTGAGGGTATGTTTGTTCGGGGAGGTAACTGGGGCTTTGTTGTTTAGTTTGCTTGCTTACCTTTATAAAAACAAGCACAGAATTTTATTTTTTTAAAGATTTTATTTATTTATTTGAGAGAGAGAATGAGAGATAGAAAGCACGAGAGGGAAGAGGGTCAGAGGGAGAAGCAGACTCCCTGCTGAGCAGGGAGCCCGATGCAGGACTCGATCCCGGGACTCCAGGATCATGACCTGAGCTGAAGGCAGTGGCTTAACCAACTGAGCCACCCAGGCACCCCAAGCACAGAATTTTAGAATGGGGTGGGACCAGACAGATTTTGCCCAACCCCCTTGTTTTCTAGATGGGGGAATCAGATCCACATACAGGAGGGTTTCCTGGTCATACAACACAATGCAAAGCCAGGACTCAGAGCAGCTACTTGACTCCTAGCCCCTCACTTTCTCCATCATGCCAGTCGTCATATTCCACAAATGGACAGAAACACAAAAGAAGGAGCATAAGAGGACAGCGTCAGTAACCAGTCATTAGTGAAGTCACCTCTGAGCCTAGAGATGGAGGTTCCATGATGCTCATCAGAGCCCCAGAAAAGGGGCAAATAGATCTGGTATAGGGAATCGGGGGATCAGACCATGGGGGGCAGCTGCGGAGAGCTGAGCTGGTATCTGACACCCCAGGGGTCGAAGTCTGTTGATTTACCTGGGAGCAGAGGTTTATCTGGAACTGTCATCTTATTGTGAAGCTGACAGGCCCTCAAAGGACAATGCAGTGGAGAGGATGGGATGTGGGGTCACGGGAGCCTTGAGTGGGAGCCCCAGCTCTGGCTCTCGCTGCTTGAGCAACTATCTCACTTCATCCCTCTGGCTCAGCACACCCATCTGCAAAATGAGACATCTTTGTGTGCTGTACAACACTATGAATGTATAAATTTTAATATTGTGGCTTAGGTTTGTAAGTTTTTATCATGCACTGAGCAACTGGCCAATCAACTATGATTTGCCTTTCCTGCAAGGACACAGGAAACTCTGACTCAGAGAAACAGGGCTGGGCTTGGCTTCCCACAACCAGAGGTGGCCACAAATGATGCAGCCCAACCTTTCCGTTCCACCAACCAGCTGCTCTGCTTATGTTTGTTTAATTCAAACACTATCCAAGCCAAAGAAATACACTACTGCTATTGTAAGGGAAGCCTGAGCCTGGCAGAAAGAATGCATAAAATAGTCCTGTGGGTGGCTACACTCTGAGTGGAGGGCCATGCGTGCAGAGCCCTCTGCCCCCAGCATGCCGGAAGGAGTCTGCCACACCACTGGGTTTGGGGGCAGGCAAAAGATGGCCAGCTCTCCTTCAGGCCCACAGCCCTCCAAGACCCTGCCAAAATGTCAGGTTATGGCAGAGGCCCCGAGGGGAGGCCAGGGTGTTTCAGGGACACATACATAGGACTGGGTAATGTATAGGATCAGCTACCTAAACCGGGAGACCTCCACTGCAGAACCTCTCTGAAAGCAGGTCATGAGGAGGAAAAAAAGCCAGAGGAAACATAAAGTCCAGCTGAAAGGCTCAGAAACTTCACAGATGAGGTAACCCCACGTTTGTTGTCACAGGAAGGATCATTTCTCTGATGGTGGAAAACCTGCAGTCCAGTCACTAAACAAACCACCTGTTCATTGGTTTCCCTCCCTGGGCCTCAGTTTACCTCCCCAGCCTCAGCTTACCTCCTCAGGCCTCAGTTTATCTTCCTGGGTCTCAGTTTTTCACCTTCATAAAAGGCAAGCCCTCAATTATACGGTCTCTCGGTTATCTCTCAGCTCTAGCACTAGAGGATTCAGAACGAGGATTCAGAGGCGGTTCACAGAGGAAGCCAGCCAGGCTTTAGAAAGAAAGTAGAATAGATGAGGGGAGGACAATGCAGGCGAAGTCGTGTGTGCAAAGACCAGAAACACAACCCAAAGCATGACTCACTTCAGGACTGAGTGAAGAGCTAAGAAGCCGGAGTGTGAGGGAGGGTGGGGGGAGAGAAAGCAGCCTACACGCCTGCCTCGGACCTGGGTGACACAGGAGCTGCCTGCCTCCCCCTCACTCATCCCCCAGGAGCCTCCTTGCTGATTCAGAGTTTCGTGTGCACAGCTCAGGCAGGATTCAAACTCAGAACCACAGACTAAGCCCTTATCAGGTCTTGGGCTGAATCAGAAATGTGCAGGTCCTGAGGTCAGGTCGGTGGATAATGGGATTCCTGAGGGATTCCACTCCAGCTGTTGGGGAGAACAGATCAAGTCCCCGATGCTGGTCCTAACTTGTCTCCAAGACACGACCTAAACAAGTTACTTCACTGTCTTCAGCCTCACTTTCCTCATCTTTAAAAAGGAGCTAACTATACCAATTCTTCCAAAGCAGATCATGTATTCACAGGAGACATGAGAGAGCTGAGGAAAAGAGAAATGTCCGGACGTTCTTGCCACCCTCTGAGCCTTATGTCTTCCAAACAGGGAGCTGGTCTACACTCGCTCACCCTAGGATGTCCCTTCTGGTATCTCAGCTACTGTCCAGCCACACAAAAATGACCCATTCAGAAGAGCTGCTATGGGCAAAAGCTGGAGCCTGAGTTGATTAATGTCCCCACAGCCTTGACAGCGGATATGTGTTTGACCAGGGTGTCATGTGGGCTATTGACGATAGTCACGACCTTAATGCCTGATCCCTCATTTCACATCTTGACCCAGTTTTGAAGAGGACCATCCCCCTAAGAATCAGTTTGGTCTGATGCTTGATGCCTTATTTTTGGCAGCTTTCCTCCCCAAGACACGCTGGCTTCATTGATAAGTGTTGCTAGCTCTTTATCTACATCATTTTAGAATAGGTTGCCAAGGCAACGGGATTCAGAAATGATTCTCATTATTGTACATTCCCTGACAAATGAGTGTGTGCATTTACATGGTCTCAACCAGTATTAGCTCTCCTCTCTCTAAGACAGAAGGCCAACACTTAGAGTTTGCGCACACAATTCAACATATAATTATATATTGTCTCCTAATAATTATACATTGTCTTAGTGAACAATACAGCTGTGGGCACCCATGCCAGCCCCACATTAACACCTCCTGCATCAACAACCTTCCTCACTGATGGGCCAATAACACACACTTTTAGATGCCATCAAGAAAAATGAGATATTCATAAGAGTGTATTTATAAAGCAATCCCACACTCTGACTCCTGAACACTACCTCAGTTTCCCTTCTGTGAAATCCTGTGATTCCTAGTCCCAGAATGGGCCAAATAGTTATTGTTTGTTTTACCCATTAGTTTCCCTAGAAGGAAATATCATTACTCTCAGTGGAGCCAGGATTTGACAAAGACCTAGTAAGCCAACTCAAGCTAAGACAGATCTGTATGTATTTTTTAAAAGTGTGGAATGGGAGTGAAACCACACTGCCAAAGTAGTCTCCAACTCCAACATGGATGTTTCATTTGGATCATGTGCCTGCTCTGTGCCAAGGACTATGAAATCCACACTAGTCTCTCAGAGATGTCCCACGATTGTTCCCCTTCACTAGGTGATGAAGGAAATCCATGGTGACAGTAGAGCTGGAAAGGGAAAATACAAAATCATTTAAAATCTCTATGTGGATTATAACATGAAGCCCTTCCCCACCCCACCTTGCATCCTCTTAGCTCCCTCCAAAAAGCAAGCTGTGAAGGAGATAACTGGACTAAGGTCTGGGGTTGTGAGCACTGAGTTGCATTTTAAAAGAATTGGTGGCTCCAGGTCATTTTAATCAAGTTGCACGTCAGCTTGCAAATTTTCCAAATTAGATATAGCTGGAGGAGAGCAAGATGTTGTTCTTCTTTCCTAAAGAATAAAAACAGATTGTTGTGACACATTCTCAGTCATAATGACAGATTGGAGCCGTTGTTTTTGGTATAAGTCAGAAAACAAAGCAACTTTTTTTCCTTCCTCCAAAATTATAGCACTTGATTGATTTCTGTTGAGATTTGGGCATCTCCCAGTTTGTCAGTAATGTTGATTAAGTTCACAAAAATCTTAAAAGCCAAATGCAGACACAAAGACTGATTTAAAATGAGGTTGATTTCCACTGGGAAAGGAAGTTTTGGGCTTGAGGACAAGTCTTAGGAATGCTTAGTTTGGATGCTGTTCAAGTGTTGCTCTTTTGAAAAGTAAAGAGCGTAGTGAAGACGGGATAGCTGACATTCTCCTATCCCAGATGCCTCTCTGTTTCTGAAAGCAGGAACATGTCTGACAAACAGAAGCTATTTCACCCGTCCTGAATAAGGCTGGCTCTGCACCTCACTGCCCAGACAGGGGGCTGTGTAGCCCCCCACCAGTCCATTCAGAGGTCGGTCTGACATCACAGCTAGTCAGAATGGCTGTGGCACAGACAAGCAGTTTCACAAACCAGACAAGAAAGGTTTTCGATCTGTCATTCATCATTAAGTCAACCGGTAAACATCACAGCTTAAGACTAGGGTTCCAGAATCCAACAAAATGGAACTTTCAGCCAATATTTGCATAATGCAAGGAAAGAAACAGGAAGCCAGGGGATGAATAATTATGGGAAACACTGGAGCAAGCCTTTAAGATGCTCCGAAACCCAAAAATAACCAGCTCTTCCCATATTATCAACATCTCAGTTTCCCTTGACCAACTCATTCTTCTTTTTTTTATTATGTTATGTCAATCACCATACATTACATCATTAGTGTTTGATGTAGTGTTCCATGATTCATTGTTTGTGCGTAACACCCAGTGCTCCACGCGGAACGTGCCCTCCTTAATACCCATCACCTGGCTAACCCATCCCCCGCCTCCCCTCCAGAACCCTCAGTTTGTTTCTGAGTCCATCGTCTCTCATGGTTCGTCTCCTGCTCCGATTCCCCCCCTTCATTTTCCCCTTCCTGCTATCTTCTTTTTTTTTAACATATAATGTATTATTTGTTTCAGACCAACTCATTCTTCTTAAACCCACTCATCGTCCCAGTCCAACCCCCTCCCACACACACTTCCATGCCTATACTGGATGTAGAAAGCAAAGATCAAATCTTGGGCGAAGTCCACAGATTTCCCTCACCTCTTTATATCTATTCACAGTGAACGGTGATTTTGATGTTCTAATTATTTGGCCAAATGGCCAACAAATCTTTATTGATGTCATACTGGGAGCAAGACATTGTGCTAGGTGCTCAAGGGGACACAAAGGCAGGCATGCGCAACACAGTCATTACCCCCGAGGAGCTCCCAGTCTTGTCGGGAAGTATGGCTTCCGCAGGCCAGACAGTTGTATACAATTAAGTCCATTAACGAAAGACTGTGGAGTATGAATGCTGTAGGCATTTGAATGTTAGTGAGTTCCTAAGGATTTAAAGGAGGGTCTGAAGGGTGAAGGGGGAAATGAGCAGGATGTCTGTAGAACATTTACCCTGCCTGGAGCAGAGTGTTTGAGTGGGTGAGAAATGGAGATGAGATGGAGAAACAGGTCAGATTGAGATGCTGGAGAACTTTCACCTATAAGAAATGGTAAGAATATGAAGGGCATGTCAAAGTGAGGCTTAAAGATGTGATGTGTAGGCTGGATTGAGCAGAAGAACCTGGAAATAAGGAGCTGAGTTCAAAGCCAAATGCACTATCCTAGCCTGGAGCACCAAGGACCTAGAGGAAAGTGAAGGACTCCACAAAGTACATGTGGGATGAGACACAAAATGGGGCAGGGGGTTGGAGGAAAGAGGAATATGTCCAGGAGAACGCAGAAGATCTGAGAATATGTTTGGTAACATTTGTCAGGCACTGATGTGAGAAATTATGTGTATTTTTTCAATGAATCCTCACAACAACCATTGTAAGGTCAGTTTGATTATTATCCCCATTTCACAGATGGGAAAATTGAGACAGAGAGAGGTTCAGTAATTTGCCCTCTGTCACCCAGTAAGGGCAAGAGGAGGCCAGGGGAGGCTCTGAGCACAGCCTGGTTTCGGCACTTGCACACACAAACACCCCGCCAAACAGCCTCAACACAATAACTATGTTTTGGAGCAAGATGCAGAAGCCTGATCGCCTTTGCCCACCCTCCTTGTGAGGTGTTGGAAGCCTACCCAGGGGGAAAGATTCTGAGAGTTGTTTGAGATACAAGTAGAGACCTTGGAAGTTAAGTAGAAACTAGAGACGTGGCTCTGAGGACCACCCTCCCATAGGGCTTGGAGCCATGAGTTTTCATAGGAGCAGAAGAGTGAGGGAGTTTTCAAAGGAAGACTAGGAAACAGGAGCATACTATATTGAGCCCTGAAGATTGTGCAGCTCTGGGGGGAAAGGTGAAAGAGACATCAAGGGAACATGAGACATCACAGGTCAAAAGCGGTGAAAAGAGCTCAGAGTGGAGTGTCATGGGAGCCCGCGGGGGGAAAGAGTTTGAAAGAAGATGGTGGCTAAGAGTGCCCAGGGTTATGGGACCAAGAGTGATGAGCACAGACAGGGCAGCTGGACCACGATGGGGGGGTGGGGTGCGCCTCTGACCTTCAGGGGCACCGTCCGAGTAGCAACCAGGGGTGGTAGTCATTGAGGGTCTGAGGGGCCCCAGGAGGGAGGAAGTGGTGGTGGTAGATGTGGATGACTGGTTAAGAAGCTCACCAGTGGAAAGAGGGAGAAGGTGAGTCTAGTACATGGCTAAAAGTCTAGAAGGGACCAGGGCAAAGAGCCGATTTTTGCCTAGAGGAGAATTCAGCCTATAGAAGAAAATTCAGGGTCCTGGCTCAAAGCATGGCCCAGAGGCTAGCTCTTCTGGGCAGAGTGCTCTCCTCATTTTCTGAGGCTGGAAAGTGGAGGGGAGATGAACCAGATGACCAGTGGTGACTCACTGCAGCAAGTTGCCCTCTTTTCTGGAAACCGAAGGCATGGCCATCTGCCCAATTAGGACAGTGAGGATGGGATGGGGAGGACCTAAAGAGAAGGGAGTGTGCCTTTGCACGCCTTCATGCTTGGATGGAACAGAATGAAAGGTGCTAGAGGAAAGTTCTAGCATCAGAGGCAGATGATTGAGAATTGGATAAAGAATCGAAGTGAGGTGGGTGGGAGAATAAATGCATTTAAAAACCTAGAAATGCAGCAGTGGAAAATATTCCCAGGCGCCCCCTCTCCTTCTCACACTGGCCTAAAATGAGGCCACAGTCTAATCAGGCCTCCTAATGTCCAATAAGATCAGCAATGCGCAGGCTGCTCCTCGGGGCTCAAGTCCTAGACTCAAGCCGTAATAAGTCACCTGCTCGATATTTTCCACTTCAGGCCTTTGGCTTTCTGGGACCTCAGTCCACTCAGCTGCAAAATTGACTTACAGGATCATGTCAATCGCCAGATGCTGCAGAGCAGAGCAGGAGAGTCCAGCTTCTGCAGGTAAACGAACTGCCTGAAAGGAAATGAGCAGTGATTTCCCAGGGAGTCTCTCTTGCAATGTGGTTATAATGTCAGCTTTTGACAGCAAAACGATTTCAGTGGAAGACTCTAGAGTATCTCGCAGAAGTGCCTGAGCCTGATTAAAATGATGTCAGTGCATGCTACGTTTCACGTCTCGCGCACATGAAAACCCCACAGCGGGAGAACTCAGTCACTCCAACAAATGACCGTGATCCCTGGACCTGGTGTGCATTTGACCTAGGGTGTCCCCCTCCCACCTCTTCCGCAACTTCAGATGGAAGACCATCAATCCTGAGCTCCGTGAGTCAGCCGGCCCTGAGGGGAGTGTTCTCCGCTTTGGCTCCAAATACCAGCATTTGTGTACCTGTGGAGCTCTTCCATTTCCGCCTTGTTCCTTCCAGACCATCGGCTGTGGAATACGCACCTCGGCGCCTGATACCTTTGACTGCGGGCCTTCTTGGTGGCCCCGACTAGAAGCTTGGCATACATAATCTCCCGTTGTCTTCAGGGCCTTTCACCAGGTAGGTGTTATCATTCCCATCTTTACAGATGGGCCCACGGGAGCTCAAGGAGGCAGCCCGCGGGTGAAGAGTTGAACCCACGTCCCTGTGGCTCCGAAGTGCCTGCTCTTGACCAGTACACTCTAAAATCACCAAGGCGTGGTGGAGGGAGGACCACGCCACTACCCACCAGTCAGTTGTGTGCAAGGCCTGCGCTGCCCCACTACAGAAGCTCTGCGGCCTCCTCCTGGTGAGGGATGATGGGTGGTAAGGGAAGGTCCTGTGTAGTGCCTTGTATTCTAGCAGGCTGGGGAGAGCCGTCCTGGTGGCACGCCCATCAGCCGGCCTGTCAGTCTCACCAGAGCTGTGTGCGCTGGCCCGGCCCCCAGGGTCATCAGCATCAGCCCCAGGGAGCTGATAAGGTAAAGCAGACTTGCAGTCTGAGCAATAGCAGGTGGCTCAACGGGCCCTGAGGTGTCAGTAGCTTTCCCAAAGTTCTAGTGCTGCTGTCAGCAGCCCCAGCCAGCCGGACCCGGGCTTGCTATCCCATTTCCCCGGCCCCGGGGGTCCCTCTCAGTTTGTCCTGACCGCGCTCTGGGGATGTGGCCCCGGGGCTCGGCACCTACGTCCCCTGTCTTCTGCAAACAGGGGCTGGAGGACAGAGAAGAAAACAGCACGCAGTGACCCTTTCAAAAGCATCACATCATCAGGGGCGCCTGGGAGGCTCAGGTCATGATCCCGGGGTCCTGGGATCGAGCCCCGCATCGGGCTCCCTGCTCTGCGGGAAGCCTGCTTCTCCCTCTCCCACTCCCCCTGCTCGTGTTCCCTGTCTCGCTGTGTCTCTCTCTGTCAAATAAATAAATGAAATCTTTTTTAAAAATTTAAAAACAGCATTGCATCTAATCTTCGCAGTAACTGAGGGGCTATTATCCCCATTGTAATGATGAGAAAAATGAGACTCAGAGAGGTAAGATCACTTCCCAGGGTCCCCCAGCTGGTCAGCGAGAAAGCTAGGACATGATTCCTCAATTCTCTGGCTCTAAAGCCTAGCTCCCAGGCCCCCTCCCCTTCTAATTCTCCCCATGGACCTGCCAGAAAGACAGCTCCCCTCAGAGGCTGTGTTCACCCCAGCCCTGATCTCAGTCCTGTAGGAAGCAGACCAGCCTGACATTAGCTAATTCAATATCTGCATCAACCAGTGTTCTTTTCAAAGCACCTTCCAGGCTGTGAGGGGAACCATAAAGAAATGAGGGCATAGGGGCGCCTGGGTGGCTCATTCAGTTGAGCATCTGACTCTTGGTTTCCGCTCAGGTCGTGATCTCAGGGTCGGAATGAAGCCCCACCTCGGTTCCTCCGTACTCAGCAGGGAATCTGCTTAGATTCTTTCTCTGCCTCTGCCCTTCCCCCCCAAATAAATAAATAAAATCTTAATAGAAAAAAAGAAAGGAAGAAAGAAATGAGGGTGTATTGCTTGCCTCTAAGGAGCTTACAAGGAGGATGGGGGGTTGAGCTGGTGCACAGGAGAGAGAAGAAAGCACAGCCAGGCTGGAGGAGGGAGTTGGAGGCAGGGTGGAGGACAGTGGGAGTCAGGCCTTCAGCTCTGTGTGCACAGGTTGGGGGGCAGGGGGTGCCCTTCCTTCTTGGGGACAGCATGACCCAAAGATAGAGCTGACTCCACAGGGAAGGAAGAGGGTTCAGGGGACAGCAGGGGACAATGGTGAGGACCGTAAAAATAAAAGAGGAAGGTGAAGGTAAGGGCAAATAATGGCAGGAAAGGAAAGAGAGGAAAGGGGAGGAGGGGGAGAGGAAAGGGGAGGAGGGGGAGAGGAAAGGCCGCCCTGGAAGAGGCCCGGTGGCACTGGGGCAACACCTGTTGCTGAGTTTGTGCACTGGGCCCTCTGGTAGCAATAAGCGAGTGGCCATAAGAGCCTCTCCCTCGTCTCTGGGCATGCTGTCCTCTCTGCTCTGAGCTTGGGGCAAGCAGGTGTCACAGCGGGGGGGGGGGACATCTGCGACAAGAGGTGGCAGAGATGAGCGAGGCCCTGGGTGGTGGACTTCTCAGCAACCAGGTTCTAGGGGGTGCAGGCACCTTTTGGGCTGGGCGGTGGAGTGAATGGGGGTTCTGTCGGCCTGGCCCCTGCTGGGCAAGGGTTGTTCCAAGGAGCTAAGAGGACTCCCAGAAAAGCCTGAAGGGACCCAAATTATGGAATACCCCTTAGCTGGCCTGGAGAGCAGAGGGCTTCGACTAAGTGCTGAACCCCACTCTTCCCTTCATGTCTCCTGGCAGTGAACCTAAGCAGGGGATTCTGGAAATCTCTCCTGTCCTCCCTAGAGAATCACAGGGGCAGGAGGGGGTCTCCAGACGAGGGGGTGGGGGACAGCCTCCACATGCTGTCTTGGGTTTGGCATCTTCTCTGCATCTCATCTCTTGAGCATTTCAATGAGATTAAGATGCTTGAAGACAACCATACCCCAAAGTGCTCATGGTTGCTGGCCTCCTTCTCTTCTGGGGAAACTCCTGACCACAAAAAGATATCTCCTCCATCAGGAATTTCCCCTTCCAGGGACTCCAGAGGAAATAATTCCCTGGGACATGAATGGAGAGTAAGGGTAGACAGCTTCACTTACCCTACAGGATGCAAAACTTCATCAGCATTATTCCTGTATGAATTAGGTCTAGATGAAACCTCCAGATTCACCTAAAGAGCAAGATAGAAAAATATCATTCTTTTGTTGGAAACTTGCCTACACTTTAATTATACACTGTGTGGCCAAAATGAAAAAAGAGAGGAGAGGCACCTTCTTGCTTCAGGAGCTTGGGGCCTGGTGCTTCTCCCTTTGCCACTACCAGCAAATGCACACATTGAAGCCTCCCTGCTTTGGAGAAGGGCATTATGTGTAATAATTAGTGCAGCCTGAGTAATGACCCCTCTGAATCAAAGCTGGACCTAACAATGGTCCAGCTGAATATTAGCCCTGGCTAATATTCACACACACACACACACACACACACACACACACACACACACACACACACCCATCACTCGTACCTGGAAGCTCTGCTCCTCCCTGCTTTTTGCAGAGGGACCTGGGACTGAAAACCAGATGCATCTCCAGCCTCATTAATGTAGGGCCTAGCAGTTTTCTTAAATTAATACTTCCAGTGAAGGTTCTTCAATCTTGTAGCTGCATTTTTTAGACACAACTCCCTGACCTTTTTAGATTCTTGCTATACAATTTGCCTCTCGTTCAAGTAATTTGCAATTACCAGACACCAACTGGTTGCTGTTAAAGGCTAGATATAAAAGACCAACAGTATCCAACTTCAAAAGAGGGCTTAGGATTGGAGTAGTTACTAAAAATAAGGGATCAAGGAGATGGAAAGAAAAACCTTGGGTTTAATTATCTATTAGATGGGGCCGTCACGGTCATAAGACAAGTGCCCCTGTTCTCCTCCAGAGATTCCAGTACCCACCAGCCCTCTGGATGGAAACTCAAATCTGTAGGGATGCATACACCACGAGCTTTCTTTTAGACCTATGTTGACAATTACTTATTAGACTAGTTGGAAATAGCAGAAACTAGGTGACTAACCCATAATTTCTTGCTTCCTCTCCTTTCCTTCCTTCTCTCCCTCTCCGACGTCATCTTCATTGTCTTCTTCTTCTTCTTCATTTTCTTCTTCTCTCTCTGTCTCTCTCTGTCTCTGCCTCTCTTTCTCTCAATAGTTTGCACTCATGTTTACAATGGGTCGGACACTGTAGTAGACACTAGGGGTATCAAATGAGAAAGCCTGCTCCTGCCCTGAAGGAACTCGCAGGCCCTGGGAGAAGAAGATACATCGGACATGTGAATACAGTGAAGGGACGTCCAGAGCACTCTAGGAGCACCTAAGAGAGTTGCCCTGGTCAGAGCAAGGTCCAGCTCCAGCACAAGCAAAGGTCCCTGAAAAAGGTTCCAGGGTGAGCAAGGACAAGCCTGCCCCAAGTGCTCTGAGCACAGGGACCTGGGGCTATGGAAGACCAGGGAAGCAGGGGCAGGAGAGGCAGGTGCAACCAGGAAGGTGCCGGGTGCCCTTAGCCGGCAACCTAACGCACCAGTGCCTGACCCTCTCACCGTCTCTGCTGACTAGCTCCCCCAAGAAAGCGCTGGGTGCCTGAGACAGAGCCTCAATCCTCCGGGAAGAGGAGAGCAGGCTCTGAGAGACAGCAGAGTGTACCTCCAGACAGCTCCTCTGTGACCTGAAAGGGGTATCTGCAGTTCCACCCCTGGAGGTTCATTCCTGAAAATCTAGAAGTCTTGCATCCTTATGAAAGTGCCAAGTTTAGGGGAGGCCCTGCCCTCAGGTTCAGAGAAGATCCCCCCAATAGGTGAGTAGCTGATAGAAGCACCTGTGAGACCCCAGGGAGGTCAAAGACGCCTGGGAGGGTCCTTGGAGGGGAACCGGAGAGGGGCAGAGAGGACAGAGGGCAGAAATATGCCCTTGGAAGCCAAACAGAGCCAAAATGGGAAAAAAAAAAAAAAGCATTTTTTTCTCCTCTAATTTCAAGAGGAGTGGGTAACATTTATACTTTTCCCCTTATCTCCCTCTGAAGTGGGTAACATTTATACTTTTCCCCTTATCTCCCCTTATCTCCCTCTGAAGCCTCCCTGCTTTGGAGCATTTCATTCTTTCATCCTACAGACTTGATGGAGCCCCCACTGGGTGCCAAGCTCTGTGCCAGGGGCTGGTGGCTGGGCAGGAGCGGGGGGTGTCTGGAGGGTTTCTTCCCCTTCTCCTGACACACGGGGAGGTTGGAGCCTCACTAGCTAGGGCCAAGAATCAAAGGTGACAAGGGCTGGGGACGGCACCCTGCAGATGGGCTCCCTCCAGCTGACCTCTCCCAAAGACCAGGCCGTGAGTGCCCAGCAAAGAGAGCCAGACAGCCACGGGGTGCATCAGCCAACGGCACCTTGTCAAAAGGCTTACCTAAAGCCCGGTGCCTGCAGGTTAGAAAAATAAACCCACAGATGAAATGAACATTATCGTAGCAGCCTGCCGAGCCTCTTAATCTGTCACTTAAATCTAGGGCTTTTAGCTATAATTGAACACCCTACTGTGACTATTATGAAGAGGAGGAGGAGGAGGTGTCGACGTTGTGGCTTAGGAGGGCGGATGAAAATAAATCTCCCTTCAAAACTAGTCAATAACAATGCCTTTGTGTTAAAGGCATAGAGCGCTGGCCTAGTCACTGCAGAGGAAAACAATACATCCAGGGTGCTCGGCAGGCGGCTGAGTCACAGCCCAGACTGCCATTATTCTGTGCGCGTCTAGAGGACGGCCGCGAGCCCCTGCGATGGAAAAAGTGCCACCGCATTTTTTAAAAAAGTTGAAAAGAGGGCGCCTGGGTAGCTCAGTTGGTTAAGCGACTGCCTTCGGCTCAGGTCATGATCCTGGAGTTCCTGGATCGAGTCCCGCATCAGGCTCCCTGCTCGGCAGGGAGTCTGCTTCTCCCTCTGACCCTCTTCCCTCTCGTGCTCTCTATCTCTCATTCTCTCTCTCAAATAAATAAATAAAATCTTTAAAAAAGATAAAAAAGTTGAAAAGAAGCTGCCTGGTGGATGACTGTATGCACATCATCTGAACTGCTCAATCTTAGTAAAGAAGAAAAGGGGGAGAGGGAGGGAGGGAGGGAAGGAGCATATGTCAACAGGGAAATGCAAATTGAAATAATGAGAGGGATGCCTGGGTGGCTCAGTCGGTTGAATGGCTACTTCTTGGTTTTGGCTCAGGTCATGATGTCAGGGTTGTGAGATTGAGCCCCAGGTTGGGCTTCGCGCTCAGCATGGAGTCTGCTTCAGATTCTCTCTCCCTCTCCCTCTGCTTCTCCCCCCGATTCGCTCTCTCTCTCTCTCTCGAATAAATCAATAAATAAAATCCTTTTTTAAAAAGGAAATAATGAGATACCGCTACACACCTATTACAATAGCTGAAATATGGATCACTGAGAACCCCAAATGCTGGTAAAAAATGTGGAGTAACAGGAACTCTCATGCGATGCTGGTGGGAACACAACATGGTACAACCTCTTTGGAAAACAGTCTGGCAGTTTCTTACAAAACTGAACACACTCTTACCATATGATCCAGCAGTCGTGCTCCTTGATATTTACCCAAAGGAGCTGAGAACTTATGTCCACCCAGAAACCTGCACATAGATGTTTATAGCAGTTTGATTCATAATTGCCCAAACTTGAAAGCAACCAAGATGTCCCTCAATAGGTGGATGGATAAACTGTGGTACATCCAGACAGTGGAATTTTATTCAGTGATAAGAAGAAACAAGCTAACAAGACAGAGAGGAATCTTAAGTGGGTATTACTAAGTGAAAGAAGCCAATCTGAGAAGGCTACATAATATGACATTCTGGAAAGGGCAAAACTATGGAGACAGTAAAAAAGGTCAGAAGCTGGTGGGAAGGGGGGCATAAATGGTGAAACACAGATTTTTAGGGCAGTGAAAACACTCTGCATGATAGTATAATGATGGATACATGTCATTTTACGTTTGTCCAAACCCGTAGAATGTACGCCACCAACAGTGAACCCTCATGTGAACTATGGACTTCGGGTGACGATGATTGTCAGTGTAAGTTCATCAGTTGTAATAAATGTACCATCTGGGGATGCCTGGGTGGCTCAGATGGTTAAGCATCTGCCTTGGGCTCAGGTCATGATCCTGGGGTCCTGGGATCGAGCCCCGCATCAGGTTCCTGGCTCAGCGGGGAGTCTGCTTCTCCCTCTCCCTCTGCCTCTGCCCCTGCTCATGCTCTCTCTCTCTCTCTCTCTCTCTGTATCTCTCTGTCTCAAATGAATAAATAAAATCTTTAAAAAAATTAAAAAATGTACCATCTGGTGGCAGATGTTGCTCATGGGCATGGCTATGCTTTGGGGTGCAGAGGTTATGTGGGAAATCTCTCCACCTTCCTCTCATTTTGCTGTGAACCCAGAACTGCTCTAAAAAATAAAGCCTTTAAAAGAAAAAGAAGAGGGAAGAAAGGAAGGAAGGAGGAATTGGGGGAAGGGAGAAAGGGAGAGGAAGAAGGGAAGAAGGGAGGAAAGGAAAAGAAAAACTAAATGGAACATAGCATCAAAAATCTATTTTACAGGGGCACCCGGGTGGCACAATTGGTTGAACGGCCAACTCCTGGTTTCAGCTCAGGGTTGTGATCTCAGGGTCATGAGATCAAGCCCTGTGTTGGGTTCCATGCTCAGTGAGGAGTCTGTTCCTCTCCCTCTATTCCTCCCCAGTCCCCAGTTGCTCACACTCATGCTCTCTCTCTCTCTCTCAAAAGTAAGTAAATAAATCTTTTTTCTTTTTAAATTCCCTTTACAAGCTTTTAGAAGATCACAGTGTATGGGAATGATTTTGTGACGGTCAAATCCTTTCCAGTCAATCATACCGGGCCTCCTGGGAGTTCAGGAGGGAGCGATGGCGCCTTGCCTTCTGGAATGAGAGAGGATCTTCACAGTGTCCTATCCCTGTGGAAAGGCAGTTCGATACAAACAAAGGAGGGGGTTATGGCACCTGTATTACTATTATTATTGAACTGAATGGTCTTCGAGAGATTGTTCTAAAAGGACATTAGACTGAGGGAGTGAATTGTTTCTTCAGATTTCGTCTTTAGAGAAATCAGGCTCCCAGGGTTTGAAGACACAGAGGGAGGGGTCTGGCAGCCACCTCAGCTGGCAGACTCCTTGCATCCTAATCTTCACAGAGAACCAACCTGAGCACTGGGCGTCTGACCTCACGAGAACTTGGGTGGAACTAAATTTGCTGGAACTCTCTTCAGAAAGGATCAAAATGAATATTGTACTCTTCGCATCAAAGCTATTCTGAGGAGCACCAAGCAAGAGTCATTTTCCATCCCATCCAGAGTCACTGTCTTTCGTGTGATCAGCAGAGACTCTTAAACACCCATCTTCATGAATCATGGTCAGACCCAAGGCAAGAGGAGCAGTGGCTTCCCTCAACCCTCCTTTGAATATGTGTTAGTTGCTGAGAACACGCCCTTCACCCATCATGTCCGAACCACAACTGCGCGTGGCTTGTACGCCATTCAAATCTTAATTCTCACCCACCAGAACACTTCATTGACCCCTGCGTTGTCGGGTGGTGAGGTGTTCTGGAGGAGTCAATGTGCCGTGTGATTTAAGGTTTTACTCTTTCGAGCACAGAATCATAAAAAATAAACAAGGAGAATGGGCGTAATGCATACTTTCCTGCTGAAATAAAGAGAGCACATGTCATACTTGAAATTTTACGATTCAGGCCATCATCTTGAATGAGAAGTATATTGTAGGGTTGTAATTCATATGTGGGAGGTAATAAAAGGGTAAAAGCAGTGGTGATTTCTGCCTCTCTGGCTGATTCCCTTAACATAACTTGATTTCTGGGGCATTACCTGTTATTATTTTCTGTGTGTCTGCCCCAGGTTTATCAGGGTTCATGGAGAATTGTTAAAAAGACATGTCACAGGTAACAAGCTCCACTTCAGAAATTAGAAACTGTGTCAGTAATTAGATCCCAGCATAATTCTGACCAAGGAGATCTGAATGAATGTTCTCTGTCTATATATATACATATATATATGATATATATATATAATGTGTATCATATATATATGAGATACATATGATATATAACATGTATATATTATATATATCATATATATAATATATATATATAAAATGATGGTGGTGGCCATGAGATCGAAAGATGGTATATCAGTTAAGATTCTTTGGTGTAAGCAAGAGAAACCACTTCTGAGTTACTTGAGCCAGGAAAGGGATATATTGGAAGAATTCTAAGTAGGGTCCAGTGGTGAAGTTGTTGCTGAACACCTGGGCCCTGGGCAGACCTGAATGAGGGCTGCCGAGAGCTCTAGGATTCTGGCACTCCATGACCCCATGGCAGTCACTTCCCAGTGCATGTGTGTCTCCACTCAAGAACTAATTCCTAGGAAAGAGATGATCTCTTTGGCTCATCTGGGGTCATGTGTCTATCCCTGAGGCCACGCAGGTACAACCCTGTGATGAGCAGCCTCACAGAAACCACAGAGAATGAAGAAGGGGCATTTCCCCCAAAGAAAGGAATGTTGGGTAGACAAAAACAGAGGTCCACTAGAGACAGCCTTACTAACCTGATCTACACACAGTCATATTCTCTAACCCCTGGTTGTTCCTGGTAAACGTGGCTTCCTGTCCCAAGAATTTGCCTGCTCTCCCCTGAGAGGCCATGGTGGGCAGAATACACCTTCTCCCTAGGGCACTCCCATGCCCTAATCCCCAGGGTCTGTGAATGTGGGCCTTTGCAGATGTAATTAAGGTTAGGGACTATAAATACAGACGTCAGCCTGGCTTATCCAGGCAAGTCTAATGTAATCACATGAGTCAGAGGGGTGCTGCAAAAGGGTTAGACACATTCTAAGCATGAGAGGGACTCGGTCCCTGTCACTGGAGGGGAGTCACATGGAAAACACAAGGAGGAGTTTGAGCAGCCCCCAGCAGGATCTCTAGCAAAGATAAACCTCTGGCTGACAGCCAGCAAGGGCACAGGAACCCCAGTCTTGCTCTTATAGGGGACTTAATTTAGCCAACAACCTAAATCAGCCCATAAGTGGGTTCATACCCAGAGCTTCCAGAAAGGAGCTCAGGCTTGCCGACCCCTTGTGTCAGCTTATGAGACTCTAAGCAGAGGACCCAGTTGAAGTACTCTGTACCCAGAATTCTGACATACAGAACTGAGTAATAATAAATTTGTGTTGTTTTAAGCCACTAAATTTGTAGTAATTTATTATGGCAGCCATGGAAAACCAATACAGAGGCCATAGAGATGTCTCACCTACTGCAACTTAATACCAACATTTTATGATTTTCTTGGTGATTATCTGGGTGGGTGAGCTCTCTGGGCTTAGCAATCTGACCATAATTCTTCTTCTCTTCAGCAATAACAACAACAACAAAACAAACAAAAAGTACTCATTGAACAACTACTATGTGATAGGTACCTTATAGCCATTATATATATAATCCTCACCCTCCCCCCAAAAAATCCCCAAAAACCTATTATACAGATTAAGTTTTTTTTAAAGATTTTTATTTATTTTTTTATTTGTCAGAGAGAGAGCACAAGCAGGGGGAGTGGGAGTGGGAGAGGGAGAAGCAGACTCCCTGCTGAGCAAGGAGTCCAATGTGGGGCTCAATCTCAGGACCCTGGGATCACAACCTGAGCCGAAGGCAGATACTTAACTGACTGAGCCACCCAGGTGCCATTTTTAAATTTTTTTTTAAATTTTTATTTATTTATTTGACAGAGAGAGCAAGAGAAAGAACTATTTTACAGATTAAAAAGCCCTCCATATCATGGCATCCCAGAACATAGGAATAGTAATAAGGCCTACATCTCCAGACGTTTCTAAAGATTGACTAAGACACAACGATGGTGGACAACTCATCCAAATTCATCCAGGTAGAAGGGATGGATCTGGGATTAAAACCCCAGTCTGTCTGACCCAACACAAGCTCTTTCTACCATGCCTCACTGCCCCAGCAGCACCACGAAGAGGGCACCCAAAACAACAGGTAGCAAACTGACAGCCTGGATCACTTCATGGCCTCAAGATCCTCCAGTTCTCAGACATATGGGCCAGTGGGACCAAAGCTGGACCCGGAGTTACTGGCCAGGTCTCCATCCCTCTCTGGATAGATCGGTGTCGGGGTTGGAGAAGACATTCACAGCTGCAGCCAGATCTCAATTCTCCTTGGTTTTCAGTCTTCACAGGGTTCTCTTGGGCCCGCTCCATGCAAGCACGATTTCCCCAGCTGTCAGGAATACGTGGAGAATTGTTCGCAGCCTCTCTGTAGCACTCTTTCATTTTTGCAACTTCCCCATTGGACTTATGGTTCACTCCAACTAAGAGCAAAATCTCGGGCTAGCAAAGTCTCAGGGTTATCCTTGTTCATTCCCAACTGAGTCCTCCATGTTTAGCCAGCAAAGCCCCAGTTCTAAACACACACACACACACACACACACACACACACACACACACACACACACACACCACATCGAGTCTGTCCTTTCCGGCCTCAAACTTGCTCATTTCCAAGGCCAGCCCCACAGGTCAGCTACAGTTCCGGCCAGCTGAGCTGACGGAAGGGCATGGAAGCAGCTCCCAGCAAGGCAGCCACAGACGCCTACCGTTCTTACCTGGAGCTCCAACGGTTTTTCAAGAATAAAAGCTTCTCGATTTGTTGTCTGCCTTTAGTCAATGTACAGTGCTTTGAAATAGTTGTTCTTTTTTTTTTTTTAAGATTTTATTTATTTGACAGAGAGAGAGAGAGAGCAGCAGCTAGAGAGGAAACACAAGCAGAGGGAGTGGGAGAGGGATAAGCAGTCTCTCCGCTGAGCAGGGAGCCCGATGCGGGGCTCGATCCCAGGACCCCAGGATCGTGACCTGAGCCGAAGGCAGACACTTAACAACTGAGCCACCCAGGCGCCCCTGAAATAGTTGTTCTTGACATTTTTTCCCCCAATGTTATGCCTGCTGTATGGAGGAGTCAGGGGCCTCTCCTGCTGCTATGACCAGGAGCCTCTCCCCTCATCCCTCCCGAGAGGCGGTTGTGGAGGCTCCAGAAGACACCCGCCTCAGGGAGCTCCCACTCCCCACTGCTGTCCTTTTCCCGGACCACACCAGCCCCAACACTGCTCCACAGAGGCTGGTGTCTATGCCCTTCAGAGTCATTTCCCAGATTCTCCTCTCTCTCTCCACATTTCCCAGCTCTGCCCCGGGATGGGCAAAATGGAGGATTTTGCAGCTTGAATCTATTTCTGTCATATGCATATTATCTAGTATCAGAAAACATACAAGTCTGGGGGCTCAAGCTCCAGCTTTGACCGTCACTCTGTGTTTTTCACTGCAGTAAATGAACCATAACGACCCCCAAATACTTTGGCTTTCAGACTATTGGGGCCAACATTCTCAGCTGGGTATCAATTTACCATTGCATTTATATGAAAGAACAAGAAAGAGCTTTGTGTGTGTGTTGGGGGGGGGTTCTACTCAAGCCTCATTCCTTGTAGCTGAGAGCTTAGCCAGAATGTTTGAGCCTGCTGCTCTTCTTTATTCTTGCTGCATTACTCCTACGTTAATATCTCCTTTTGGAACTCTCAGAAAATAAAGGAAAACAACAGCCCTTCCTGGCAATGGGTGTGAATGTCATCTAATGAGGTGATGGAGTTATTGCAAGGTGATTATGAATCTAAATGCCATCCAATCAAATGTAGTCTGAATAAATAACATGGGTCCAACTACTTTCAAATGCATGCACATCCCTATTGTACGGTGCTAGTCTTTTCACAGTTCGCCGGGATTATGGGACATTTTCGCTAACACTGGATATTGAGTGTGCAGCTTCTGTAACACGCTGGAAGCGGGGAAGGCCTATAACATTTATTGAAAGTTACAAAGTATTCCTCATCCTCAAAAAGACTGGGAATCCCTGCACCAGGGAAACTGATCTGTAGCAGCACAGCATCTGCTCCCTTTGGCCTAGGGAAGGGGCGATATCAGAGACGGGGCTTCCTCGACCACCACTACTGGCTCATGGTTATGCCATTGGCCAGCTGTCGGGTGCACTGCCCTTGTGAAGTAGGCAAGCTCAGTACTGCTCTGGGAGTCTGAAGACTCAGCTTCTACTCCATAGGCCATTAGCTTGCTGGAAAATCTTGGGCCTCTGCTCCTTCATCTATAAAACAATATCACTAAATGATGTCAAAGACCCTTCCAGCTTAGCCATTCTTGGACTCAACACAATGTGATTATAGGCACCTTGCACATATCTTCCTGTTCATAAACCACAGGATGGCCACAGGCCTTTTATAGACAATTGGATTTCCCGGCTAAGTGCCAACAGCCTCTCCTGGCTACTGATCATAAAATGCAGCTCAGGGTACAAGTGGCCGACAGCATCAGGGCTCAGGTGGAGGAGCACACAGAGCCTCCCCTGTCCTAACAACAGCCACCATTTACCCAGCACTCACTATGTGTCAGGCACATGGGAGAAACATATCTGGGCTCTTAAAATCAGTTGATGCTCACAACAATCCTATAAGGTATCCTGTTACTCTTCCCCTTTTACAGGTAAGGAAACTCAAACCTTTCTCTGGACTGATCCTGTATTATCTTTGCATCCTTTAGATCATCTTCCCCTTGCAGAGAAATGAGTAATGTACCTGTTCTTAGGACATAATTCATAAACACATAAGCCATCATCATATGGGTCCCCATCATGAAACACAGCAAGATTCAGGAAAGAAAATAAAAGGTTCATTTAGCTTTTATCATTTGATAGTTCCTGCTCTGAGACAACCGTCAAATATCTATGTAATTATCCTTAACTCTCACTGGAGGCAGGGGAGAGTTAGGTGATTCAAAGTTTGTCACTATTTTTCATCAATTTTACAACAGAACACATCAAACAGTGGGGAGGGCTTACACTGAACAAAGCGCTTGGCAGCTAGAGGACTTCATTCACGAGAGAAATTGTGACTTCTGCAACTGATTCAATCAGCCCCATCTATAAATCTTTTACTAACTCTCTCACCAGTACCCAACCCAAAGAAACCTGGGTTTACCCTATACACACTAAATTAGAACAAATATAAGCAAACGATGACAATGTACAGAGTTGGTGACATTACCATGAAAAGCCATCATTCATATAGAATTAATATATATATGTGTGTGCACGTAGGTGTGTGTATGACTGTAGATTGGTACAAAACTTTTGCAAAGCAACATGACAAAACCAAATAAGAGTGCTCAGCAATCCCACTCCTGAATGTCTATCCCTAGAAAACATATCAATAAAAACAAGTCATACATGAAAATGCCCACCGCAGCATTATCAACAAATTATCGGAGCCAACACACACACACACACACACACACACACACACACACACAGTCTTTCATTGAACACCTATTATGTGCCAGGCACTATGCTAGACCCCAAGATGAATATGAGTCCTTGAGAAGTGTCCTGAATATTGAGGTTATTTTGTTTTGGTTTTGTTTTGCCTATTTATTTTCAACAATTGGTGTCCGCCACTTTCTGGCTTTCCTGTATATCATGGGACTGGAAGATTGGGAGCTATATGACAACCTGGATCCTGACTATGATTTGCATTCTGCCAACAAGATGTGTTTGCATGAGATTTGGAAGGCAGAAGGGAGGCAAGAGGACATATTATTCTTCCTCCAGCACCCATGGTGGCTGCATGGGCCTTATCACATGTGGCGTTTTGCAGAAACCAGTAAAACTCTTGCCAACCACCCACCTGGGTGTTGTGGGGCAGCTGGGGCCATTAGCATTTTCCTCCTTTCTGATCTCTGCTCTGAGCAGTACTTCCTGATTTTCTGAAAGTCAGACTTGAACCCGAAAGTTAAGGAGACCCAACCCCCCCTCACCCACCCCTGCTGCTAATTTTCATTCCTCCACCCTTAGTAAGCACCTAATGCCCTGTGTTAAATCCCTCTCTGATTAAAATTCCTAGAGTAATATATATTTTCCTTGATCCTTAACTTATTGCAGAAAGATAATCTAGAGCAGCACTGTCCAGTAGAAAAATAACGCAAAAAAAAGAAAAATAATGCAAGTCACACTTGTGAGCCAAATGTGTAATTTAAATTTTTTAGTAGCCATATTTTAAAAATAAAAATAATTAGGGGCACCTGGGTGACTCAGTCAGTTAAGCGCCTGCCTTTAGCTCAGGTCATGATCCCAGGGTCCTGGATCTAGCCCCAAATGGCATGGGGCTCCCTGCTCAGCCGGGAGTCTGCGTCTGCCCCCTCCCCCTCCCCGTGCATGTGCTTTCTCGCTCTCACTCACTCTCTCCCTCTCAAATAAATAAATAAAATATTTTTAAAAAATAAAAATAATCAGGGGTACCTGGGTGGTTCAGTGGGTTAAGCGTCTGCCTTCGGCTCAGGTCATGATCCCAGGGTCCTGGGATGGAGCCCCGCATTGAGCAGGGAGCCTGCTTCCCCGTCTCCTTCTGCCTGCCAAGCCCCCTGCTTATGCACACTCTCTGTCAAATAAATAAATAAAATCTTTTAAAAATATAAATAAAAATAGTCAGGTGAATTTAATTTAATAATACATTTTATTTAACCCAATATATCAAAAATATGATCATTCTAATATGTAATCAATATCAAAATCTTAATTAGAGCATTTACCTTTTTTTAAAAGATTTTATTTATTTATTTGACAGAGAGAGACAGTGAGAGAGGGAACACAAGCAGGGGGAGGGTCAGAGGGTGAAGCAGATTCCCCGCTGAGCAGGGAGCCCAATGCGGGGCTTGATCCCAGGACCCTGGGATCATGACCTGAGCCAAAGGCAGACACTTAACCGACTGAGCCACCCAGGCACCCCGAGCATTTACTTTTTATACTGTCTTCAAGATACAGGGTATATTTTATCACTATGTCACTTCTCAATTCAGACGAGCCACATTTCAAGCACTTAATGGCTACGTGTGACTAGTGGCTCTCATACTTTATGACACAGATCTGTACAGGAAACTATGGCGCGCTATGATGGCAGATTATTATGCTGCTATTTAAATGAGCTCTGAGGTTTGGCAGGGGACCTTGTTTTTGCTATTGTGGTTGCCTCATCTCTCCACCTGGTCCATTAGGTGTCTGTCAGGTGAGACCTTGTTCTCCCCAGGTGGGATTGAAGGCAGCTTCTCAGATGGGAAAGAACAGAAGCTCTGTAAGCACCTCCAAACTACACAAAATCCCGACAGGCAAGAAGGGGCCAGGTCCAGGCCGCTGGGAAGGGTCTGCCATGTGCTGGGGCAAACTCAGTTGCGAGGTAGGAATGGGGCAGCTGCCGACCCATCAAGCTCTCTGCTGAGACAGCAGACAGATTGGCGTGAGCTCCTCAGTCATGCCCACTGTGAATGGTAGCCTGACAGAAGAGAGTCAACAGGACTTGCTTGCAGAGGTGCTGAGCTGGCCTCATCAGCCTAGAACAAGAACCTTCCTTCCAGGCGTGTCTAACAAGCAGGATCAAGAGAGACCCCGCTCTGGAGACCAAATCTGGCCAACGGTGAATCTGAAGCAGGCGAAACAGATGTGAGGCTGGATTCTAGAAAGAGCGGCAGTCCCCAAGGTCAGGGCAAGCCAGGATGGATGGATGTGGAGTGTGGACTGCAAGAGCAGACTGAGAGCAATGGCAGACCCAGTAAGGAGACCAAGGTTAGGAAGCGGGGTGAGCGTGGAAGGGCCCCAGTGGGCCTGCCTAAGGTGAGGAAGGGCTGCGGCCAGTGGCTGCACGCATCTGTCCCAACGCACCATCATCATAACTCATAGCTGATTCGTGAGGTCTTAGCAACGGCTGGCACGGTGCCAAGAACTTTCCACACATAATCCCAGACTAATCCTCCCCAAACCCCCATGAGAAAAGTACTATGATTAGCCCCATTTCATAGATAAGAAAACTGAGGGCCTTGGAACCTTACCTGAGGACATAGACTTAGGAAACGCTGAAGCTGTGATTCAAACTCAAAAGCTTTCCCCGGGAGCCTCAAGCATATTCGCTGGGCGGGGCTGCTCTAGTAAAAGTTTGCTGACTTGACTGGAACTGAGAAAGGAGCCATGTAAAGGCAGGGAGTAAACTGTCAAAACCCAACTTGGCCAAACTCACAAATAGTGTGTCACGGTTGGACTGGGGGAGGGGACGGTGGAAAGCAACAGGAATGATACTGTCACCCCGGGGCTGGGGGCGCCCTCTGTTCACATTCCAGAAATGACCGCCCACTGCACACAGGGATCCCACCCACAGAGCCCTGGGCTGGGCGGAGGGGGGATGCCGACCCTGTGTTACTTCTGAGAGAAAGGAATCATTCTTAGGTATGAGAAGGTGCTGTTACCATGGCAACCGCAAAAATCTTGGCCCGATCCTAGGGCAGTAGCTTGACTCTTAATTCAGAGAGGCTTGGTTTTCAGGGGAAGAAAATGAAATCAAATTAAAAAGAATCAGAGTGTCTCTCCACCACAGTGGCCTTGCACAAAGGGACAGTGTCTCTGCCGGGCTCAAAATCTAAACAGATGAAACGCAAATGCCTGGAGGCCAATGAAAAGCCCCATGCAGAAGGTGAAGCGCCCTTTCATAGCTGACAGTGTCCCAGCTGGGGCTCAGCGCGGATTTACCAAGGAGACTGCCAGAATAAATACGGCACCTTTGGGGCAGGATCCACATGCCAGTTGTGGGCTTCCTGCAGCAGCCTGTGGTTGGACCCTCACAATGCTGGCTTTTTCCTGACCAGTCAACCCTCATTGATGGGACCAGAGTAAGCCCTGGCCTCTGTGGGTGTTTTCCTACACAGCCTTGCTCAGTTCTGCCTGCAGCTCAGCATATTCCTAAAAATCTCCAGTTTAAACAGAGGCTGGGCTTGTCCTTCCTCTCCAATGATGGCTCACTCCTTCTACGAGGACTCCAGATGCCACCACCCTGTCCCCGGGGGTACTTGTTCACTGTCCCCACCCCCACCCCCCCCGCCAGGCACGCATCCATGTACCGTATACACACCCGGCAGAGAACCCCCAAGTCCCCACCCAACCTGCCGCAGGGACTCTCCTTCCCCATCAGGCTGCCCCAGCATCACAGCCATGCTATTCCTGGCCATGGTGCTGCCCAGACATTATATAAACCAGATCCTGCTTTTCCATCTTTTACCCCTGCCCTGTGGGGCCAACAAAAGTACTTAAAGATGCCTAGAATGGAAAAAAAAAAAAAACAAAACTAACACACAAAAAAAAGCCTGCGTGAGTCCTAAAGTCTCCTGTACCTCAGAAGGGGTCAAAAATAGTAGAGCCAATTAGTTAGAGCCCTTTGACGACAGGTTCCATATGCTTGATGTTTCCATTTACATTTCAGTCATGCAAGAATTATTGAAACATTAAACGGAATTCTAAATAGGTGCAAGAAAATCTATCTCATTTTGGGATCCCAATGCAGTAAACTACTATCATCTGTCTGCATTCAGCTGCTGTTGAGTTTTCATCTTTCCAGAGAACGTTTATCATTACATCTCATCTGAAGTTTAAGCACATGGAAAGAGTAGAGCAGGCATTATTAACCCCCATTTTATAAAAGAGGCCCGGATGACCTAATCAAGGTGAGGGGCTCAGCTGTTCTCTCAAGGTCAAGAACACAGTCTTACCAAGTCTAGATGTAGGGCTCTGTCAACTTTCCAGAATCTCATATGTACCAGCAGGCTCATGTCCTGGGTTGAACACAGGCCTGAGTGGATTAGGGAGATAAGTTTTGTTTTTTTTTCATAACCAGTAACTATGATTGCCACTAGGAAGGAGAACAAGGTAGCTGAAGCCACGGGGAAGAGGAAAGATTTTCCTTTCACTGTATACCCTTCTGTGCCTTTGAATCGTGTACCACGTACGTGACCCAACTACTCAGAAAATAATTAACATTTAATTTTAAGTGTTAGTTTCGATGTAATTTAAAATTCAAATGTAATTTTAAATTTCCTTCTATAAATCAACGTTATCTTACCCCCAAATTAATGGAGTTGAAATACACATTATGATTATTGTGATCCTTAAGTCTTGTGAGAGCCACACCTGGATGGCCCACAGCCAAGTTCACAGGGAACAGACTTAGATGAGAGATACTGGCTGCAGTCACCCCTCTACACCCAAAGCTGCATTGTTCAGTGGAAATAAAATAGCCAGCTTGCAATTATCTGTGTTAGTGAAGGAAAGTCATGGGGTAGGTACTTTAAAAAGTGAGTAAAGATTAAAAGTTACATCTAATTTATAGTTCACATTGGAATGTGTTTGCACACTTCAGAATATGGATCTGTTTTAGCCTGTGAACTTACAACACTGCAAACTAAACCCAAAACACTGAAATATTGGGAAACTGTGCATATTTTCTCTCTGTATCTGTTAGAAGTCTTTTGGCTACAGGAAACAAAAATCCTGGCTAAAGCTGACTTAGACAATAAGGAAATTTACTGTCGCACAAAACTGACAGACCACAGGTCAGGGTCTCAGGGTTTGTTGATCTAGCAGCTCAGCAATGCTCCTTCCAACCTTCTGCGTGGCTTGTTCTCAGTACTGGCTTCATCCTCAGCAATATGGCGGCAGGGCTCCAGACATTGTCCCCAGCCATGACAGATTCAAGCCGAAAAAGAGGAAGCATTTCATGTTCATAGACCAAGGGAGCCTCTCAGAATTCTCCCACCTCTACCCCACCCCCAGACATCACTGCATGCCTTACTTCATCGAGTGCCATTCCAGAACCAATCATTAGCCTGGGTGCGGTGGAGGGTGTGGAGGCAGGGAGTAACTGCAATGGGCTAAGGTTAATCAAAGGGAGGGGAATGGATGTTGACCAAACACAACATCCACTACATACACCGTCCTTCTCCCAAGAAGCCCCTCTCTGCACTCACTTGGTGAGAGGCATAGCAGGAGAATGGACTGAGGGTTTTGACTAATCGTTAGCATCTGTTTACATAGAGATGCCTAACTCCCACCTCCTTCTTTTCAGGTTTACTCCTACTGAGAAGTGGTGAGAAACTATGTATTTTAGTTTCAGTTCCTTCTACCCGTGTGCTCTATGTGATAGAATTAAGTATAAACAAAGATAATGCTCACATCACTAAAAGACAACTTAGGCTGAGTAAGTGGGAGTTCAGTAAGCCTGTAAAAGCAAGATTCACCGTGAGGGAACACCATAATAATAAGCCGTCAGCCCATGTTCAAGGTGAATGTGTCTATTAGCATGGGTATCGTGTTCACTATTGTCCTTCCCAGAAATCTATGTGAGCCAAAGGTATTTTTCAAGGCTAATGATCAAATGAAGTATGTAGGATACAGGTGTCAAGGAAGAGTCTCACTGACTCAAATGTTCCTTGTGCAAAGGTCTCACCCTTGGCTACTGCACGTGCCCCAGCAGCTCAGAAGTGGACACTCAGGGAGTGTTCTCATTAAAGGTATACAAACCCGCAAGAGAAAGGATGGATTGATGTCACTAACTTGCTGAGATAATAACCACGTTGGTTGCACAAAGCCCCAGCTGGAGGTTAAGAAGAGAATTGCCTACGAGCAATTTACACAGAGCAGCTAAGAAATAAAACAGTGTCAGATGGGCCACTGAAAACCAGCGTGGGAATCTGTTTCTTTTCTTTCTTTTTTTTTTTTTTTTTTCTGGAAAGAAACAGAAGGTACAGCCAGTGGCTACATTTATTTTTGGAGCAGGGAGAAGGGAAAAAAAGATAAGTAGATAGAAAAAGATATAGACATATGGACTGATCTGATTCAGCCCCGGAGAAAAACATGCATCTCAGCATGTCAGGGTTAAGAAGGGCCATACACTTGTGACATTGCCATCAGAAATGCACAGTTTAATAGCAGAAAGGGCAAGAATGCCAGGATGGGATCATTCTAGAATCAAAAATTGAAAAAAGAATTGCCTGACTCATCCTACATCTTACACAGCCACACTGTCCTCTAGAGCAGTGTTGCTCAAGCTTCGTGAATCACCTGGGGACCTTGTTCAAATGCAGATTCCCACTCAGAAGCTCTGGGATGAGGTCTAAGATTCTGTACTTCTGTCAAGCTCCCTGATGATACCGATACTGCCAATCTGGGGACCATACTTTGAGTAGCCAGTTTCTAAGCTATCTATGACGGAGCATAGGGTTCATTTGAGTTCATGGTTGGTATGGTTTTAAATGTGATTTTAAGATGTATAAATGTTGGGGTGCAGTCAGAGGAGCGTGAGCGTGTGACTCTTAATCTCAGGGTCATGAGTTTGAGCCCCACATTGGGTGTAGAGATTATTTAAATAAATAAAACTTTTTATTTTTTTTTAAAAAGATTTTATTTAGTCATTTGAGACACAGAGATACAGAGAGAGAGAGAGCATGAGCAGGGGGAGAGGAAGAGGGAGAAGGAGAGGCAGTCTCCCCACTGAGCCAGGAGCCCGACATGGGGCTCGATCCCAAGACTCTGGGATCATGACCTGAGCCGAAGGCAGATGCTTAACCATCTGAGCCACCCAGGCGCCCCATAAATAAAACTTTTTTAAAAGATGCAAAAAAAAAGTTGCATAAATGTTAAGACAGAAAGGAACCTTAAAAAGATAACAGGGATTAATATCCAGAGCTTATAAAGAACTCCTACAACTCAACAACAACAACAAATAAACAATTTTAAAATGGGCAAAACATGAATAGACATTTCTCCAAAGAAGATATAAAGATGGTAAATAAGCCTATGAAAAGATGTTCAACATCACTAATCATTAAGGAAATGCAAATTAAAACTACAGTGAGATACCACTTCACATCTATTAGGATGGATATTATAAAAAAGAAGTAAATAACAAATGTTGACAAGGATGTGGAGAAATTGGAACTCTTGTGCATTGCTGTTGGGAATGTCAAATGATACAGCCTTTATGGAAAACAGTATGGCAGTTCCTCAAAAAATTAAACATAAAGAGAGGATTCTGGGAAGATGGCAGGGTAGGAAGGACCAGGAATTTTTCTCCCCAGGTAGACAACCATTGCACTGGCAGAATCTATCCAATACAACTATTCTGGAAACTCTGGAGTCTACTGAAGTTTTGCAACTTTAGATTTAGACAACAAATGGATGAATTTTAGTCAATTTCAGCTCTTTGAGCTGTAGCAGCTACCCATCCCTCAGCCCCAGGAATGTGGCAAGAAGCTTTGCATGTGTTCCTGGAACAACTTACACACAGCTTGCTGGAGTCAGGGTAGGCAAAAAGAACCCTGTCCTTCAAATATCAAGGACCTGTTCTCTGATTGCTGATTGCTGCTTCTGATCAGAGGAGCCGACAAAGAGGCAGGCAGCCATTGCTGGTGCACCTGCCCTCATTGCTCCAAGCCCCTCCCCCTCCAACTAAAGTGGCTTCCCAGGGATATCAAGTGTTGACATCCTTCCCCCTCCTCTTTATTTTTCTCTTTTTCCTTTTTTGGGAGTCAGACTTTTAAAAATTTAGAGAAAATTTATAGAATTACCATATGATCCAGCAATTCCACTTATGGGTATAGACCCAAAAGTATTGAAAGCAGGGTCTCAAAGAGCTATTTGTACACCCATGTTCATAGCAGCATTATTCACAGTAGCTAAAACGGGGACACAAACCCAACGCTCCATTAACAAATGAATGGACAAGCAAAATGTGGTTTATACATACAATGAAACATTATTTGGCCTTATAAAGGAGGGGAATTCTGCAATATGTTACAACATGGATGAACATTGAGGACATTATGCTAAGTGAAATAAGCCAGTCACAAAAAGACAAAAACTGCATAATGCTACTCATATGAAGTACCTGGAGTAGTCAAATTCACGGAATCAGAAAATAATGGTGGTTGCCAGGGACTAGAGGAGTGGGGGAATGGGAAGTTTATGTTTTATGGGTGTGGAGTTTTAGTTTGGGAAGATGGGAAAGTCCTGGAGTTGGATGACGATGATGGTCGCACAACACTGTGAACGTACTTGATGCCACTGAAATGTACAACTAAAAGTAGTTAAAATGGTAAAGTTTACGTTGGATGTATTTTACCTCAACTTTTTTTTAAAGTCAGCTAATTTGACCATCTGGTTTCCTAGACGAAGAAGGTAAGACAAAGGATTACTGTAAGTGAATGAGCAGAGGGACATAGCTGGTTGGTGACAGAGACCAGATGGAGCCCCTGAAACTGAACTCCTTAGAATGACCTTGAATGACCTTAGAATTCTGACCCTGAGCTCATCTGGAATGAGGCACAGATGCAAAATGGTGTGGAGAAGAGAGAAGAAGAAACCTAGATTCTAAGCAAAATTCGGCCGCTCGTGGCTGTGACGCTTTAGATGAATTCTTACCTTCCCTAGGATTAGACCTCTTGTCACTGAAATGAAGAGATTGACAACATTCTCGCCAGTAAAATAAAGAAATTGACTCCCCAAATATTTTCCTTGCAATATTAGTCTCAAGAGAGATCTGTGGGAGTAGGGGATATGGTTTTGTAGGCAATTATTTGGGAACTGCAGACGGAATGTCCCTCTTAAGCATTCACAAAGCCCATTAGCGTAGTAAAGGCTCTGGAAAGTTCTATAGTAAAGAAATTTTTTCTATTTTTTTTTTTTTTTTGTCTTTACCCAGTTATCTTACTTTGGGCTCCTGAAGCAGAAGCTGAGACAAGGATTTGAGTGCAAGTAATTGATTTGGGAAATGAAGGGAAACAACAGCAAGGAAATTGGGAAGCAAGACAGTTGGGAAGATAGCCTTGAAGAATGCATTATTAAGGCGGCTGCCAGCAGGGGCCGTTGGAACGCAGTCCCACTGGGTTCAGGAGCCAGCGTGGAGCACACGCCTCAGCCATCCCACCTGAGGGGCAAGACTGCTGGGGTGTGCGTATGCCGATGCTCACTTGTCGGAGCTTAATGGCCACTTTGGGTGGGTGTCAGGTTCCTTGCACCCATGGTCCATTACGTGAGGGCAGATCGACTTCAGGAAGGGCCTTAGACATACAGACAAGAGTTGCTGGGAGTCAGTGTCTTGTGCTGAAGCGGGACACCAACAGCATCTGCTACATCCAACATTTCTCAATTTCATGTGGCCATGGAACGCCTCCTCCCTTATTTCTGAACACCTAAAAATATCCTGCAGAACTTTGGGAAACAAGATAATTGCTAAGATTCCTTCTGGTTCTGATGTTCTAATGCGCTCTGATTTTAAGTTACTTAAAAATTACTTACAATGCCTATTCAGAGCTGAATGGCCATTCTGTTTCTGAGCCTTGATCTTACTCTTACACGCTAGGGAAGGCTGGCCTCCTGCCTGGGCCGGTGAAGAGACAGACTCTGTCCAGGCCTGGCAGGTGGAAATCCCAGAGCCTGCCATCCCTCGGATCCATAGGTATCTGTTTCTTAGGCTTTCTTCCCAAAAGTGAACAGAGAGCTGGCAATCTCCTCTTTTTTTTTTTTTTTAAGATTTTATTTATTTATTTGAGAGAGAGAGGCAATGAGATATAGAAAGCACGAGAGGAAAGAGGGTCAAAGGGAGAAGCAGACTCCCCGCTGAGCAGGAAGCCCAATGTGGGACTCGATCCCGGGACTCCAGGACCATGACCTGAGCCGAAGGCAGTCGCTTAACCAACTGAGCCACCCAGGTGCCCCGGCAATCTCCTCTTTAAACACACCCATGCCTTTGAAACACAGAGTTCTAGTCTAGGTTTCCAAGTTTGCGCGTTGATTCTATTTTTTCCAATAATAAACTGACCACCTAAAATATTTTCTTGGGCACCTGGGTGGCTCAGTCGGTTAAGTGTCTGCCTTTGGCTCAGGTCATGATCTCAGGGTCCTGGGATCGAGTCCCCCATTGGGCTCCTTGCTCAGTGGGGAGTCTGCTTCTCCCTCTCCTTTCTGTCCCTCCCCCCTACTCATGAGCTCCCTCTCTCTCTCTGTCTCTCTCTCAAATAAGGAAATAAAATCTTTTTAAAAAATAAAATACTTTCTTGTGTTCAAAAGGAGAAATCTTGTCTGAACCTGCGGAAAATTTGAGGTCAGAGATTAATCGCTCAGGTATAATATCACAACAGTTTGTAATGAAGAAAATAAAGAAGAAAAAATCTTTAACCAAGAAACTCAGCCAACCCCTCCAGACAGATGGGTTGGCTTTAAAGAAGCGCTCTGACAAGCAGTCCCCCCAACCCAATGCTGCTGTCAGCGTTCTCTCTCATAGCCAGGCAGTTTGAAGGCTTGCTTTGGGTGGAAAAAATTGCCTTGGCCTTGGTTCAAGTCTCTTCACTCTCTTTCGCTGACAAGTCTTAAAAAGAAATCAAGAACCAGAAAGAATGAGAGGATTGCTTATTTTTTCCCCATTCAGAGGCTTTACAGGTTCTAAGATTCATCTTGAAGTTCCACTTTTGACTTTTTCCCTGCACAAACAAATCAATAGTTGTCTGATTATACACATACCTGAACCATATTTACAAAATGTATTAATACCATTAATATATTAATAATTAATTATTGGCAAATGGTATCAACAGTGTGAATAAATATGTTTATAAATATATGTGAAAATATATAAATATAATTTATAACTATGAATATGTGTTCGTGTGAAGCAGCAAATCAGCCGATTTCTAAATACCAAATGCCAACAGGAAATCATTTCAAGTCAATCCAGCCACGAGCCAGGCACCATGCTGAGGACAAAGTAGACCCAACACTGTGGATCTACCAGTTCTGCAGACAAAATAGGGTCAGATATTGGCATTTGAATATGATTCAACCTCATACAAAAATGAATGACACAAACCCTCGGTTCGAGGGGTTTAGGGTTCAGGAGGAATGATTTAGATGTTAAACAACCAAGATTGAAACAAGGACTTAAAAAGGTACAAGCAATGTGTTAAGGGGCTGGTGGGGGTGAGCAGAGAGATGCCCCGAGGAAGCAGAGTTCCAGCCTCCTATAAAAAATAAAATAGGGGCGCCTGGGTGGCTCAGAGGGTTAAGCATCTGTCTTCGGCTCAGGTCATGATCCCAGAGTCCTGGGATCGAGCACCACATTGGGCTCCCTGGAGCCCGCTCCTCCCTCTCCCTCTGCTTCCCCTGCTTGTACACACTCTCTCTCTCTGTCAAAAATAAAGAAAAATCTTTAAAAACAAATAAAAATAAATAAAATAAAATAGGGGCGCCTCGGTCGGTTAAGCGTCTGACTTGGGCTCAGGTCATGATCCTGGGGTTGAGCCCCACGTTGGGCTCCGTGCTCAGCAGGGAGTCTGCTTCTTCCTCTCCCACTTCTTCTGCCCCTCTCCCCTGGCTCATGCTCTCTCTCGCTCTCTCTCAAATAAATAAATAAAATCTTTTAAAAAAATCAATTAATTTAAATAAAATATTACACAAGTATCAGAAAAGTGAAAAAGTCCCTCATAGTGCTACCCTCCAAAGATAATTTACATTATCAATAGTTTAGTGTATTTCTAGACTTTCCCAATGCGTATGTTTCTATTTCTTCTATTTATTTCTTAAGAAAATTTGTTCATACAACCCATATTGTTTTACAACTTGTTTTTTTTTCACTTAACTATGTATCTTGAACATCCTTCTGTGCTGTATCCATCTCATTCTCTTCAAACTGCTGCATGGTATTCCATTGTGAGGCGCTGTGATTTATTTCACTCTTCCTTGTGAACGGACAATCAGGTTGCTTCCACTTTTTGACATTTCAAACACGGTTGCAGTGAACATCCGTGAACTTAGATCATTGAATCCTTAAAATCAGTGTTTTCTAGCTTAAAACCCTAAAAGTGGAACCATTAAATCAAAAGATACAAACCTTTCACAGCTAATGAACATTGTCAGATTAGAGGAAATGAATTCTAAATTGGCTTTGAGGACCAGGAGGAAAGGGGGGTTAGGGTTTTCAGACTGAAGGCAGAACCTGAGACAGGGCGCAGAGCTACAAGAGTAAGCCACACGTTGATCCCTGTAACCTACAATTTAGGGCACTGGCAGATGAGACCAAAATGTAGTTTGGGGGCTGATTGTGCTTGGAAGGACCAGCAGCCACAGCACCTCATTATGTCTTAGTTTCCGTCCCTGTGATTTTTTTTCTCAGACTCACACCCATCATTGCTATAGGCGACCAAGCCATGCTGGTGCTAAGGACAAAGGCTGTGGCTCTGGCCTTGTGTGAAGTAGTGTCTCTCTACTTAAGGGCAAGTCAGGAGGAGAGGGACTTCCCCATCCCTCCACCTAATTCTGAGCTACCTGAGAACTGGCCCCTGGCCGCCCATCCAGCAACAGATGTCCAGGGCTCGAATCCAGCTCCGATACTCCCAGTGGGACATCAGGTCAGCCCTCTACCTCCCCTGTGTCTCAACTGATAAGTGAAGATAATAATAGCCTCACACCCCATGGTGTTGCCATGAGGATAACATGAGGTTGTGCCTACAAAGCCATCAGAAGAGGGCCTGGCACGTACAAGAGCTCCTGGACTGTCAGTTCCTGGGATGATGATTCTGTGGCAGATCATCTTCAGCCCCTCTCCTTTCCAATGACAGTGACCTCTCAGTGTGTGTGGAAGGGAAGAGCATGGGCTTCAGCATCCAGTGGCCTCAGATGTAAAAGAGAAATGACATTGTCTACCTTCAGGCTTGTTGCGAGATTCCAGGGAGTTATGTGAGGAAACTTGCACCCAGCTGGAACTCAGTAGTGATTAGGTGGTAATGTTATTACTGCTGATGTTATCAGAAGTGCCAATACGCTGGTGTGCACGTGTCTCCTTGGTCTTCAAGGGGCATTATTAATTCCCTGACCCCTTTGAAGGTGGTAGACAGAACCAAAGTCCATATGTGATGCTATTGATCAAGCAATAGAGCAGAAGGTGTTTAAGGTGGGCAAGAGCATGGAGGCAGTGACAGGAATAGAAGCGATGGGCTATATTCCATGATGGTTAATTTTATGTGTCAACTTGACTGGGCTAAGGGATATCCAGATAGCTGATAAAACAGATAGCTGTTTCTGTTTCTGGGTGTGTCTGTAAGGGTATCTCCAGAAGAGATTAGCATTTAAATTGGTACATAGAGTAAAGAGATCACCTTCTCCAATGTAGGTTGGTGCCATCCAATCCCAGAGCTTGAATAGAAAGAAAAGTTGGAAGAAAGGTGATTTTGCTCTCTCTGCCTGAGCTGAGACATACATCTTCCCCTGCCTTTGGACACTGGTCACCGGTGCTTCCGGTTCATCAGACTTTTGGACTCAGACCAGGATTCTTGGACTTGGACTTACACCATCAGCTTTCCTGGTTCTCCAGTTCACACAGGGCAGATTGTGGACTTCTCAGTGTCCACAATCTCATGAGCCTATTCTTATAATAAATACCCTTTTTTATCTATCCGCCTCTCTCTATACCTCTACCATACTTGTGTTGTTTCCCTGGAGAATCCTGACTAATACAAGAGCTGTAGACAATAATGATAGAACTAACAGAGACAGATGGAAGCTTACCTTCCTTTTGCTTGGAGGCTGTATAAAGGGCCTTCCCTTAAATCTGAAGGGAGAGAAGGTGTTGAGAGAGAAGGGAATGCCCTCAGAAGCAGAGGATTTGAGAGACAAAGCATATGTGGAGAGCAGCAATCTTTAAATGAAAGAACCTGAGCCCAGGGTTATACAAAGGCTTTCCAAAGGGTATGTGGGCACAAATGGTTCAGAGGGAATTAAGTTCTACATGCCCCTTTTCCATGCAAAATCTCTCCTAGAAATTAATATTCCCGAGAACATGCCTATGGCCAAATGTCCTGGAGATTTTCCTTCCCCACCTTTTCTTTAATAAACACCCACCCCCGATTTTTAGCTATTATTTCGTTGTGGTTGTTGACCCTTCCCTAAATGCATAGATTTTCTATACTGGGGCATGATTTTGCCCAGAGGGGAGTCTCATAAGATTCTCACGGGGAGAGCAAGAAAAGGATACGATTGGTAAATGTCAGGAAACTGGGAGAGGTGTCCTAACCTTCCGTGTGTGGTGAAAGATAGCCAGGTCAGAGCTCCCATTACCCTCCACCCAATCCTCGTTATCAGAAGGGATCCTGACACACGATGGGCTGTATTCTGTAATCAATGGGAAATTGTCAAAAACGATTTTTTAAATGAATAGCTTAGACGACATTGTGCTTTGAGAAAAATGGCCCTGTATTCAGGAAAAAAAAACTCATTTTTTCAGAAAGGCAATTGCAGTAGCTAAATATTTGAATGTAGTTAAATATTTATAGATTCACAACGTTAAATATTCAGGTTACCTCTGGTAGGCAGATGCTCCACATCATCAGTCACGGCCTCACAGATGCATGTATCTCTCATTACCTGCTTCTTTGGTTATTCTTTTAAGCTCTTTCAAGTCGTCTAATTGCTCCAGCAGCCAGGACATTTTTATCAACTCCTGTTAATTAAAAGGCTTAGCTTCCAGTGCTCTGTGCCTAGAGCCAGAATTCGTCTGGAATTCTTCAGCTTGGTCCTTGGCCCACCCCACTCCCCACTTGCACTGCCACCAGCAGCCCCTCCAGCCCCATCCCTCACCTGTCTGCTCCTCGCTCCTTCTAAAGCTCCTACTCTCCCTCCCCAATCTGGAAAAGAAAGGGGCAGGCTCTTCCTGCCTGGAGAAGGGGTTTGCTTTGACACAATTGTGTCCCTTGACACAATTAGGGATTGTCATAAATCCAGCTTGGGTCAAAAAAATAGGACGGAGCTCTGTCATCTACTTAATCATCTTCTGTGATCATACGTGACCCAGACGAGTCCATCCCTTCATCCTCCTCACCCCTTATCCACCCACCTTCCCCTATATGTGCTGCCGCAGCGAGTCCTCCTCCCACCTTACCTTAAAGTTGACTCCCAGAAAGAAACAAAATGAGATGCAAATAGGGTCTGCACCCTACGCAGAGCTGTCCATTCCTGTCCCTGAGGTCCTTGGAACTACCCTGGATAGTTCGTCTTCTTCCTCAGCTCTGCAAACCCGTGTCCTTCCAATAAACCCCTTTTTTTACTAAGCTGGATTGCTTTGCATTTCTGTTCACACATAATATAATCAATGAACATGCATACAAATATATAAATGTCTAATCCTTTATAATCGCATTGGTAGAACATCTAAGGGACCTCAGTTCTATTTTTCCACAAAATATGGCTGCTCTGATATGCACTACATGCCAGGAATGCACAGATGGATACCATGTCCATTCACCGGAAGCAGCCGACGTTTTGAATTCCTGATACGAGTCACTGCCCCCACGAGTTTTCTATCCAAAGAGGCACTCATCACTAATTTTGACAACTGTCATAAGAGAAGGGCAAACCCCGTGCCATGACGGTTCAGGATAGGAAGAGTAACACCCCATGTGGGGCCAGGGGAAAGGCTTGTGAAAGAGGCTTGTGAAAGAGGGGCCACCTTCGCTGGGTACTGAAGGATGGCGAGAGTTCCAGCCAGCCAAGATCCCAAAGAGGAACATTCCACCCAGAGGACTAGACACAAAAGCAGAAGAGCAACCAAATGCAGGTAGGGAAGCTGTGGCCACACTGTGCAGGAGCCTGCCTTGTGCGAAGCCAAGATAGTGTTCTCTTAATTTAATAAACAACCGGAAGAAGTCACTAAATGTTTCTGAGCCAGAGAATGACGCGATCTGAGCTACACTTTAAGATTAATCCAGCGGTATTATGTGGGATGATTTCAAAGGCAGAGAGAACGCGGGCAGAGAAACTAGTAAGAAAGCCGAGGAAATCATCTTAGGCGGCAGATAATGAGGGATTGAATTAGGACAGTGGGAACGGGAAGGAGGGGGTTGATGGATGGAAGGCATACGGCAGAGGTAGAAACTGACAGGATTTGACAATTTGAAAGCATGAAATCTTTCACAAAAGTGTGTATCATTCTTATTTGGTGTTACTTAGGGTAGTCAAGATTGTAGACCATCTGTCATCGATGCTAAGAAGTGAGAGAGATTTTATCCCCATGGAAAGCAGGTTGTTGGACACTCAGAGGCCCGGCGCTTACAGGGCGGGTGCAGCAGGGGAATATCACAGGGCCGGGCATTTCCAGGGCCAGCCACCGACTCAGTGCGATGCCTGGGATCACATAAGGCTCCTATACCCCCAACACCTCCCAAAGTGGAACGGCCCGGTAGGTACCCAAACTATCACTGCATTTCTGAGTTGTCCGGGGGTCCAGTTGGGCTGCATTGCACTCAGAGACAAGCCTGCTTCATAGAGCCCCCTGGGAGCAGCCCCAGGGCTCAGAACAGAGACAGAGTACACAGAAGTTTCAGAGGACAGTGAGTGAGGCTGCCTGTTTCTCACCGGCACCCCCAGTACCCAGCATACAGCCAGCATACAAATAGATGCCCAATAACTGAATGCATTAGGTAGAACATTCTAGAATGTCCAACCCTACTGCGGAGGCCCCCACAGCTGCCACTCCTCTCCTTCTGCTGGCATCCTGGCACCCCCCCTGCTCCTCTTCTGAAGCACCCCCAAAAAACTGACCTTCCCATGGCTTCCGCGGCAGGCTGACGGGTGGCAGGGCATGGCCCCCACCACAGGGGAGAGCAGAAGCAGGCAGCAGGAGACTGGGCTGGGAGAGGTCGCTTGCAGAGAGAGGAATCCAATGCGGCCCCACCCCCGCCGACTTGGAAGGCCATGGCCGTCACTCTCTCAGGAGTAGACAGAACAACTGAATACATTAAATAATCATTTTTTAATTTGAGTCAGTAAAGCATTTGGGAATAGCAACAGTGTGAACGACGCTCACAACCCAATAACATTGCAGGCGGCCACCACAGTGACTGCTTGTCTCAACACTGTCCCCCCGCCCCCGTCTCTCTATTGCTTCAAGCCACAATTTGATGAATCTCTGTGCCAGGAAAAAAACAAAACTTATTAAAATTTTGCTGTCAAACTGTTGTAATTTTCTTTTATCTTGCTCTCAGCTGTTTAAAAAAAAAAAAAAATACTGTTCCCTCCCCAGCCCTGGAGCCCTCGGCTTGGAAACAATACCAGTCTCAGGTCCTTCTGCTTCTCTCTTGCACAAACAAGGGGGTTTCGTGTAATAATGGGGGGTCTACAGAGGTCCGGGGAGAGAAATCACTTATGGTCCCCTCCCTCCGCTGACTATATGTGAGTCATCATTACATACGTGTGAGGCATTTTGAAATTGAGAAGTTATAACAATCAGAATTCTGCCCCCCCCCCACACACACACACATGTTCAGGCAAAAAGTCTTGACCTCTACTGGGCTGTGGTCATGTCCATGATCTTTGTCCTGCAGATGAGTTCAGGAACTTCTGAAGCGATCTCACATAATCTTGGACTGTGGAAGGCAAGGGCCCTGCCAATCTTCTTCAGGTGACAGGGGGCCTTCATCAAGGATGCCCTCCCCGGGGGATCACGTGGTCTGGTGAGCCTCAGCCTTTCGTGGCCAGTGAAATGGAAACCGCAGAGGTGGGACGCACCTCCAGAATGAGCTGGTGAAAGCACCTCTGGGAAGCGCTTTCAGCCGCAGGCTGGGAAAGAATTGAAAAGTCTGGTGGGGGGGCAGACCTTTACTGAAACTAAGATAAGGAATCAACTCTGATCACATGCACCTCTTCACCTCTTGTATTTCTGTGTTGTTTGCTTTGGATTCCCATTCCATGCATTTCCTCATAAGATTCTTTGGGGGACAGTCCATCCTCACTTCAGCTGAACAAAGGGAGGAGAGGGTGCAGGCTGCTGGACCAACGTACCCACGGGGGATCGGGCCACTGCATGGCCACTTGGAGGAGCAGCAGCCATGGAGGCAGCTGAGGTAGAGGTAGGGCAGGTGGGTAGGAGAGAAAAATGAAATATGGGAGCTGGAGGTCAGAGACCTGTCCTCCTAGGGACACCCTCCTTCCCCCCTTACCTGCTCTGGTCTCTCACCTCCATTGGCTGCACTGGAGAGTGTGGCTGGGGACTGGAGAAAGGGAGATGTTTAGATCAGGGACTTGCATTTGGACAGAATGGGCTCAGTGACCCACTCGGCCAGACTTGGCTGAGTGATCTTGGACAGGATATTGAATATCTCTAAGACTCAGTGTTTTCATTTGTCAAAAGGGAATAATATTAGTACCTACCTCAGGGCACGTTGTTGCTGGAATTCAATGAGATACTCTATGTAAAAACTGGCAGGATTTCACTGCCCAGTCAGCCCATCACCCCCACCTCCCCTGGGAAAATCACCCCTCCTCTTTCCAGGAAATGCTTTTCCCGACACTTCACTATGGTGGCCACATGGGGGTTGCTACTTTTAACACAACCTGCACCACAGTAACTGATGGAGAGGCAATCACCCTTTTTCAGATACACCAAGCCTAGAAGACACCCTACAACTACAGTCATTGGTCCAGAGAAGGGGTGTGTCCTCAAGCAAGTCACCGGGACTCTTCAAAAGGAACAGGGAGTATAGATGTTGAAGTCCCTGGCTCCAGTCTCCCTGCCCTTCTTTGGTTTAGCTCTATGCTAATTCTTTTTTTTTTTTTTATGTTCAGTTAGTCACTGTATAGTACATCAGTTTTTGATGTATTGTTCAATGATTCACTAGTTGTGTATAACACCCAGTGCTCATCTAATTCAAATCGTGTCATGTGCAACCAAAGAATCCTATAAAAAAAAACAGAAGTGGGATGTTTAAAGTGACAGACACTAAAAAGGGGCACTGGCTACGTGAAGGTCAGGAGAGTGGTTTTGACATGTTTGCAAAATCTGTCCCCTCCCCTTGAAACTGGGCTGGCCTTGGTGAACTGCCTCAATGAACAGAGTGGGGCAGGGATGACACTATGATTTCCGAGGTTAGGATAGAAAGAGCCATGGAGCTCCTGCCAATTTATCTTGGGACACTCATCCTGGGAGACTTCAACTGCCATGTACGGAGTCCAGAGCCCTGAGGCCACCAGATGGAGATACCTTGAGGAGAAAGAGTTGCCTGAGGAGCCCAGCCATTGGAGTCTTCCCAGCCAGGCAACGTTTGTGGGATGAAGAAGCCTTTGAGAGGACCCAGGCCCAGCTGCTGTCTAAGACCACAGTTGAGAATTACCCAGCTGAGCTCAACCTCCAGAACCCTGAGCAAAATAAATGACTGTTATTGTTGTCACCATTGAAAACTGAGGTGGTTTGTTGTGCAGCGACAGATAACCAGAACAGCAAATGGAAGGCAGTCAGCATCCCCTTGCTCTGATAGAGATCTTCCATAAGAGTCAGTTAAGCTGTTCGTTGCACGATTATCTGCCATGTCTGGAGACTCAGCCCACTGAGACCAGAGCTCTAGGGGCTTGGGTAAGTTGAGAAAGATAACTGTTCATATTGCCTATAAATTTCAGAATCATAAGAAGCTACATCTATAACACCTGGGTAGCTCAGTCAGTTGAGTGTCTGACTCTTGATTTCGGCTCAGGTCATGATCGCAGGGTCCTGAGATTAAGACCCGCATGGGGCTCCCCGCTCAGCAGGGAGGGAGTCTGTCTGTCTCCCTCCCCCTCTGCCCCTCCTCCCATTCATGCTCACCCTTTCTCTCCGTCTCACTAAAATAAATAAATCTTAAAAAAAAAAAAAAGAAGAAGAAGCTACATCTAGAACTAATGAAAAGGAATGATGTATAGGAGTGGACATGACTTTGGAACATTTCAGAATGCTAAGGAAAAAAGCATGTTTGTTTGTGGTTTTGCACAGGTGGATGTATTTTGTGGTTTTGCACAGATGGTGCACATGCACACCCAGGTACTGAATAGCCAAGGGCGTATAATACCCAACTTCACTATCATGATTGATCAGGAGATAAAAACCTGGCCCAGGCTAGCCACCCCAAGGCCTTCCGGGTGCTGTTCATACTTGAGCTAGGATGAGAATAGTGGACCTAAGGTAAAGACCCTTCTTCTCTAGACTTGAGTCTGTAAAGATGGAAGATCAAATCTGACCATGGAAATGGTTCTAGCCTCATAAAGAATGAAGCCAGCACACAGAGAAAAGAATTGGTGCAAGACCGGGGAAGCCCATCTGGTGTTTGAGTACCTGCTTGTTCCATCATTATTTATATTGGCCAAAAATTCACTGCCAAAGCTGTTTAATTCAATCATCTGCTACCAAAAGAATCTTTAACACAATTCCAAGGACATAGAAAGCACCCAATAAATGCTTTTCACGGGTAGCTGTTGCCCATTGCTGTGCTTCTAGCAAGAAGGATATAAGTCAACTATGCATGAGGAATGTATTCAAAGCCACACCCCACTTGGGCTCAATGGGCCATGAAGTCAGCTCACCTCATCACCCTTCTGGGAGCCCCTAAAATATAGGAATGCCCAGATCCCACCCTACACCCCTTAATGAGAATCTTTAGGGATGGGTCCTCAGTGTCTGTATATTGTGAAAATTCCATTATTGGACTTCTGATTAAATAAACACAGGTGTTTATCTCTACTTCCTCCCAAAACCTGATAAAATGACAGCAAAAGAATTAAAGAGCTAAAAATATACAAACAAACAACAAACAGGAGAAGACTATACAGATGCGAAATGTCAATAACATTTTGTAATGTGGAAACTGTATGGGAAAGGCAACAAAGAAAGCCAAATCCAAGTGCCTGCAGGGGAAGGCAACCAGAGGTAAACCTATTTATATCTCAGGGCCCCAAAAAGCTCAGGAACTCATAATACTAGTTTCTCCTGAAGGCAGAGAGGCACAAAGCAGGACTGAAAAGAGGAAGGCTGACAGGTCCATATGAGGAGGTCTGTGTCCCAGGTGCCTGCCCCACCTACGTAGCCAGACAGCAGCCCTTACCCTGCCAGGCAGAAGATGAGGTTCCCTCGGAGAGGATCAGTAAGCCAGGTGCTGCAGTCTGGGGCTTAGGCACAGGTGAGGGCAAGATGAGCTGCATCCAAGAAAAGAAGAATTAAGAAAAATACTGCAGAGACCCATAGAGGCAGAGAACAAACTGGTGGTTGTCAGAGGGGAGGGGGTGAGGGAGGGGCAAAGAAGGCAAAGGGGATTAAGAGGTACAATCTTCCAGTTATAATATAAATAAGACATGGGGATGTAATGTACAACACAGGGAATAGAGTCAATAATACTGCAAAAATTATGTCTGGTGACAGATGGTAACTGGACTGACCATGGTGATCATTTCTATGTTGTACACATGAAACTCAAATAATACTGTATGTCAATTATACTGCAATATGAATTAAAATAGGATGCCTGGGTGGCTCAGTCGGCTGAGCATTCCACTCTTGGTTTCCATCTGGGTCATGATCTCAGGGCCATGGGATCAAGCCCCGACTCTACTCCACACTCAGCTTGGAGTCTGCTTGAGATTCTATCTCCCTCTCTTCCTCTGCCTGCCCCTTCACCTCCCCCCGGCACGTTCTCTCTCTCTCTAAAAAAAAAAAAAAATTAATTAAATTAAATTAAATTAAAAATAAAGAAAATACAACAGGCTGAATGGAGAACCTTCTGCCCCCTTCTCTTCTTGCTCCTTGAACTTAATTGAAACTCTGAAGACAAAAGTAGGGAGGGCGTTCCTTTCTGAGAAAACTGCTAGGATCCAGGGAAGGACGCACAGAAAAAATATTTGTATATTCCCAACAAACAGCCAAGTCCCCATTTATTGACCATACCAGTTTGCAGTCCTGCCCACGCACACGGAGCTTTAATTTAGTTCTTCAGGGCCACACACTTAAGTATCAATGACAGCCAAGGATCCCAGACAAGTGAGGAAAACCACTACAGAGAAAGAGAGACCAGAAGCAATACACAAGACAAGGAAACCTGGAAGAAATAAAGAATGCAGGGGAATAGAAGAAAGCTACTGCATTATTTACAAGTGTGAGCACGCACACACATAGAGATTTTTACCTGTACCATCCCTTCCTCTCATTTCTTGGGTAGCTACTAACAAGTTTAACTATCTGCTTTTTTTTTTTTTTAGTTGTTAATTTACTTTTCAGAAAGACTTCATTCTTTCTGCCACTTCACAGTCTCAATTTTCAAATAAATTGGCCATTATCTGCTTTTCATTTGGGAGCTTTGCACACAGAAATGTGAAAAATAGGTCAATCTTTGAGTCTGCCATACGCGTTCATATGGCCCTTTAACCTCCTGTCATTCTTTGGAAGTCAAAATCCCCTAGAAGAGAAATATCGTCTTTTATCCCTGTTTGACTAGGTAAAGACCTGCTCAGGAAGGCTCTGCAGGAATACAGACAAGCACAAACGCGGGTACCTCGCCACCTCTATGTAATGCGAAGACCAGCTTGGGAGCCAGTATTGATAGATCTTGGGAGAGGAACATGACTGCCTTTCGCCAAGGAATGTTTTATTTGAAATTGCAAAGATAATGTCAACAGTGTCTGTCTTTGGGCTTTTTCTAAAGAAATGGTATATATTCAGCATGGCTGAGCCAACCCTCTCCGAATAAAGGCAATGACAAACTCAAGACACATTGGCTCTTAGGTGAACAGTGCCTATCACATGGTGGCACTGAAAAGCCTCAGAAAGCATTCATAAAACGTCCCTCAAAGGGTACAATGTTGCTGCACAGCAAGAAGAGGATTTTCTTCAAAGATGCAGATTTATGCGATTTCTTAAGTTTTGTCTGTCCATCTACATGTTCTCAACGTGTTGGTTTCCATAGTGTCTCAGAGGCTCCCCTCCCACTCTGCAGAGGTCCTGAGCAGCTAATGCCCAACTTCTAGCAGAGATCACCTCTTACAGGGGAGCAATGAGGGAATTAAGGTGAGCTCCAGGCCAATGTGTGCCACTTGTATGTCGCTGAAGCAGACAATAGAGAGATCAGGAAGCAGGGGGACACAACTACCCAAAGGAGAAAAGACAGGTACAATGATGGGCTAGCGTTCATGAGGTGGTTGTCCTGGGAAGTAGTTGAAAACACCTCCATGGTAACATGAGAACAATATTTTCTTAAGCCACCAAATTGTATTTATGCCGTAAACCACCTAAGAGATTATTAGAATATTGGAAACCACCTGTAGATCAAATGAAACAAATGGCAATGTTCAACAAGCAATAGAAATCATTAAATCATCCCAAAGTGGATAATACTCAAGGCATTTCACTTGAATATTTTAAAATTAATTATTCTAAATTGCTAAAATAACAAAGTCTTTTGCCGTATGCCTAGTTTTTCTCACATCGTTCCATTTTGAACTTTACAATACCTTTAGGGAGTGAACAAGGCCTGCCCAGTTTATAAAGAAAGAAACTAAGGCTCAGGATAACTAAGAGGTTGTCCAAGGTCCCACAATTAGCAGGAATGATGCCTAACTCAGTACAGTGCTTTATAAGACACAAAGCACCTTTGAAAACATCAGACCCCATGGAAGCCTTCCAACAGTCCTGTGAGTATTAATAATGTTACTAGTAGGCTCATTTCTCAAGCAAATGGAGGCTCTGAGAGGTGAAAGTGTTCACGGGGGTCAACATTGTCCATAAAGACCCAGATCCCAAATCCCAAACTCACTCTCTTCCCACTTGAACTCAAACCCAGGTCTATTGACCACAAGGCAATTGCGCTTTCCGGTAAGTCATCTGCCCTTGAAGAAGACAAAGAAATAAAACCTCCTCCTTGCCTGGCTGTTGTTGAGCCAGATGCTTTGAAAGCCTTCGCGTCCTTGGGTCCTATGTTGATTCTTTCAGCAACAGTCTACCTGACAGTCAGTGTAAACTGATTTACAAATAGAGGATTCCTGAGAACTTGTAGAAGTCTTAACATGTCCATGAATAGCACAATATTTGGCATTTTAGATCCAGTCAAGAAAGGCCATGGCTTTAGAAGAGCTAAGTGTGTCTTGGCATGCCATCGCTAAGCCCTGAACCAAGCCAACATACTTGAAAAAGCGCAGGTGAGGTAATAATATCAAACCACACTATATCAAGTGGCCACCTACAAAATGTCCAGCTGTGTGCGTGCCCTGGACAGCCCCCCCTTCACAGTAATCTCCGTCAGGATTCATGTGGGAGACAAGAGTGGGTCTACTAACAAAGCCCAAAGGTTATTAGTCTTCACTTGGCATTTGGTTGCTTTTCTTATTTTTTCATTCAAAGCTAACCTTAATCTGGCACTGATTTGGGTGTCTGACATATTTTCATTTTTCAAGCAAAATTTAAAGACTGTCATTTCTACACCCCTTGCCCCTGGTAAGAAACTGCTTCGGTGACAACTGTTTTTTATGGAAGTTCCTCATGACCAAACAATAGTGCTTCATTCATCCGAGTTGAAAGACAAGGTTGTCAGAAAACCTGTGAGCTGTTTCCACACAAATCTCCGAGTGCTGTGATTAGTATGTCTGTCCAGCTCCAGCTTCAACACAAAACTTGGCTCAGTGGATTTCATAAAACCAGTCTTCAGATGCCATAAATGCCCCACGGGTTTTGTGTTGACTCTGAAAATACCATACACTGTATTTAATCTTTCCAAGCGACGTGCTCATTAGCTCAGTTTCCACATTCCTGAAATATTAGAAGTTTCTTGTGTGCTCAGGGTGCACTTTTGTGAAATCAAAATGGCTTATGGCTTTTTAAGTTTTGTATAAATATTAAGTACTACTTCTCCTTTCAACATTTTTACTTTCCTAAACAAAGTGAAGACAAAAAGAAAGAAAAGAAAAACTTAATACTGGCTTGCAAAAATCCAAAGTTCTTCTGTTTTAGTTCATCGAATTCTGTTGTAACTAAGAAAGTAGTCTTTGAATTAATGCTGAGTCTCAATGTCAGTGGAAATCTTGGTCCCAAGAGAATTGCTGGGGCTTTAAAACAGAAAATAGTCCACATGATACATGTGGCTGGCATAAATCTGAGAGCCAGCTTATTAGGGAAGCTTCTCTTTGAATCACAGCATGAAAAGCTGATTTAGTTAAGAGAGAGATCTTGACTTTGGAGAGAGAAGGTAGAGCATGTGCCTATGGTGATTCTCAGATTATGCATTTGATTTTTTTTTTTTTTTGCAATTAAATCAAAATGTAGGAGCCTCTTGATTGCTCACGTTTGCTTCGGTTACAGCTGCTCCCTGGAGAAATGGTATTTTTGCCATCTGTAAATTGGCAGTAACTCCCAGCTTTTTTTTATGCTGCAGCATATGTTATCAACAGTTTTCTGTTTCACCTGCACCAGATCTGATCCTTTAAATCCGTACTTAAAACTCACTTTTCCTGAGCTCCCGTGTGTTAAGGCCCATCAGCTTGCTTCGGTCTGTCACTATCGTGTGTCTCCAGTTCCTTCCCATTTAATTCAGCACCTACTACATGCCCGCTCATCTCCCAGCTCTCCACAACCTTCGGGGATAGGTTCTGATGTCCCGATTTTGCAGATGACCAAACTGAGGTCCAGAGAGATGACAAGTAACTCTTCTACAGTCGTAGAGCTTATTGGTGGGAAAAGTGGGATTTGACCCCAGGGCTACTGACTGCAGAGCCTGGCTCATCCATTCCAAGGTGCTCTATTTTAAATGATGTGCTGCATCATTCCTGGAGCAGGAAACAGCACATGAACATCTAAGAGCCTCGACGAGGTATATAGATAGGTCACATGGATCATGGGTGAGACTCATAGACTCAGCAGGTCTTTGAGATCATCCAGTTCAAACTTCTACCCCAATCAGCAATTCCCTCTGCAACAGTCCAGGTAAACAGTTTCCCAGCCTTGTGCTTGAGTTGTTTTTAAATGAAAAAAAAAAGTGGTGAATCGCTGTGGATATGATCCCATTTATATATCAATATTCATCCAGTTGAGTTTCCGCAGCAACATTGCGCTTGGGAACAATTGTGCAAACAGCCATGCTCAGGTTGGATCAGAGTATTCCCACTAGCAGAGCCAGGCACGCAGGAGAGACCCGGCAGTGAAGCATGATCAGGAAGTGCGGTCCTTATCACTGTGTATGTGCCTTCCTGGGACCAACGCTCTCGAAAGTGGTCTCTGAAAGGGCTAAACATCATCCTTTCAAAACGGCACAAATGACTGAAAAACACTAACTCCAAAAGAGGAGGAATCCCTCACAATCCCACCAGCCGAACTAATCTGTTTTCATTCTTCTTGCTTCCTGCTAGTCCTTGCCCACATGTAAACATGATGTTTAGAGTTGTAATCAAGTATACGTGCAATTTGCTCTTCTGCTTTGCGTGCTTGACATTATATCATAGGCATTTTCTGTTGCTACACAGTCTGTGTAATTATAATTTTTAGTAACTGTACGATAGTCCATCAAATTGACACAACATAATTTACTTAACTACTCTTGTTTCTAGTTTTTCTTTATTATAAATTACTCCACGATGATCATCTTGATTTTTATTGCCTTTTCCCCTTCTTTTGGATTATTTCCTTGGAGTCAAAAATTAGCATACTGTTTAAAAAACAAAGTGCGAATGGCATCTGTTTTGAATTTCGTGACATGCAAAAAGATCCAGGTCCTTAGTAGAATTAACATCAGGTGTGGCTGTTCTTTTATGTATTAATATATAGGTGTCTAACAACTTTGTGTCATAAATAGATAAAATTCTGCACCCCATGAGCGTACTTTCTAAAAGAAAACAGAAAGAGAACTTTTTTAAGAAGAGTAAAATTAATTTTCAAGTCCTCCCCTCAAAGAAAGTTTTTCTTAAAATTTTTATCTTTCCCTTTTAAATCTGCCACATTCACCTCCTATACTCTTCAAACATGAATTTTGGGGCGCCTGGGTGGCTCAGTCTGTTAAGCATCTGCCTTGGGCTCAGGTCATGATCCCAGGGTCCTGGGATCGAGCCCCGCATCGGCATCAGCGGCAATATCATCATCATCATCATCATCATCATCATCATCATCAGGCTCCCTGCTCAGCAGAGAGCCTGCTTCTCCTCTCCCTCTGCCTGCTGCTCTGCTTACTTGCACTCACACGCTCTATCAAATAAATAAAAAAATTTTAAAAAAAATGGGTTTTTAAGCAGGAGGTTGGGGATTTGTTTTTCAAGCAGATCACTTTGTCCCCCACATGGGAGGTGGCCTAGACAGAGTAGAGGCCTAGCAGGGGTCCGGTTGGGAGACCCCAGCAGTAGGCCAGGCAGGACGGCGTGAAGCTCCAAGGTAGGCATGGCAGGTGGAGTGGCGATGGCCAGAACGGTGCAAATGCAGGTGATACTTCTTAGAATGGTCAGGACTTGAAGGTCAGTTAGGTGTGTGGATTAGACAAGTGCACCTGTCGGCCAGCTCTCTGGAGATTTTCAGAAGAATGATCATGTCCCAGGCTCAGGTGTAGGAAAGATAGATCCCTGCCAACTCGGAGCCATTTGAAGCACTCCAGAATCTCTGAGCTCACCTGCCCAAAACGCCTCAAGAGAGAGTCATTTGTTGAAGGTGACATCCTGCCTCTCCATCAGCCTCCAGTTACAAAGCAACCTGCTCCTGAATGAATGACATGCTGTGACATTTTCCACAATGTGGTGAGGACAGGGCACCGGGCTAGGGAGTCAGAGACCTGAGTTCTAGTCCTTGTTGTGTGGTCATGGTAAGTCACTTGATCTTGCCAAGCCTCAGTTTACTTAGCTGTAAAATGGGGATAATGAGGACGGTCCTACCTGTTTCACGAGATGTTTTTGAGTATCATGGGAAATCACGTATGTGACTCCCTTTGTAAACTCTGATGTACTGCACGGATGTTGGATGGGTTGGGTAGTAGAAAGGGGAGGCAAGAAGTTGATCACATCACCAGTTGTTGCTGACTGGTAGAAAGCAAAGCCTTAAATGAGTGGGACATAGGACAAGTAAATTTTGGTGAGTGTGCCTGAAGGGCTGTCTTTGTCTGCTTGGACTGCCATAACAAATTACCACAGACTAGGCGGTTCAAACAACAGATATTTATTTCTGAAAGTTCTAGAGGCTGGAAAATCCAAGATCAAGTTGCTGGCAGATTCAATTCCTGGTGAGGGTCCCGTCTCATCCTTGCAGACAGCCACCTTTTGTTGTGTCCTCATAAGGTGGAGAGAGTGAACTTTGGTGTCTCTTCCTCTTCCTACAAGGGCACTAATCCCAACACGGGAGCCCCACCCTCATGACTTTATCCAAACCTAATTACCTCCCCAAGGCCCTACTTCAAATGCCATCACATTGGGGATTGGGTGGGCGGGTCAGGGCTTCAACATCTGAATGTGAGGGGGCACAACTTTCAGTCCATAACAATGGAGAACACAGCACTGACAGGAACAGACCCACACAGGAGGCTGATGGAACTCAGAGAACCCAGAAGAGGATGCCTGAGGATGGTGAAGGAGGGTGTGAGTCCCAGCTCTGTCACTTTCTAGAGCTCCACGACATGGACAGGTTACTAACTTTGTCACACCTCAACTACCTCATCTAAAATGAAGACTCATTCCTTCACCAAATATTTTATTGAGTAGCTACTATGTTCCAGACACTGACCTAGGTGCTGAGGATTAAAAGGTGAACAAGTCCCTGCCCTTGTGAAGTGCCCATCACCATGGGGGGTGGGAGTGCTCTGAGGTCCTATGGGGGTCCCATGGGGGTGCTCTGAGGGGTTCCCGGTGTAATCTACATGGCATGGCAGTTGTCTGAATAAGTGCTCTAGAACTGTTAGCTTCTATTATCATGTTTCATCATTTTTGCCGGGGTTGGTTCTGTGAAGACGCTACATGAGTAGAACAAATGAATAGAAATCAGGGGCATTACCCCAGAGGTCCATTTGTACATTCCCCTTTGTATTTGCTCTCGTGGATAGAACTTGCAGGGTCACCCCCACACCACTCATTCCACCGGGTGGCCAATAAGCATCCATTCTCTAGGCTCCCTTCTCCACTGAGTCCAGAAGGGCATTGCTTATTTAGGAAATGACATGTTCTGAGTTATTAATACATTCCAAATATTAAAATTTTAGTCAAAGCACTGGGAAAATCATGGCAGGTTCATAATTTAGGAAGGCCAGGTGGCTAATGAATGCTTGGTGCCCAGGAATATCTTGATTCCTCTGCCCCTCTCTCCCAATTAACAAAGGCGCTGATGATCTCGGGGCTGCTTCTGACCAGCTGGGATAAATCAGCCCGCTGGCAGCTGCCCAAATGATGTATTTTAAGGGCATGGGCCATGTGGCTCTCTATTGCAAAGCAATTGGGGTCACTGTGTTTGCATATGGATTAACTTGCTGTGCAGGGATCCTACCCACGTACTGTGCTCGCCGTGGGTTGACGCGCAATAACTGTTCAGCAATGATAAAGAGGAGGCCGACCTAATGACTCTTCAGAATGCCCCCATCTTCATTTCTCTCCATTCCTATTTTTATGACTTTCAGCAAAGAGAATACAAGTGGCTTTCCTTATCTATTTTCTCAGCCCCTGTTCTTAGAAAGAATTTCCCACAATTGACAGAAAAAGGTATCTGGATGAGTATGGATGGAAAAAAAAAACATAAAGATCCATACAGATGGGACTTGAAAATTATCAGCTTGGCCCATATTCCTTAGTGATTCCAAGGCAAGATACGTTAAAGTCATGGTCACGTTGAATAAACTGTTAATTGGATGAGCCATTCTCTAGGAGGACCCCAGGGCAAATCCCAGTGGGCTCAAGTGGTAATTGGCTCTGTTGTGAACAGTCTAGAAGTTCCTGAATATTTTGTCTTCATTCTCCTGAGCAATCATGTGTAACACAGGGGAGATGACTAACTTAGTCCTTATTTAGCCATTCAATAAACTTTTATCAATGACCTACTGTGTCCAACACACCATACAAAACATTGGAAGGGTCCAAAGATATATGAGACAGTCCCTAGCAAGCCAGAAACTTGCTGTCTTAGAAGAGCAATTAGGAATTCACAAAATAACCACCACCCTTGGTCATACAGTTCACCTGCCAACTTTTCTGTGATTCTTGGGACCTGTGATTATAGGTCCCAGATTTTCTGGGCTAGTTCTGATAGTTCATGTTCTAGGTCGTTATGGCTCCTAAATCTTCGAGGTACTCCAAAAGTCAGAACCCAAGCTACATTCCTCAGACCACCTCTTCTATCTGGAAGCAAGGCAAAACTCCTCTGATTTTTAGCTTAAAAAGATGGTCACCGAACACACCTTATGGTATAAGGTGACTGACCATTCATAAATCTGCAACAAGCAATTAATGAGGAGCATGAGCCTTTTCGGCAAGATTTTCTGAACCATGACTTGGCAAATGTTTTCGATGGCCCATGCACTGCTTTTCTTTTCATTTATTAATTAGCTGTGCACCTGTCCAATGAACAATGGCGAATAAGACACAGTCCTGACCTCTCAGAAGCTTACGTGACAGTCGAGCGAAGACAACAGAACAACAACAACAAAAAAATAGGCAACGATGTCATTGGGGAAATGGCCAGAGTGTCACCCATACATTCAAGGAGTTTAAACTTGACTCTGATGGCATTACCAGCCACTGTGGGGGCCTCCGAGGCAGAGGTGTGAAGGGATATGAGTCACACTTTAGGAGAGCTGATCCCGAGACAGTACCAAGAGATGGAAGTGGGCAGGGTCAGAGGGAGGCAGGGGGACAGGGAGGATGTTCTCATGTCCTCCCGGGGATGACTGCCACATAAAGGGCCATCAAGAGGGATTTCTACTCACGAGAGTGGAAGGCCGAGGTGGAGCCAACAAGCCAAGAAATAGCCCCTTGGCGGGAGGCAGGAGCAAGCTTTTGCTTCAGTTCCTTATACACAGTTCTGTATCACTATGCTCTGTGCCCTTTCTCTACACTTTGGCATTTAGCTGAGGAGGAGGCAGCAGCGTAGGATGAGCAGTTAAAGATAACTTGAAAATTAATCTATCTATGTGGACTGGCACAAATTTGAAAGGCTCAAAATTGGCTAAGTTGAAGGGAAGGAACCCTGCTTTGATAATCCCCAAAGGAAAATAATCCCTGGTATTTAGCACTGGAAGAGGACTTTTTTTTCCTGCAGTGCATCTACCATCAATGCAATGTTCTTTATTATGCCAATATGGAAATATTTGCTATATTAACTCCAAACCTGCCAGATAGCAGAAAATGAGAAAGGAGAAGCAAATAGCACCCATGAGCCCATCAGTTCATGAGCACAGGGATGCGGGGACTCTGGAATAATGCACAAAAAGCTAATTGTCCATGATAGCTTTACATCAATGTCCTCTTCATCTCTCTAAGTTGGGGAGTGTCACCACCAGAAAATTCTAGAGAGACTCTTGCTGCCTGTGTGGAGTAATTCTGTGTTAGTGGCTCTGTGGGATCCCCTTTTATCTTTGACGACTTGTCCCTAAGCTGCCCACCTTCTCCTCCTAAATGCCAGAGTGTACAGAAGGAAGTTGTGGCAGAACTAAAGAGAATGATGCTAAGCAAGATAAGTCAGAGAAAGACGATTATCATATGATCTCATTCATATGTGGAATTCAAGAAACAAACCAGAGGATCATAGGGGAAGAGAGGAAAAAATAGAATAAGACGAAACCAGAGAGGGAGACAAACCATAAGAGACTCTTCATCTCAGGAAACAAACTGAGGGTTGCTGGAGGGGAAGGGGGTGGGGGGATGGAGTCACTGGGTGATGGGCATTAAGAAGGACACGTGATGTGATGAGCACTGGGCGTTATATAAGGCTGATGAATCACTGAACTCTACCTCTGAAACTAATAATACACTAGATGTTAATTGAATTTAAATTTTTTTTTTAAAAAAGTAGTGGCAGAAAGCTGTGTGTAAAAGCAGCTACAGTAATAGTCCTGATGTCGGAGCTCTGCGCCCCTCTCCATGCCTCTCCTGCAAGAGGGAGGCTCTGAGGCTTCTATTCCCCACAGCCGAGAGAGGTTTCTGGTTCTCTCCTGTCCATTCCAGGACTTCGTCTCACCACGTTCTTGGCACAGTCTTTCCTCCTGAAGTTCCCACATCCATTCATACCACCTTTGTCATGGCCTCACCTCTGGCTGGGGAGCTCCATGTGGAATGCTCTCCTATTTTCCTTAACCACCTCTGCAATTCCCTCACAGTTTTCCCTTGCCACTTCCCTACTGGGCCTCCTTGCAACCTCAAAACCCACACTGACTCTGACAATACCCCGTCCTCAGTAGCCTCAAATCCTGGAAGCCATCACCCCCATGCCCCTTGGTCACCAGGCCTACACGTTAGACCATGTTCCCACGCAGAACAGGTCTACCTCTAAGACCTCGAAGACTGAGTTCTCCCTTTCTGGTTATCTCTAGAGCTCTTCCTTCTCCTGCCCCTCAGGCCACCACCATCATGCCCATTCTCCCCTCTCCTCCCAGTTCATCAGCCCGTCCCTACTTCACCGACCTGCCCTCCCAGCCCACACCCTATGACACCCGGCCCCTGACCTTCTGCCCTTCCTAAGACCATCTTCAACACCCAAGGTGTTGGTTAATTTTTTTTTCAGCTTTGCTGAGGTATAGTGGACCTATAAAACTGTAGAATATTTCAAGTGTACATTGTGAAAAATAAGTAAAAAATAAAGTGTACATTGTGGTGATTTGATACACATATACATTGTGAAAGGATCACCCCTACCCCATCTAGTTCATTAACATGTTGTGATGAATAATTTTATGTGTCAACTTGACTGAGCTTAGGGATGCCTAAGGGGCTGGTAAACATTTCTGCCTGTGTCTGTGTGGGCATTTACGTAAGAGATTAGCATTTGAACAGGTAGACTGAATAAAAATCCACCCTCACCAATGTGGGTGGGCATCATCCAATCTGTTGAGGCCCAAATAGAACAAACAGGTGGATGCAACTTGAGCTGAGACACTCATCTTCTCCCGCCCTTGGACATCTGCACTCAGGGTTCTCTACCTGCTTTCCTGGGCCTCCAATTTGTAGACAGAAGATAGAGGCAATTCTCAGCCTCCACAATGGTGTGAACCAATTCCTCATAATGATCTCTTGGCTGTGTACCTATAGCTATCTTATTGGTTCTCTTTCTCTGGAGAACCCTGGCTAATACACCCAATTTCCCCCAACATCATCCATCATCCTCTCTCTTGCTCTGAGTTTGTTCAGTACCAACGGAGAGTCTTGTTCTCCAGCACCAAAGGATCATTGCTTTTGTAAACTCCGTATTGTATTTCTCATACAAATGCTATCAATTTCTCCCATACTTTACAAGTCCTGCTCAGTCCCCCACCTTTCCATCTCAGCAGATGGTCCTCCCTGCCTCTTTACTGACACTAAGTACAATATCGCCCCTTGAATTTTCATAGCTCTCAAACTTGATGGACCCCAAAATTAGCCAATGCTTCCTACATCTACCTAGTTGTTTGTGCTTGAAATATGAGGGTCATCTTGACATCTCCCTCTCCCATGCACCTCACACTCCTCAATCTCCAGAGTTTGTTGAGTCTACCTACTAAACAAACCTCAAGTCTGTTCTTCCCCAACTCAGTCATTTATGACTGTTTTAGTTCTGGCCACCATCATCTCACTTGGATGCCCAAATGATGTTTTTAAAATCCAAACCCGGGGTGCCTGGGTGACACAGTCCGTTGAGCATCTGACTCTTGGTTTCAGCTCAGATCATGGTCTCAGGGTCATGAGATCCAGCCCCACACTGGGCTCCGCGCTCAGCACTGAGTCTGCTTAAGAGTCTCTCTCCTTAGGGCACCTGGGTGGCTCAGTCAGGTAAGCATCTGCCTTCAGCTCAGGTCATAATCCCAGGGTCCTGGGATCAAGCCCCGCATTGTTCTCCCTGCTCAGCAGGGAGCCTGCTTCTCCCTCTCCCTCTGCCTCTCTCTCTCTCTCTCAATCTCTCTCTGTCAAGTAAATAAACAAAATCTTAAAAAAAAAGACTCTCTCCCTCTCCCTCTGCCCCCACCCCTCTCAAAATGAATAAATAAATCTTTAAAAAACATGACTTCCCAATACTAAGAGGAAAACATTTAAAATCCTTAACATGCCCTAGCAGACCACATTTGCTCTCTGGAGCCTGCCATTCTTTCATTCTCTGCAATCCACACTTCTTTCCTTCTTTCCAGTGGCAAACTCTTCTCCACCTCATGGTAACATGTTGTCTCACCACATTTCCCACACCTCTACACCCATCTCCCCCTGGAAAATTCCTATTTGTCTTTCAGTTCTCAGCTTAAATATCATTTCCTCAGATGCTGCCTGCCTTCCTCACCCAGTGTAGATTAGATGTTGTTTTGTCTTAGGTACCCTGTGCTTTTCTCTCACATTGTTTATCACACATGCAATGACACCATTATTCTGTGATTATCTACTTAATGACTGTCTTTTCCACTCCCCTAGAAGCAGCTCAAGAGTTGGGACCCTGTCTCATTTGCTCATTGTTGTGTCCCCAGACCTGGCACAGTACCTGATACAGGGCTGAGTTGCTTTTCATCTCCAAGGAAGGAGCCTATGAATTAGGTCCATCAGGAAAAGGATGGAGGGGAGCAAGTCTATGAAATGGGCACCCCTTTGATTCCCTTCTCCACAGGCCTCCCACTGTGCTGGTCCTTCTCGCGGCTTCTCATCGCTGTTGACCATCTTCATGTAAACATTTTACTTTAAAATTGTTGAAAATACGTCACTTCAACAGAATGTGCTCAGAGGGTGCCACTGGTCTCTCTACCAACCACTCACCCCCATCTTAACAGAGGGATCTTAACAGAGAAGGTGCACCCTGCCTAACTTTTGGCAGTCTCCCGCCCCAGTTGCCTCGGGCTGGCCCTGCCCCGCTGTTCCTCCCGGACTCGAGGAGACTTGGCAGGTAAGGACCTGGTCCTCACGTCAGATTCCAGTAAGGCCTGGGGCCCCAGGATCCAGACAGGCCCACCCCCATTGGGGTGGAAGGGGAGCCTGATCACCTCCCAGAGACCTCTTAGAGGTCTCACAGGTAGGAATTCCCAGGGAGGGAATGTAATAACTTCTGGAATGTGAATGTGTGAGTGAATGTGCAGTCCTACCTGGCTTGCTCAAGAGGACGATTCTGTGACTCCACGGGCAGGCACCCTTAAGGTCCCCAGAAGCCTACGGAGTCTGAGTGGGCCCGTCTGCGATTCCATGGTGAACTGCATACGGTCTATGGTGGCATCAGAATAGTTTCTGATCGTAAGTCACAACACTGAGACATCTATGGCTAAGCCTCACCTAAGCTCCTTCGGAACACAGCCAGACGGGCATCTGATTGGTCTCCTTACCTCAGGAGGCATCTCCCTCTTTGTCTGTCTCTGCACCACTGCACACGGAGACATCACCATGGGGTCAGGGCAGAGTAAACCTACAGTTCTAGAGACCATGAACAAAAATTTCAAGAAGGGCTTTTCAGGAGACTATGGAGTCAGGATGAACCCTGGCAAGTTGAGAACCCTATGTGAATTGGAATGGCCCACCTTTGATGTCAGGTGGCCTTCAGAAGGGACATTGGATGTCCCAATGATTCATCAAGTATGGCGAGTCATAACAGGAGAACCAGGACACCCTGACCAGTTTCTGTACGTTGACTCCTGGCTAGGAATTGCTCAGACCCTTCCCCCAGGGTGCGATTCAATTGCAATAGGCAGGGACAGGCCAGGATCTTAAGTTCCTCATCCAAGTGACCTAAAGGAAATCAGCAAAAGCCCCAGTCTCCACAAATTCTAGCCAGAGATCCCGAGGATGAACCGACCCTGCCCCCACCGTATGTACCCCCAAGACCATCTACACCTGGCCCTTCAGTTCCAGACACTCCACCACCATCAGTCTCACCGGTGTCCCCAGGCCCAGAGGATCCACCAGCGCCTCCTGGCCCCAAAGATCTACTTTCTCCAGGACCAGCAGCCAGGTTGTGCCCCAGGCCAAGCACAAGCACCCTCCAAATGCCAGTACGAGAGACACGGGAACCCGAGAGGCGTGATGAAGATGGGATGGTCCAACCCGGCCGTTCCATGATGTATTATCAGCCCTTCACCACCAACCTCCTCAACTGGAAACACCCCATCCTACTCTGAGAAACCACAGGCTATGGTAGACCTCATAGGTCCCTCTTCCAGACTCATCAGCCAACCTGGGAAGACTGCCAACAGTTACTCGCACCCTGGTTAACACAGAAGAGAGGAGAAGAATAATGAAAGGTGCACGGCAGTACCTGGCAGAGCACACACCAGCGGGAGTCATCGACCCTGCTGCCTGGGCTAATGCAGCTGCACCCAAGGGGAGCCCAGCATGGGACTTCACCACAACCGAGGGGCAGGCCCACATCTGCTGGTACCAGGAGGCCCTCCTCCGGGGAATCCGGGCAGGAGCTAAAAAACCCATGAACATGACTAAGGTATCCTCGGTCACTCAACACCCAGGGGAGTCCCCCAGGGACTACTAGGAAAGACTATGTGAAGCCTACAGGATATACATTCCATTTGACCCCGAGGCACAGGAAAGCCAACAGATGGTAAACACCTCCTTTGTGGCTCAGGCCGCCCCAGACATCAGAAAAAAAAACTCAGAAACTAGAGGGTTTTGCTGGGATGAACATCACCCAACTAATAGAGATTGCCAATAAGGTCTACATGAACAGGGAGGTCGCAGCCGAACGGGAAGATGACAAAAAGATGAAAAAGAAAGTCAGCCTCCTCACCTTTCTTTCACCGCCCTGAAAGAAAAGGACAACACAAAGACGGGGAGACCCCAACCACCGAAAGGGGGGAAGCCCAGAACCCCCTTGGCAAGGGATCAATGTGCCTACTATAAAGAGAAAGGGCACTGGAAAAACGAATGGCCAGCCGCTACAAGGAAGAACCCAGAAAGGAGGACCTCCTAGGCCTTGAGGGAATGGACTCAGACTGAGGGGGACCGGGCTCTTTCCTCCTTGGCCCCCCTGAGCCCACAGTCAGAATGAAGGTGGGGGGCCAACCAGTGACTTTTATGGTTCATACTGGGGCCAAGCACTCTGTTGTCACCTCCCCAGTGACACTTTTCAGCAAAAGGACTGCGACCATCCTCGGGGCTATCGAGACACGGGCGATACGACAGCCCTTGTGCCAGGCTCACCAGTGCGAGCTCGGGGGCCACAAGGTCCGACATGAATTGCTTTATCTGCCTGATTGCCCCATCCCTCTCCTGGGCCGAGACATACTCTCCAAGCTTAGGGCTCAGATAACCTTTGAGCCCACTGACACACTAGCCTCCAATTGAACCCAAGGCAAGAGGAGATGGGGTCTCTAATACTAGTAATTACCACGCCAAGGGAAGAAGAATGGAGGCTGTTCTGTGCCCAGTCCCAACCAAGCAGCCAGCCGGAGTTCAGACTTGCCTTCCCTTCAGTATGGGCTGAAAACAACCCACCTGGACTAGCCTGGAATTGGGTCCCTATCAATGTTGCACTGATCCCAGGAGCCCAACCTCAGAGGCAAAGGCAATACCCCCTTCCACAAGAAGCTAAGATCAACACCCAAGAACATCTGTCCAAACTCAAAAGAAGCAGGTATTCTAGTCGAGTGCCAGTTAGCCTGGAATACCCCACCGCTGCCAGTCAAGAAGCCAGGAGGGGGATACTGACCAGTTCAAGACCTGCGGGCCATCAACAAGGTGACCATCTCTCTGCACCCAGTGGTCCCGAATCCATACACCCTCCTTGGCCAAATCCCAGGGTTGGCCAGATGGTTCACGTGCCTAGATTTGAAGGATGCCTTCTGCCTCTGCTTAGCTCCCCAGAGCCAGCCACTGTTTGCCTTTGAATGGGGGTCTGAACTTGATACAGGGCGCCAGATGCAACTGACTTGGACGCGCCTCCCACAGGGATTTAAAAACTCACTAACTCTCTTTGGGGAAGCACTGGCCACGGACCTCACCAGCTTCCCAAGAGAGGCCACACGGTGCACCCTCCTCCATTATGTGAATGACCTCCTCCTCGCCAGTGACACACAAGAAGACTGCACAAAAGGCACAAAGGCCCTCCTACAGCTCCTGGCAGACTCGGGATACCGAGCCTCATGGAAGAAGGCACAAATCTGCCAACAACATGTCCGATACCTTGGTTTCCTCCTCATGCAAGGGAAAAGAGAACTATGGCCGGAGAGGTAAAGGGTCATCATCTCCCTGCCAGAGCCCCAGACAAAAAGGGGCCTACAAGAATTCCTGGGGGCTACAGGATTCTGCTGCATCTGGGTCCCTGGGTTCTCGGCCATAGCAAGACCCCTTTATGATCTCTTAGGGGGACCAAATCGAGAGCCCCCTGCCTGGACTGAGGAAACAGAAGCCACTTTCACAGAGATAAAGACCGCCCTGGGGCGGGCTCCAGCCCTGGGCCTACCAGATGTAGAAAAACCTTTCAATCTCTGTGCATGAAAAGGAAAAAATAGCACTCGGGGTACTACCCAGACTGTTGGGCCCTGGCAACTGCCAGTTGCTTACCTGTCAAAGGAGCTGGACCCTGTGGCAGCAGGATGGCCACCGTGTGTCAGGGCACTGGCAGCCACAGTCCTACTCAATAAGGAGGCAGACAAATTTACCCTGGGGCAAGAACTTAACGTCAAGTTCCCTCACACAGTTGTGTCCCTCATGAACGCACAGGGACACCACTTCCTTTCCAACTCTCAGCTAGCACAATACCAAGGGCTCCTCTGCGAAAACCCACGGGTCACCCTTGAAACAGTAAGGACATTAACCTTTCTCCCCATGGAAGAGGGGGAACCAGACCATGACTGCTCCGAGGTGACTGATGAAGTCTACGTGAGCCGTCCAGATATGCGGGATCAAGCCATAAGGAATCCAGGGCTCACGCTGTTCAGCGATGGCAGCAGTTACCTACAGGAGGGTGCCCAGAAAGCAGGTTATGCAGTAACCACAACCACTGAAGTCCTAGAAGCTAGGGCATTACCAGCTGGATGGTCAGCTCAAGTGGCTGAAGTATATGCCTTAGTCCGAGCCCTCACCCTCAGTGAAGGTAAGCGAGTCAACATCCATACTGACTCTCGGTATGCCTTCACTACTGTACATATACATGGAGACATCTACAAGGAAAGGGGCCTCCTAACCACAGCAGGAAAAGCTATCAAGAACAAGGAGGAGATACTGAGACTGCTTGAAGCCGTCTGGCTTCCAAAGGAAGTAGCAATCCTGCACTGGAAGGGACACCAGAAAGGAGATGACCCCATAGCGTGGGGAAATCATCTGGCAGATGAGGCAGCCAAGACCGCAGCCAGTGAGGACATGGACAGAGCCCCTTCCCTCACCATGGCCCTGACACCCCCAGAAGAAGTCCCTCCACCCAGTTACACTAAAAAGGAAAAGGAATGGGCCATGGCTGAGGGAACCACCCTGACTGAAAAACGTTGGTGGATGATGCCAGTCGGGCACATCTTTGTTCCAACAGCAACTAGAGGGCATCTAGTCAAGGAATACCATGAACTCACTCATCTGGGAAAAACTGCCTTAGAGGCCCTTCTCAAGAAGCACTACATCAGTCAGCTGCCAGCACTGTGCCGAGCAACGAGTAAATGATGCATAACATGTGCTACAAATAATGCTTGGTCTGCACCACGGCCCCCGCCAGGTGTCCAGAGGATGGGAGCAACCCTCTTCGAAGATCTAGAGGTCTCAGGTGTCACCCCATGGGTCCACCACTCCAGAGTGAAGAAAGCTCATCATTCGGACAAGGAGCCGTGCAAGTGGAGAGTCCAGCCAGACTTCACGAACCCACTCCGGCTTCACCTTCGACGAGACCCCACCGACTGATGGACACCTGCTCACCATGGTCCCTGGCTCTCATCGGCATGATTTCCCTCATCTTGGGAGTCGGACTCTACACTGTTGCCCCTCCTGACTGGACTTTCCCCCAGAGGCTTACTATTGCCATTGCTTATTGGGTGTCCCTAGGGTGTATTACTGCACTCACTTGTCCACAGGTTTCATCTGCTGATGGGTTAGCCACGATGGCTCCCTCTAACTGAGGTCGTAGACCCCACTTTTACTGGCCCTCTGCTGTCTACTCCTGAGCTCATTTCACCATAGTTTTCCTGGGCCCCAGTCAGTCCTGGTCTTCTGTTACCTGGTGTGCTGTTCCTCCTCACTTCTTCTCGCTTGCCTGGCCAGGCAAAAGGGGTAAACTCTCATATCACCATTACTGGCAAATGGACTTTCCAGCTTATCACCCTTGATCTCTCACCAGCACCCCCACTGACTTCTTCCACCTGGGATGGGCACACACTAAAGGTTAACCTCCACTTTGATGGATGCCAGCTTCTTTATACCTTCTGGGAACCTCATAGACAGTGTTCCTACCATGGCCCTCACTCAGGTTACCGGCTGGTAGATATCTACATCTGTGGGGGCCTATCCCTCAATAGCCAAACACCTGCCCTCAGTTCTGCTCGCAAGCCTGGGGATGTGAGTCATGGGTAGCAACTTGGCCAGGAGTGAAATGATGGTCCACCAGGTGGTGCCCTAAATAGTGCAGTGACATCCGGATTTCCTTGTCAAGCAGCGCCACCCCATCCTCTTGCTCTAACAATCACTGTATACCGCTCACCGTCTCAGTCTTAGAACCCAGTGCCACATCATGGGCTTACAGGAATCATTCTCCTGTTGGGCCAATATCACCCTATGGGGACTGACCCCATGGCCAAATTTATGTTAAAGTCCATGTTCACTCCAAGCCTTATGGTCAACCCCCAGAGTCAGACAGAAAATAACTCACGCTGGCGCATCCCTGTGTCCCCCATCCACACGCAGCAAGCATCTATAGCGCAACTGTTAGGCATGATTAATGCCTCCCACCAAGCGCTTAATCCCTCTAACCCACCCCTAGCATCTGACTGCTGGATCTGTATGAAGCCCGGTCCCGTCCAATACCAGGTGTCATCCTCAACCAATCCACCATGTCACCTCCCACCTTGGCACCAGGGACCTCAGATTATCCCTTTCTGGCTTTGGTACCACTGTATGGCAACTCTTCCTCTCCCATCATGGGCCACAGTCGGGTCTGTGCGGCTAACAACACCTCTGGCTTGTGATCAAGGTGTATACATCTGCATCACCCCGCGCGAACAATCATGCACGCTTGTCAGTCTCTTACCCGATCTTTCAGTCCTTCCCCGGGAGCGAGGCCCCACTCCTATGGAGACCTCCTAGCCGCCCTCGAAGCTCCCCTGCGGCCATCCCTCTTACCGTGAGCCTGCTGGCCACATCAGGTGTTGCCCTCAGCGCCACTGGCGTCGGGATGTCTCAGGCTCAGTACCAGGGGTTAATTCAACAACTCACAGTGGATTTTTTCGGCCCTCACTCAGTCGGCCCTGTCCCTGCAGCACCAACTCGATTCACCGGCCTCAGTGGTCCTCCAAAACAGGCGCAGGCTCGACGTGCTCACCGCCGCGCAAGGGGCCTCTGCCTCATCTTACAGGGGAAATGTTGTTTCCATGCTAATGAGGCGGAGGTGGTCCAAGAAACTCTGACCCAATTACAGGAACGAGCACATCGCCGGTGGGAAACACTCCGGCGGACAACTTGGTGGGATTCCCTCTCACAATGGTTCCCTTGGTTCACCTCCCCCGTCGGCCCCCTCCTATTGCTTCTCCTCATAGTGGCATTTGGTCCTTGTATTCTTAATGCCCTTACTAGGTTTATCACTACTCAAATTGCTAAAATCAGACCCCAGTTACTCCTTACTCACTATCGCCCCTTAGAAGATGAAAATTATGCCCTCTAAACTAGGTGTTTAGCTTTCCACAGGGGCATCAAAGGGGGGGAACGATAAGGAATTTCTGTGTCCTAAGATGGCCGACCGAGCGAGCGAGAGCGTCCCAGTCCCTGCCCCGGGGCTCTTCCGGGTTCTTCTCCCAGCTCGGCTCCCTAAGCGCACCAGTCCGGGGTCTTTTCCCTGCCGTGTTTCGCACATGCGCCGAAAGTGCCAAGTGTGCGGAAGTAAAAGTGTACAAATTACCCCCTTTTTTGTGCTCAGGGCTTAGACCTTTGGAGACCACTCTCCTCTGAGCCCGCCGGCGTTAAATAAACCTCCTATCCTCCAAGATCTCCGGATGCCGCTTGGTTCTTCCTTCAGGCGCTCCAGTCCAGGTTCCATAACAGTATGAATGAAATAGAAACCTGCATTTCCTCCCCACACCTCACCTTTCCTCCCTCAGGGTGCCTCTCCACAGAGCCCATGTGTCCCCAGAGCATCCCTACCGTCACCCACTCCTACCAGCCTCTCTCCTCAAGCTTTATCTTCCTGCTTGCTTTGGCCCCACCCCCTCCTTCCCCACCTTTCTGTTATCTCTGCCCCTTTCCCTGTGGCCTTCAAAGGTCTTTCCAGACCATGGGGCCCAGGGGGGATGAGGGGGAGGATGGAGTGTCAGGGAGAACTTCCTTGATTCTCCAACTCCCTTGATCTAGCCTCCTTACTTTCTTTTTCCCCTCAATGCAAAGTTCTTGAAAGAACTGTCTCCATGTGCTGCATGCACTTCCTCCCCACTTCACTGTTATTTATTATAGTAGTCACTCATTTTTTGAAGTTAGTAAGTGTTCACAATACAGAATTCAAAACATTCCAGAAGGCACGTGGTGAAGTATCTTCCTTCCGTGGTGTCCCCAAGCCACAGGGCTCTCCTCAGAGGCAACCCCTGCTCTGCTGTCAGTATCTTGTGTATCTTTCCAGAGAGCATATGCGTACATATTCTTGTTTGCATTTTTTGTATACAAATGAAGGCATTTATGCCCATTTCCCATCCTTTGCTTTTTTCACATAAAATATGCGAGAGAGTGTTCTACATCAGGAAATCCAAAGCTGCTCCCTTCTTTGAAATCGCTGCCAAGAACCCTCTGTGAGGATGTACCAAAAATTCTCTGCTGTGGACACCCAAGGTGTTTCCAGTCCTTTGCTCTAATGAAGATGCTGCAGTGAATATCCTTGCATAGATAGGATTTTCCCACCCTCGTGAGTACATCTGTGGGATAAATCCGCAGAAATGAAATTGTATTTTGCATTTTGGAATTAAATTACTTTCCATAAAGGTTGTACCAGTTCACCCACCCACGGCAATAGATGGGAGGCCCTCCATCTCCCCAGCCCAGCAGCTGCCAAGTCCTACAGATATCTTCTCTGGGCACCCATTCCATTCTTGCCTCCTTTCCCGGCCCCGCTGCACCATGCTTGTCACACGGCCTCCCTCTCCAGCATCCCAGAATGGAACACTTCCTCCTGCTGCAGCCCTGCCCGTCCAATCTCCCTTCGCTCAGGAAACCTGCGTTCCTCCTGTGGACCCTCACACACGGTGACTCCCCAGCAGAGGCCTCTGCACAGAGCTAGAACCCAGTATGGATTAATGGAGCCTGGCTCCAAATGAGGTACTATGTCATCCTGGTACTGACAGATGGCATTTCTGAAAGTGAAAAAACACCCTCCCCATTCTGCTTTTTAAAAAAATATATCTTTCGGGTATTCCTTTGGACATAATGTTTTTGAGGTGCATGTGTGTTGCCATTGTTGATTTGTTTGTTTAACTCCCTTAGTCAACCAAACAGAATGCACTCTTCTTCTGGTCTCCCCAACTCCTTCCCTCCAACCCCCTCTGCTTGGCTTTCACTTTTGCTAGTGCTCTACCCTCCTCCTAGACCTTCTAGAGACATGGGTGGCAAGGGCCATCTCTGGGCCCTACTCCATGCTCTGGTCCCAGAGGCCCTCCAGCAATGCCAAACTCTATCTGGTTCCACCAGTTTCCACCCCACACACAAAGTCAGGAAATGGGCCCCCAGCCAGCTGTCACAGCAGAGTCCTCTGACATTTGAAGAGATCCTTGGATGGTCGAAAGAGTCCTGGCATTTTCACATTTTGGGGATCGCAGCTCTCAGCACCCTCGGCCTACCCATCCCTCCCCATCTCCGTCCCCACCGTGACACACTCAGGGTGCTCTGGGGGAGGGGGAGCAGTAGACAGGAGAGGGCGGGAAGGGGGAGCGTCCAGAACGCCAGATGAGCTCACAGGGCTGCTGGGGCGGGAGAGGGAAGGGAGGACAGAGGTGAGGCTCTGGAAGGGGCGGGGACCGCTGGGCTGGCCCAGGCGGGACGCGGCACTGTGTGTGCGCGCGCGTGTGCGCGGCGTTGAAATGCCCGGCCCGTCGGGGTAGCAGGACAGAGCCCAGGGCGCGCGCGGAGCCTCCCAGTGTCTCGCTCCTCCGGCCACAGCCATGACAGAAAACTCCGACAAAGTTCCCATCGCCCTGGTGGGGCCTGACGACGTCGAGTTTTGCAGTCCCCCGGTGAGTAGGGCTTGGAATCCCCAGTCCCGCTGCCGAGTCAGTGGAAACACGCAGGGCCCGGGCTTGGCGCGGGTGTCCCAACGCACTGCCCGGAGTCAGGGATTTGCGCCACCGAATGTGGGAGGCGGGTGCCCAAACCTGCGCGTGTGCAGGGGGCTCGGGACCCCAGACGGGCGCGAAGGGGAGAGCGGGACGGGATTCAGGAGGGGGAGTCCTGTGGCCGGCGGAGCGTGCACAGCCAGGGGGCGGCGGCCCTGCTCCGCCGAAAGTTTGCTTATCGCACATCCACACCTGAGTACAAGGGGCCTTCGGGAGGGAGCGCGGCGAGGGTGCCGGGGTGCGGGCGGCGCAGACGTGACCGGTCCCCCCCTCCCCGGCCCCGGCCCGCAGGCGTACGCCACGGTGACCGTGAAGTCCTCCAGCCCCGCGCGGCTGCTCAAGGTCGGAGCTGTGGTCCTCATTTCGGGGGCGGTCCTGCTGCTCTTCGGGGCCATCGGGGCCTTCTACTTCTGGAAAGGGAGCGACAATCACGTAAGTCCAGAGGGCGGCGCGCGGGGTGCGGACCCGAGTCCGGGTGCGCGGGCCGGGGGAGGTGCGCGGGGCGGCGGGGCCTTGAGGTCACCCGCATGTCCCCTTCTAGGTGGAGCCAGGGCGCTGGGCCGCAGGGGCCCTGTCGCCCCTGATGACGCTTTCCTCTAGGTCCCCCAGGGCACCTTCTCCCTTCTTCCACGCACCACCACCACGCTGCTTTCTGCTCTTGGCGGCTTCGTAGAAAAGCAAGCCGGAGCTTTAAGGGAGAATACTAAAACGTAGACTAGCGGGAGAATGCAGTGGACAGTTGGAGGAATGCCCTTTTCTGCGCATCTCAGCCTGGCGCCAGCAGCGAGCAGTCCTGAGACTGTGGGTGAGGCACCTCACCTCTCTGGCCTCAGCCTTGGAGAAGAAATGGAGCTAAATCATCTCCGAGGCCTTTCCCAGCCGAGAAAGGCTGCGGATTTAAGAACCTAGGACAAAGATAGTCCTAGGGAATATTCAGACCCAGTATCGGGGATGAATTTGACCTTTCAAGAGTCTTGGGGAGTGTTTGTTATTGCGTGTGACCTGTCCATGAATGCTCTCTTCTCTCTTGCCCTGAGGAAAAGAAATGGGCTAACTTCGTTAAAGGTGGCAAATCTCTTTAAAAACCAATTCTGGCCTAGTCACGTGTGCTGTAATGGTACATGATTCACTGATGGCTGTCCTCCTGTCTTTGTATGTAACTGTTTATTTTAAAGCTCCACCAGCTCTCAACGAGTATAAAAAGCACTTCTAACTTGACTGGGCAGAATTCCAGGGTGTTCTCTAAGTACCCTGAGTTTTGTTCACCTATGTAAAGGGGGGCATTTTATCTTGATGACCATTGCCAGGCCTGGTATAAGCTTATTTCGACTAATGGAAAAGAATTCCATCTCCAGGATGCACACAAAGGGCTTTTTCTTAATCCCTGCCCTCAGAGGATCTGTGACTGGTGTTTGTCACCCCCCCTCCCACTATGAAATTCAAAGCATGAACGAATTCCAGTACTTAGAAAAAATGGTGCTGAAAGCAATTCAACCATTTTACACATCACATCTTCTGCAATCACTGCATAATTTGTATTTTTAACTCAAATGCCTACTGTAGATAATCATGCCATTTAGCACTGAGTCTGTTTTGGAGACTATATCAAATTTACAAGCATCGATTTGTAAGATCAGAATTGCACAGTATTTTGTGTATATTTGAAAAGTGCCTTAATGTATTTGTATTTTAAATATAGAAGTTAGGCCAGATGCTCATGTTTGAAAGCAGCAAATCTGAACAGGAGAACAATTTCAAGATCTATATCTCCATTAATAGCAGGGTTGAGATTGTCATCCCTTGGGAAATTGTATGGTATTCGCATGTAAATGCTATCTTTTAGATGACAAAACCTCAGTGGTATAGGTCATTTGGAGATAAAAATAGCTTTGCTTTTTTGGGGGAGTGGTCGAGATTTTAGACATGATGTATATTAAAATGAATACCATTTGGCATTTAATTATTCAAGGCAAATACACTAACTGACAAGCTTCTAAAAGGAGAGACTGAATGATCATCCTAAGTGGGGCTCCCTCTCTTCATCTTGTATTTCACCACAAGAATCTGGTTCAAGAGAGAAGTATTAAATTCTAAGACTACAGAGCAATAGTGAATCACATTTTATTGCCAACAATCAAAGTTATTTCTATTTCCTGTACAGGCAGAAGAATGAAGAAAATCATGGTTTTGTTTGTTTGTTTGTTTTTACAAATCCCAAAATATTTGGTGCTGCTCTAGATTACTTACAGGCATTGAAATATGGGGAAAGCCCCATCAATAAGCGAGAGCTCACAACCATGCCCTGTGGGAGGAGGGGATGAGATCAGTGTTTGAGGCCTTTATTCTCAGACTGATTTTTCTAGATAGTGTCCCAAACATTATGTCATTAATCTTACAGAACCCAGGCTTCATTAGAAACTCACTAGCAAATATTCCTGGCCGTAAAGACACCACGCTGGGCAGAATTTTGGCAAATAATAAACTTCACTGTATTTAGAGACTCGTCTGAGGTGCCAACAGCAACATGGGCTCAGAGCAGACAATGTGATTACTCCTCCTCTAGCCCAGCCTCCTGAGCTCAGGGCCCAGTACTTTGGAAATAGCTTTGGACTGTGGACCCTCCCACCATGCACTTCATGAGGGCACAGACCTCTCACTGCTGCCCCGTGCACAGTGCGCTCCTATAGGATGGGCTAAGGCTAGGTGACAAATGACGCGAGTCCTATGGCTGGTCAGGGAGCTTCTGTGGTGCAAAGGTGGCAGGGGTGGTGGTGGAGGAAAGTAAAATTAGGACCACAAAGCACCCTTCTAGTGTTATAATTTTGTCTCCTTAATTTTGCGAAGAACTTGGGAACGGTTCATTTCTGAAATTTTGCATTGCCTTACTAGTAAAAGCTTATGTGCAAACAATGAATCATGGAATACTGCACCAAAAACTAATGATGTAATATATGGTGATTAACATAACAATAAAAAAATAAAAAAAAATAGAAAAAAAAAAGCTTATGTGCAGTGCTTTCTCACACACACACACAAAGCCTCTAATTGCACGAGCGAAGGATGTTTGTTGCAGCAGGAACTCACACAAATGTTGTCTGCCATACTCCTTTTGACCGTCATACTTAGCCCATGTGAAGAGTGGCTGCTCAGAGAGCCCAGGGACAGAACAGAGCCCGCTTTCTAAACCTTACCTGCAGAAAGTACCGGCTCAGCCAAAGAAAACAGGTTTCCCAAACTGGGCTGATCACGAGGACCCCCTGAGATGCAAAATGCAAACAGACTGGTGGGCTCTGTTCCAGCTCTGCTAAATCAGAACCGCTAGAAGTGGTTCTTATGATCAGGCCAGCGTGGGGGAGAGCTTACTGCAGGGATCCAAGTGCAGGGGGGAGGGAAGGGCACGGAGAGATGGGTCGGCTGAAATAGCATGCCAGTATTTTCTGTACCGCTGAATGAAGGCTGTTGCCCGGAAGGGGACTGGCTTGCAAAGCCATTTCTACATCTCTGCTGGTAAAATAAAACTGTGCTCTGTGGGTCTCATGATAATGAGTTTTCTACAAGTAATAACCTGGTAATAACCGATACTTCTTCCGGTGTCTGTCCATGTAGCAGTCTTTCTTCATAATGAGGGAGAAAATCAGACAAACTGAATCTGAGCTATTGGCAGTTCTGACCTACTGACCTGACACTAAGTAGCAAGTGTCTCTCATCAGTTTTCAGTCCTTCCTCTTTAAAGATTTTATTTCTTTTTAAGATTTTATTTATTTATTTGACAGAGAGATAGAGACAGAGAGAGCACAAGCAGGCAGAGAGGCAGGCAGAGGGAGAGGGAGAAGCAGACTCTCCGCTGAGCAGGGAGCCGGACGCGGGGCTCGATTCCAGGACCCCGGGATCATGACCTGAGCCGAAGGCAGCTGCTTAACCGACTGAGCCACCCAGGCGCCCCTAAAGATTTTATATCTTATATGTTATATAAGATATAGAGAGATACGCACACACATATGCTTCTAAGTCAGAAAAAGGAAGAAGAAAGGCAAGGGAAGGGAAGACCCACCTACTACCCCACAACACAGAGAAAGTTCTAGCAGGGCAGCAACACACTGAGCAGGAGCAGTGCGTGAATTATTTTGTAAGTTAGTGTACTAACAAGATGTCTAAACTAAGAGACCCCTTTGGATGATCTAATTTAGCGGTAAACTAAAAAAACTATTTCATGGAGTTGTTTTTCTTAAGATTTTACTCGGAAATCCAACACATAACACAGATAACAAGCAGAGCCGCTCTGGCTAAATTGTAGGTGGACAGGAGAGAAAGGACGACCCTCAAAGTCCCACCTGCTCTGGGCCACCTCTGTGAAACCTCAAAGCTCGAAGGACGTAAATGAAAACTATCTCTGAGGCCCAGAGTCTTCACTTTACACCCAAGGCAACTCCCAAGACCCAGGGATAAGTGGTGTGGCCACTCGTTTTTCTGATTCGTGGACCAGTGCTCTTCTCTGATGCCAAGTCTCCCTCCCTTCTTCCCCCACACGTCTCCTAACAATATGCCCTCCAACACCAGATGCCTGTCCCACAGTCATTAAAATGACTAACTCCCACTTTGAGCTGAAACAGATGTGCACATTTGACCTTGCTATCCACACATGTTGCTCTCTATCAGGCATATCCCAGCCCTGTCTGTAGTCCTCACTATATGCCATACCCCGGGCCGAATCTTAGCCAGAGGATTTTTAAAAACCTTTCAAATTGAGGTGCCACTGCAGACTTGTTCGGTTAACAGCCCAGTTAACCATTTATCCATCGATGGCTCTCAACTCTGACTGCAAAGTAGAATTGACCTAGGAAAAGAAAGATCTTTGTCCAAGCCCCATCCCCACAGGGTCTGATTTGATTCATCCAGGCGGGACACACATGCACTGTAGCTGGAGATTCTACTCAGGTACCTGTATGCACAGCCAGGATTGCAAATCACTGAGCTATTTGAATAAGTATTGGAGACTTCCAAAGCTTTTACTTTTAAGGTATTTCTTAAAGAAATTATTGTATTAAGTGATTGGTGTATGGATGAAGCCCTCATATACAAATATATTACTATTAACGATGATTCAGTGTATCTCTAACAAATGTGAAAGCTACCTCATGTACCGCAGGTCTAAAGATAAGCCCCGAATTGCTCTAAAAGGAAAGCATCCCTGACTCCTGTGTTCACTTCCAGATTTACAATGTCCATTATACCATGAGTATCAATGGGAAATTACAAGACGGGTCAATGGAAATAGATACTGGGAACAACCTGGAGACCTTTAAAATGGGAAGTGGAGTTGAAGAAGCAATTGAAGTTAATGATTTCCAGAATGTAAGTATATTTCATGCATTTAGAGAGTTTAACCAGGCAAGCCTGGAAGGCCTTCCCAATCCAGGGAGAAGCAACATCTCTCACACACAACCAAATGGTAACCGTTCTTTACGGCAGTCATGGAGCCACTAATTCACATACATTATGCAGCATATTGTCTCTGAGAAAGACCACTCTTTGTCCTTTATAGTTTCAAAATGAAAAAAACAACACCCTGGCACTGAAAAGAACAGGTACTTGGAACTCTATAAAAAGTCTTGGCAGAAGGACTCAAAAGAGCTATTTCTTTCCAAGCAGCTTTCTGTAACACAGTGAATAAAATGCTCAAAGCATCCCAGAATGTTCCAAGGTCTGAAACATGAATCTGCAGAGAGGAGGGAAATTGTAATGACCTAACAATCTCATCAACAACAGGTGGGATCTACTTACATACTTCTCCCCATTCTTCAGATTTCCCATTTAATCCAGAAAATTAGCATGGAGAAATTCCCCTGTCATAATCCTATGTTTTCTGACCATGGCCAATTACAGATAAAACATTCGAGTCTCCTTTGAAAGGGGCAAACACATTTGTTTTCAGAAGTTCACTTTACAGGCAATTTGAGACCTCAAGCTCTGCGATGGTCCTTCAGTGCTTCGGTGTACATCCGCAACACAGTGGCACTTGGGGCCCTCTCTCCTGTTGGCCCACGTAAATATCTTATTCTCTTCATGTTCAAAGATGAGGAAAAGGCATCACTGTTTGTGTTCTGTTACACCTGTAGATGGAGTAGGTGAGACTCGATAATGAAAAAAGGCACTTGAAAATAATGTCTCTTCTGATAGTTTATTGGCCTACAAACATCTCATCAACCCATCTTGCTCCGATTGATGAGAAAAACTAGAGATGCTTTTCATTTGAATGAAAGAACTCCCCTTGCTGATGCCAAAACGCAGTTCACAAGTCCTGTTGAATACCAAACAGATGCTAACCTTCGAGCCCCAGTGATGGGTGATGTTAGGTATTCCTTGCTGATGGCAAGGACTGGCTATGTTTCAGAGTGGGCTCTGCCTGGCGGTGAGGGGGGAGGGGTGGGCTCTGCAGCCCTGGATGTGACCTGTTAGTTGGAGCTTTGAAAATGGTTCTGGTCAATGCACAAAGATAATTTCTCTGGACCTGTTAAAGGCTTTTACTGCTAGATGCAGGACAAGGTAAAAGCATTTTTTCTTTGTACTGCTCAACGAAAGATGACAAAATGTGGCTCCCACACACACATCATTCAATCCAGAACAGAACTGAATACCTATGATGTGTCACAAGATCAAGATATGCAAAGGGAGCTAGACAGATGAATAAGAAAAGATCCATCTCTCTCAAATGTGCATGAATCAGGAATACACTTTTAAAATATTTTAATCCCAAACCTATATTTCTGTTTTATAATCCTTCGGTTCTAATAATGGTATTGATTGTGTTTTGTTCTCATAGGCCAACAGGACCACAAATATTTTATAAACTGATCAATTCTCTTTGATAGCTTCCACATTTCTCTAAGTCAGAACTGGTGAGTAGGACATTTTTTTGATGGATAGAACCAGTTAGGGGTTTAAACAAGCCTGGGCTTTTGAAAACACATGAGTCAGCCACGATGGTACCTGCACTATTACTTTCTCCTATATTTTAAACCACCCATCAGATTCGAGAGGTGTTTATCAAGGCCTACTGTGTGCAGAGGACAGTGGGCACAGGGGATATAAAAACGACTGACACTTGGTCCCTCCCTCAAGGACCTTACAGTCCAGGCCAGGAGGCAGACTGCCATGCAGAAGTGACTTCGGGTCCACCTGGGAAACGTGACAGAGCTATGAACAAAGTGGAACACACTGCAGGGGGAGAGGGAGGGTAAAAAAAAAACCCAAAACAGAATCAGACTTATAAATACAAAGAACAAACTGATGGTTGCGGGGGGCTAGCTGCTTGTAACTAGGGGGTTGGAGCCGAGGCTTTACAGAGGTGATGACAGCTGAATCAGATCTTGAAGAATGATTAGGATTTCAACTAGCAGAGACGTAGGAGCAGGGCTTTCCAGACCCAGAGAGGAGTGCTGAATACAAATGCACAGCCCCACTCTTCAGTTCTAAGTAGCCCAGTGTGGCGAAAGGTGGGGAAGGGGAGAAGAAGGGTGGGGGCAGATTAGGAAAGGCTCCAAATTGTGAACCGTGAACAGTCTCCCCTGCTAACCTAGGACCCCACCAAGATTCTAGTAGAGCCAATGGGGAAAAAAAAAACCCTCCTGAGAGGGAATAGCCCTGAACAAAGGGCTCTAGGCTGTACACTGTGAAAGAAAAAATTTTTCAGGCCACTTGTTAAAAAAGGGAAGGCAGATCATATTCAAAAGGAACTACTACAGTGGGGTTTTACAGTAAGGGAGAGAGATTGGGTTCAACTCTGAATACAATAAGGAAAAGTGGGAATTTATAGCCAAGGAGTAGGGTAGGGGTATTGGTGGATAGAAAATTACTAAGAGATAGAGTGGTTCTTTACTAAACTGAACCAACAGGATTTTTGCTAAAGGCAAGCCAGGGTGATCAGGTATCAAGGGTGGTCAGACCAAGGCCAACTCAGCAGGATTCTTGCTAAAACTGTAATAAACTGACCAAGACAGAGCCCATGGTTGGGGCCTAGTCAAAAGGAAGACTCAGAGGAGACTGACTAGAGGTGGGTCAAGGAGGGTCTTTGTCAGTACCCCAGGGAATACAAAAAGAGGTTTGTTCAGAGTGTATGAGTTGCATTATAAAAAGTTTTACCCTCAAAAGCATCAATGCTGTTGGTTTAAGCCAACCCATCTGGCATAATGACTCACTTATATAACATAAAACCTGGTTAGAAATTATATACAAGTGTTCACTACCCAATTCTTTTAATTGTGTATATTTGAAAATTTGAATTTAAAAAGCTGGCGAAAAAAAAAGATTAAAAAAAATAGTGTAACCTACCTGGTAGATAGGTTAGTGATTTCAAAAATCAATATAACCCTTCCTCAAAAAATTAAAAATAGAAATACCATTTGGTGCAATAATTCTAGTACTAAGTATTTACCCAAAGAATATGAAAGCATTAATTCAAAAAGATATATACACCCCTATGTTTATTGCAACATTTTTTACAATAGCCAAGATATGGAAGCAACCCAAGTGTCCATCAATAAATGAATAAAGAAGATGTGGTGTATATATATATAGTGGAATATTACTCAGCCATAGGAAAGATAAGATCTTGCTATTTGCAGCAACATAGATGGACATTGACAGATTTATGCCAAGTGAAATAAGTCAGAGAAAGACAAATACCGAATGATTTCACTTACATGTAGAATCTAAAAAACAAATAAAAAAAAAAAAAACCCAAAACAGAATCAGACCTATAAATACAAAGAACAAACTGATGGTTTCCAAAGGGGAGAGGGATGAGGGGATGGGCAAAATGGGTGAAGGAGAGAGGGAGAACAGGCTTCCAGTTATGGAATGAATAAGTCACGGAGGCAAAAGGCACAGCACAGGGAATATACTGTATATGTGATAGGTTGTACGGTGACAGAGGGTGGCTACACTCGTGGTGAGCACAGCATCACGTAGAGCCTTGTTGAATCGCTATCTTGCACACCTGACACTAAGGTAACATTGTGTGTCAGCTATACTCAAAAAAAAGTTTACAAAAATCAATATGGCCCCAACTATAACACCAAAGAAAAATAAAACAAAAGTAATTTATACTATAACTTGGACTTCCGGATGCGAATGCTCAGCCTGATGTAACTCAGAAACATCATGACGTCATGGGCTTGCTCCGGTAGGTACATGACTGTCAGTGCCACAGCCGAAAATGCAGCCTGACTGAAGTGTGTGCTGGCAAATTAAATACCAGGCTATTTTCTCAAACAGTGAACAAACTACCATTTTGTCTCCATTTTCAGAGTAACTGCATTCTTCAGAATGCCCTTGTGCGTTGAGACTGTGCCAGAAGTCACGCTGCGTTGACATGTAAAAGTGTGTTAGATTCTAGGCACAGATCCTTCCAACCAGGTTTTCCAGGCAGGTCCCGGGGCACTCAGTTCTTCAGAACTTTTTTTATCTTCACTCTGTGCGACCCGGGCCCCCCCACCCTGGGCCCTGCCCACAGAAGGCCAGGAGAGCCCCCGTTTTTGTGACAACCAAAAACTCCCTGGAAGATTTCCAAAGTGCCCTCTTGGGGGAAGGAGCCCTTCTTGGAACCTTCTGGTCTAAGCCACAGAAATCCATGAGATCCTCTAGACAGAAAAAATGGGCAGCTAAAATGAGATCGCCTCTTACTTAAAAAAAAAAAAAATGCTAGAGCATTGGACTCTACACTTATTATCTTTGGTAGCAAATTTCTTCATTATGACCAGCTTCTAAGGCCTTGTTTGTTTGCAGAAATACGAGGTTTGCTTGGCTTTCCTGTGCTTTCCCATTCCCTCTGTTTAATCTCTTAATATATCTGGCTGCTTGATATGGATCTGTAGCCAGACAAGGTGGTTAATATGTGTGAATTCCTTCCCACAGGACCCATCCCTGTGGGGTTTCAGTTCTCTTTGCAGCATGTAGACCATCAGAACTAACTCAATACTAGATTCACATTCAGGGCTGTGAATCCTTCAACAGAATCAGCTCAGTTCTTTGGGGATATGGTAATGGTGATATGGTGTTTCCTCCCTTGCAGCTCATATTCAGAGGATATGAGGTTTGCAAGTGAAGAGAACACAGGTCGTCACCCCCCCCCCCCGCCCACTGCATTGTATTTTTCAAACCATGAGCCCTAGATTTACATGCAGAATAAGAGCAGCAGGTGTTCAGGAGAGAGCAGGGAGCAGTGGTTCTCAGATGTGTTCCCTGGGCCACCAGCGGCCGCAGCAGCACCAAGGAGCTTGCTGGAAATGCGGAGTGTCGCCCCCATTCAGACTGACCGCGTCAGAAACTCTGGGGGTGGGGTCCAACACTGTTTTATGGATCAAGTCCTCCAGATGATTTTGATGCAAGGGGAAGTTTGTGAGCTGATGGTACAGAAGAAACTTGGATTCGAAGGCTGTGTCTTAGCCCGTTCAAGCTGCTGTAACAAACACCCAGCGCCTGGGTGATTTTGAAACACCGGAAATCTCTCACTGTTCTGGAGGCCGGGCAGTGCGAGATTAAGGCACAGCAGATGAGCATTTCTTGCGGGCCGGCTTTCTGGTTCACAGTTGGCCCATCTTGTGTGTCCTCACAGGGCAGAAGGCGTGAGGGAGCTCTCTGGGGTCCCTTTAAGGAGGGCACTAATCCCATTTGCTTAGGGCTCTGCCTTTATGACCCAATCACCTTCCAAAGGCCCTATCTCCAAATACCATCCCATTTGCGGGGGGTAGTTTTCAACATAGGAATTTGGGCGAGGGAGCAAAAACATTCGGTCTATAGCAGGCTATTTCAGTCATTTAACAACTTTGTTACCCTGAATAAGTTCTTTTCTCCCTAACCTGGTGGTCGGTCACCCTGGCTATACCTTAGAACCATGTGGGGAGCTTTGAAGCCCACTGCTGTCTGGGCACTTCCCCAGGCCAATTAAATGGGAATCTCTGCCGAGAGCCCCGGGCATCGATGGTTTTAAATCTCTCCAGGTGGTTTTGGCGCAGGGAGTCCCTGCTCCTGGAGTGGGCAAGAATATGGCTAGCCCCTCTCCCTGGGTAAAAGGTGATGCTAGGACTCATGTGTCACATATGTGAACATGGCCCATTAGGCCACAGGCAGAGCATGAAGAGCTTTAGGAAGAAGGAGTCTTTCCTCCTCTGCACTCTGGCATGCCCCCCCCTCAGCCCTTGTAGGGCTGCTGGCTCTCAGATTACATAGGGTAGAACTTGCCATGAATGTCCTCTGTTCTTCATGGAACAGGGCTGAGTCCTGAGCCAGGACCCCGAGATTTCTGATGCTTTTCTTCCCCCCACTCTGCTGCACTGACGCTGGAACAAGTCCCATATCTTCCTGACATTTGTCTCAACTGAACGGATCAGCAAGTTGAAATGTTTGGATTTCTGTGGGTGTCTGCTGTTATGGCATAAAATCTGTAGACCCTTACCATTGTTTCTGGCCACTCACTCATCATGAAATCCACCAGCTTTCCACCAGGATGGAAGTAAACACTCTTGGGACAGAATGTACAGTCAGGCCTCGTGCACCTGCCGCAGCATCGGGGCTGAGCGGTCAGCTGAGCCTGGAGCCCTGAGGCTGACGTTTCCCTTGAGGCTGGTCGCTAGGCTGACAAGGAGGAGACATTGTTTGTATCTCACAGGGGACAAAAACAAAGCATCCAAGTCCCTCCGGTAAGGTCTAGGAACAAAGGTCAGCTCCTGGTGGTGTAGGAAGCTTTACTATTTCCCTGGCTCGGTGACTTAGGAAAAAAAATGTGAATTCATGGAATTAATGAATTGGGCCCACCTCTTCCGAGAACCTTTGTGGGATCCCCAAAAAGATTTGGATACTAATGTCAAGAGGCTTATAACTGAGTGGGGACAGAACCTTGACAAGGAGTGGCCACACAGGCACAGAGAGCTAAGCGCCAGATGAGGGAATGAAGGCTGGAGGTTTGCAGAAGTCAGGGGGAGGAGGAGCCCGCTTCTTTGCCTGGGAGGATCCGAGGAAGCTGCCTGGACAAGGCAGCCTTTCACTGGAGCCTGCCAGGGTTGATGGAGCAACTAACACACTCCGTCCCAGCTCACATGCCCCTGGCAGGGGTCTCCCCGACCACACTGTCGAAAGTATCATCCTGTCGTTCCTGCCTCGCACTCTGCTTTATTTTTCTCCGTGGCACTTACCACCACCTGACTTCGCCTCTGTTCTTTATTTTTGGTAAATAACGCTAAGAGGTAAGCTCCATGAGTACTGACATCCCATCTGTTCTGGTCATCCTTATACCTGGTGAATAAATGAACAAATGGATAGATGGATAAACTTTTCTTTCCTAGGGCATCACTGGAATCCGTTTTGCTGGAGGAGAGAAGTGCTACATCAAAGCGCAGGTGAAGGCTCGCGTTCCAGAGGTGGGCACCGTGACCAAACAGAGCATCTCCTCCGAACTGGTGGGTACCCTCGGCATGCTTGACAGCAAGGGGGTCTGACAGACATCGTTTGACTCCACAGCACTTTCTGTCTCTGGTTCCTGGATAGCTTCATGACCAGAACATAAGTTCTATTCCTTCTCTACTGGAGAAATTAAAAACCTATTTTGGTCCTACTTGTTGATCCCCAGAGATCATATTTATATGATGTAGTAGCCTTAAAGGTTTTGGTAAAGCATATTTTAAAGTGCATAAAGGGGCTCAGTCTTCACATGGCCCTTGTTTGCCTAATGTTTTTTTTGGGGGGGGGACTGTCTGATTAGTGATGAAAACAATATAAAGGACTTCTCATGACAGACTCTCCAGTAAAAGGGCCTCAGGAGCTTTCTAGCCTCAGTTCCACTCAGTGTGGGAATTCCTCCTGAAAATCTCCAGCGGCTGATCACCACACCTGTGCTGGAAAGTAACGACAGGGCCCCCTTCCCTGGGCGCCAGGCAACTTTCCAGCAGGGGGGGGGGGCGCGGGGCGGAGTTCAAACCCTTGTGCCTACTCTGAGCTGAGCTGGCTTCCCCTCCAGTTTCTTCCCCTTGGGCTCGAGTGCAGCCCAATTAAGCTTCTTAACATGTATTAATTCCTTTCCTACATCTCAGACTCGTGAGGTTTTTTAAGCATAATTCTTCCATTTATTATGAACAACTTGCCTCTGAGCTTGATTTTATAAAAATTTACTTTAAGAATTGCGCAGAGTTCTAAAGACACATCTAATACCTTAACGTTTATCCGATGCTTAGGGCTTACGAAGTGGTCACATGCATTATCGTGCTCCATTTGCATTGTGGCGGGGTGTAGTGGGAAGAAAATAGACTTTGTGGAGTTAGGAAAATGTGGGTTCAAATCCCAGCTCTGACGTTCGCTATGGATGTGGCTTCAATTCTTTGCGCCTCAGTTTTGTCATCTACAAACTAAGGGTCTGCCTCCTGTCCCCGGGGCTTAGAACCCACTGGATAATGACTACCCGGTTGCTGCTATAAATTACTAATTCCATTATGATCAGCTTTGGTTCTCCCTGCATCCCTGAGAGGGAGGTAAAGCCAGAATCAGGTCCCTTAAGGCAAAGGAAGAAAAATAAGGGTAAGCAAAGGTGCCTGGAAACTGCCTGTTTGCTGTCACAGAGAACAGCCTCAGGTGTCTCAGAACAAAACACAAGCTACAACAAACTGGTGAGTTTTTAAAGCTGGCCGTTATAGTACAGACTGTAAAAATGACACCCAGCCCGCCTTCGTTCTGAGCCTTGAGCTTCTCTTCGTGCATTACCATTTTGTTACAGTCCCATCACTCAATTTCTGCAATGCGGAATCCTTTACCCGTGTTCTCCATCAACGGACCTAGAAGCAATTCTCGTCTCCTGCCTTCCCAAAGAGCCAGCTCTCCAGCCGCAGCTGACCGAGATCTAATCCTAAGTTTGCAGTACTTTTCCAGAGCCTTTTAAAAACAAGTTTTTTTTGTTGTTTTGTTTTTTGGGGTTTTTTTTCCGGATTTTTAAAAACAATACTTGGTCACTACAGAAAATTTGGGAAATACATAAAAGAATAGAGAAGAAAATCACCCACGGTTGCTTAATTCCACAGATGTTCATGTTAATATTAATGTTTTGGTGAATTATTTTTGTGTGCGGGTATGTGTGTGATATTTTCACAATTGAAGTTATATTGCTCTACATTCTTATTACCCTCACTTAACTTTAGTTCTTCTAAAATGTAGATTATAATGGATATATTACATGTCATCAGATGGTTATAATTTGAAAGTCTTTTATTCTTGAATACTTCAGCCATCTTCAGTTTTTCACTCTTTCAAATAACAATTCAGAATAATTATTTGAATATAGAAATAATTCACGGTGATGAACGGTTTAGCATTTTCCAGCTTTGTCTGCATCTGATTCTTTACTCAGACCATAGAGGCTAATGATTTTTCCTGTGTTTGCGTTGTTTCTATTGTGCTTGGTGGATCCTCTGGTGGACAAAGCCAAATTCAGGCAACATGTTTGTGTGATAGGAACGTGTCTAGCTGTCAGTAGCAGAAAACTACACTCAAGAGTGACTTAAACACAAAAGGATTTGTTTTCCTCCATAGTGGGCAATGTGGAGGGAGGGGGCTGCCGGCGTTGGCTAGGGGGCCAGCACTGCTGATGTTTGTGGCCTTTCCATCCAACCGTCAACCATGCATTCAAGTGAGGAAGTCAGGAAGAGGTTGAGCAGTGTCGACCATGACTTCCCTTCATCAGGAAAAGGAGGCTTCGCAGCTCCCCCAGCATGCTTCAGTGTGACCTGCATGGTCTAGAACTGGTCACGCAGGCACCCCTAGCTGCTGGCGAGGCTGAGAAAGCGAGCAGCCAGCGTCTCTCCTGGGGGCGGGGACACTGCCGCCTCACACAGAAGCAGGACTGTGTGGCAGGGGCAGGGAGAGGTGAGATGGGACGGGCAGCTGAGGCCGTGTGCCCCAAGTTGACTGCACATTGCCAGCTTGTAATATGCATAGGTCTGCATTACCCCTACCACCCCACTCTCTCCCCCACATACTTTAGGTTATGAGGGGGTAGATTTATGCACCACTTGATCTCATACATTTTTCATCAGTTTTGTATAACTTTAAAAAGCTGCTATACCTAAAGAGCATTCATTTCCTGGATTGAGCCATTTAATTTAAGGTAAATAACTGGATTACCTGAGTGTTAGCTTCCTCCAATAACTTTAAGTTGTTTGAATGCAACCATAAGCCTGGGGGAGAAAGTATAAATGAAGTGCTGCTTTTAGCTAAAAATATGGAGAAAACATTTTAATTTCTCCAACCTATTGCAAACTAATAAATATATGAAAGGAACAACCTGGCAAAATAAATTTGTCTCCTGGGTTATCAGAAGGTTCTCAGCATCTCACTGTAGAAGAAAATCCAGGATTTAGCTTTGAAATCTCAGTGGTATGCTTGATGCGAGGAACATCTGAAATGTGTTTTGTTATAGCTGGGAAATGTAGAAATGGTTTATGTTAAATAATACTTTGAACTGAAGACATTAAAGAACCAATCACTTGCTTTTTCCATTGTTGTTCAGAAGCTGCAGAACAAAACCCCAAAGGATTTTCACTTCAAATGAAGGGCTCCTCTATCCTTTATAGGATTTCAGAGTCCGTTCAATTGCTTTTCCTCAAAAAAATCTTTGATCCAAAACATCAGATTAACCTAAGTCTCAAAGTTGGTATCAAGTAATTTTCACTTCCACTAAGGACACTCAGTATTCACACATTTCAGTTATCCAAAGGCAGGGCGACAAGAGGAGCAAAGACAATACTGTGAAGAGAGTTACAAAGACAAAAGACACACACCACACCACATACACATCCCATAGCCCCACACATACCCCCCTACACATACACACCCCCCCACCCACCCCACACCCTACATACCCCACATACCACACACCCGAAATCCCCTCACCACACACACCCAACCCTATACCCCCCTATACATACACACCCCACACCCACACCACACACCCTACATGCCCCCCACACACACCTCCCCACACACACCACACATACCCCACAAATATCCCCCTACATATACTCACCCCCACCCACCCCATACACCCTACATACCCCCCACATATACCATACCCTCCATACACACCACAAATCCCCACACAGCACACACTACACACACCCCATATCCCCACACCACATACACACCCCATAGCCCCACACATACCCCCTACACACACACACCCACACACACCCCACACCCCCACACATACCCCCTACACATACACACCCACACACACCCTACATACCTCCCCACATACACACCCCCCCACAACCCCACACATACCCTACATACTCCCACACCCACCCCATACACCCTACATACACCATACCCCCATGCACAAATCCCCACACAGCACACTACACACCCCATAACCCCACACATATCCCCTACACACCCACCCCCACACCCCACACCACATACACACCCCATAACCCCACATACCCCCCTACACACACACCCCCACACCCACCCCACACACTACATACCCTCCACATATATCATACCCCCCCATACACACAAATCCCCACACACAGCACACACTACACATGCATCACACACACACCACACACACACATCAAACCCCCTCCAACACACACACACACAGTTCTCATTAAGTTTTTATTAGGTGAAATAATCTACCAGCATGTGACTCTTAATACACAGCATGTTTCACTGTCCTCTTTGCTCAATGCATTTCATTTTTACTTACTTGCAGGAAGGCAAGATCATGCCAGTTAAATATGAAGAAAATTCTCTTATCTGGGTGGCTGTAGACCAGCCTGTGAAGGACAACAGTTTCTTGAGTTCTAAGGTCTTAGAACTCTGTGGCGACCTTCCTATTTTCTGGCTTAAGCCAACATACCCAAAAGGTAACATTTTAAATCCTCTTAATGGGAATTCTGTTTGTGTGAGTTTCCTGTGAGCCCTTCTGCAGGCCTGAGACTGTACAAGGAAGATACATCAGGATGCCTGCCACAGTGTCTCAGTAATTGGCAAGAGAGATCAAAGAGAAGGAGGGTGACTGCCATGAATGTTTTAGGGAAGGGACAGCAGCAGGGTTAACAGGAAGTGGATCAGGGAGACAGAATACCACTGCATTATCTGTCATTTTTATTTATGACACTGCCCCCTTCTTTCTGCTCTGCCCCTTAATCTAAGTTGTTTGCACTTTCCAATTTTACGTTTTTTTATTCCTACGGCAGAGAATCAAGGGACTAAGAAGCTGTCATACTGCTGAATCTTTATTACGTTCAAATCTAGAATTATGGGACAGTCAAAAGCTGCTTTGGGTATAGGTTGAGATTCTTCAAGTTCAAGGCTTGAGCATCGGCTTCCAGGTCTGTTGAAAAGAAATGAAGGGCCCCTGGGGTTCAGAGCTAGCCCGGAACATACCCTCGAGCTATCTGTGGGTGGTGAAGGGCAAGTGAGCCCTGAGGGCCAACTCTTTCCCCGAGTTTCTCCGTCCCCAGGGGTCCTTTCACTCCTCACCACCAGTCACCCCACTGCCCCCATCCTCCAAAGGCCTACTTTGTAGCTGTGGCTCAAGTGTAGAAGGCCTTTCTCCCAGCGCAGCTGAGCTACACTCTGTCTTCTGAGAGATATTATTGGACACAGAGAGAGCGGCACGGAAACCAAATACAGGCATTAAAACCACCGAGCTCAGGAGGGGCAGCGGGCAGTGACTATCCTGAGAGAGCAGTTACAGTTTCGCCAGATGAAAGAAGTTATGGAGATAGACAGCTGCACAGCGATGTGAATGCACGGAACGCCCCTCAACTGTACAATTAAAAATAGTCAAAATGGTAAATTTTATATTTTACCACAATTAAAAAAAAATCTCACCAGGCTTAGAAAGTCCAGGCTTCTCATTCTGTTATCACTAATTTATTCCTACAGGTCACAAGTCTCATTATGTCCCAAAGCTTGGATAAGATGGTTACTTTCTGGCCCAGGCAAAGCCAATAGGATCCAATTTATAAGCCACTGGCAGTAGCCTCTTGGAGGAGAGAGTTGAGAAGGATCCTGAGGCCACATGCAGGCTCAGTAAGAAGTGCCATGAGCAGTGTCTGTCACCTCTGCAGGGGCTGGAGAGGGCTGCCAAACGGACTGTCACTTTGCCATCCCTGCTCTTGCTGCAGTGTGTGCTCGCAACTAACAATTCTATGGCCTTTTGCCAAGTGCTGGCTTCTGATTTCTCACCTGCCTCCACATGGAACGAGCCTTCTTGCTTTCCACCTCCCAGGAACTACTCCAATACCTGTCACCTTGTCCACTCAGGCACAAAAGCCTTTGACTCTGCTACTACGTAGAGTTCTAATCACTTTCTGTTTGAAGACAAGCCTCTTATCCAGTTCATTCATTCATTGATTCAACACACTTTTTTGAAGGCTTATTACATGCCATTTGCGTGCTCTCGGTAATTGGGATGCATTGATGCAGAACGGACAAGAATCCCTGCCCTCAGGGAGTTTACACTGTAGCAAGGGGAAACCATAAACACACACTAAATTAAAATAAGAAAATCATATGGTAGGATACAAGGTGCTATGGAAAAATAACAGAGCAGGGCAAAGAGGGTGGGAGTGGAGATGTGAAGCCGGTGTTAGTCTGACTGATAGGATGAGTACCTTTACCCTTTGGCAGAGTATGCTCCCTACTTCCAAGATGTAGCCTGGCCCCTCACTGCCCACAGCATGACCACAGCTTAAGTATTCAATCATCATGACACCCACCCCAGAATCACACGTTATGTACAACAGCAGAAAAGTGGAAACCACCTAAATGCCCCAAGTTGGAAAGGGTTAAATAACTGTTGGGTTAGCCATAGGGTGGAGTATTACACACATTAAAGATGGTGTTTTTTTTTTTCTTCAGTCTCTCATAAATGCAGTCACATTTAATGATAAAATCAAGAAAATAAAACCCCCTCTGAAGATGCCTGGTCCCTAACACCTAATTCTAATAAAAGCTCCCCAAACTCCAGGGCCCAGCAACCTCTGCTGGGTCCTCAAGCTGGCAGGTCATCAGCCATCATGCAGCTGTATTATCAGAAACAGTGGCAGCTGGACAAGTTCAGAGGGAAGAGTGACAGCTGGTGGCTGCGGAGCTCTGGCTGCACGCCAGCTACCAGTCACTGTGCTAGAGCTTTAGGTTTTGTCCCGTCACTCTTTACCAACAACTGTCCAGGTAACTACAAATATTCCCATTTTATAGATGAAGAAACCAAGGTTCATGGAGATTTAATAACTTGCCTGAGGTCATTCAGTTTGATAAAAGAAGTGGTGTTTGGATTTGAATCCAGGGCTCCCTGATGCCTCTCCAATCATGAATTCAGAAACCCAGAAGTTATCCGTGGAAGCTCCCCATGGCTGTAAAGCCCATCTAAGTTCTCAGAAATAACACAGCATGATATAATCATCACCTAACATGAGTGATTATATGCCAAATGTTATGCTAAAACCCTCAGACACAGCTCTAACCTCTATCAGTACTCTGTGAATTGGATATATTATCTCCATTTTACAGATGACAAGAGTGAGACTCAAGAGACACCAAAGCCAGTGCTGTGTGGTACTTCCCATGTGTGTTATTCAGCAGCCGTGGGTCATGCTGCAGGCCCCCTGTGGTGGTGTGATGGGACTAGAGCACTGGGCTGGGAGCCAGAGAAGTTCACGTTTGGCTCCTGTTTCTGCCACCCATTCTGTGATCTTGGCCAAGTCTCTTGGTCTTTCTGAGCCTTGATGCCCTTGTGTATAAAAGTATCTGCTTTTTCTATCCCACCCACAGCATTTTAAAAGACTCAACCAAGATAACAAATCTCCTGAAAATTATAAAGCTTCATACATATACAGTCAATCCATTAAGAATGCGCTCAGGGCTGGGGTGCCTCATTGGCTCAGCTGGCAAAGCATGTGACTCTTTATCTCAGGGTTGTGAGTTCAAGCCCCAGGTTGGGTGTGGAGTTTACTAAAAAAAAAAAAAAAAAGAAAAGAATGCTCAGGACTTCAAGTAGCCTTGAATACCTGATCATCGGTGGTTTCGATAAATACAGGTTTTTGTCAGAAGTCTGGAGGTTGGTTTCTGGCATTAGTAGCTACTCAGCGGTATCACCAGGGCTTTTTCTAGCCTACTGTTTTGCTACCCATACCATATTGGTTTATCATCCTTGTGCCTATCCCTCTGGTCACAAATTGGCTCTCATAACCCAGGTATGTCTATGTTCAAGAAAAGAAGACAAGACAGAGAAAGCTGTTTCAGTCCTCTTTTCCCAAGAAAGCAAAAGCTTTCCCAGAAACTGCACCAATATATTCTGCTTACATCTCACTGGCCAGAAATGTTCCATCTGGTCTCTCTTAATTGGAAGGGAGGCTAGGGAAACAAGTGGTATTTTACTTTCTCAGCCCCTATAGGAGAGGCAGGTAAGGAAAAAGGATTGAGAATGGATTTTTGTTAGCTATCTCACAATATAAAATGCCTCAGTTGGGACTATAAAACCAAAACTTGGTTATCTGTATGTTTAACTACTAACCCAAGACTCTGGAACATGCTTTATTATTTTAAAAATCCTCAATACAAATTTCAATAGACAAGACTGTGTTTTGATACCCCTTTATGCTTTTACCCATATAATCATAGTACTTCCTTAGTTATCCAAATAAATGAATTAACTTAGAACAATTTTTTTTTTTCAGAAATCCAGAGAGAAAGAAGAGAATTGGTAAGAAAAAGTGTTACAACTACCACAAGAATACCACACAGTGGACCACGGGGCAACCCAGGCCCTGGAGGACCAAATAACAAAACCAGACCCAGTGTTCAAGAGCATTCAGAACCCTTCAATCCAGATAACCCTTACCACGTACGTACTGATGTTTTCATGACTGCTCAGATGAATCCCTTGAACGTAACATTGAAGTGGTGGTTATTTCTACTTGAGGTTTCAAATGAGCACTTAATAGTCAACTTAGATTTTTACTCAATTATTTAAAAAAATGCATCTGAATTTGTCACAAAGTTTATAAAATGAGGATAAGACACTTAAGCATGGTCTCTGTGGTGTGAAATCCAGTTTGGTTGTAAACCTTATTCAAAGTTGTTTTCTGTGCTCTCCCTTTATTGAGTCACAGGCAAATCTGTAAAGACAAATTCAAATCACGAATTTGATTATTCAAAAAATGTTTCCAAGAATGTGCCCTGGGGACAACACATGGAATGAAAGTATTCTCTTTCTTCCTTTATATTCACTTTATTCACCCATTCAACAGACATTTGCTGAGAACCTGCTCTTTTCCAGGCCCTGTGCACACAGACAGGAGTTAACTTCTGCACTTGGGGGCTCAGTCCAGGGGGGAGACAGATTCATATACACAGATAAAACAATTTAGACTGAAACACTGGGCACTGGTGTTTATTAAGGATGGCACTAACGTGCTAAAAACTTCTCAAATCCTCAAAAAATATTATTTAACATAAGTGAAGGGAGCAAAAGAGTAATACGTAAATTTTTTAACTAGTGTTTTAAATGAAAAAAGGTATACAATGAAATGTGTTTCCCTCCCACCTCACTTTCCCCAGAGCAATACATTAATAATAGCTATTTGCCCAGTTTTCTTTGCACAAGAAAGTGTACCACACATTTAACACAAAAGAGCATACAACACTTCTATACCCTTTCTTTCTTTCCAGTTACAATATTTTGGAGATTTTTCTGTATCTCCTCCATACATCTACCTCATTCATTTTAATGGCCACATCATATACCATTGTGCAGATAGATGTACAGAAACTTAACTAGGTTTACTTTGGTGGACATGTAGATTATTACCCTTTTGCTCTTATAAAATACTATTAATAGTATGCAACATTGTACATGCCCCACACGGTCATGGAACAGAGTAAATGAGGTAACACCGGCAAAGCTCTTAGCACAACTTGGTACAACGTAGGCATGACCTTGCTTGGTATTAACTATTAGTCTTATTATACCTCTTGTACACGTGTTGGAATTTTTTTTTTTATTTGAGAGAGAGAGAATGAGAGATAGGACGAGAGGGAAGAGGGTCAGAGGGAGAAGCAGACTCCCTGCTGAGCAGGGAGCCTGATGTGGGACTCAATCCCGGGACTCCAGGATCATGACCTGAGCCGAAGGCAGTCGCTTAACCAACTGAGCCACCCAGGTGCCCTGGAATTTTTTTTTTTAACATAAATACGGATGTATGGGTCTACTGGCTCAAAGGAGATGGGAATTTTACATTATTTAATGGAGGATGCCAAATTGTCTCCCAAGGAATTAAACCAGCTATGGTTTAATTCAATGGTAATGAAAGGGACTCATTATCAAACTTCATAAAAAAAAAAAATCTTTACCAGTCTAAAGTATATCTTCTTGTTTCATCTTGCCTGTCTTTACGTGTTAAGGTTGAGCATCTTTTTATAGGCCAATTCATTTGCATATTTTTTCCTGTATAGCCTATTCAGTACTATACTGTTTCATGTGTTAAAAATTTATTTTCTAGTTTATCATTTTAGACTAACATATTTTAGAAAGATTTAGAGCAAAAAGTATTTTTTAAATGACCCAAGGCTTATTGGAAAATTCAGGACACCACAGTACTTCATTCCCTAAAGCTCAAATAGTAAAAAAATAAATAAATCTGAATAGGCAAACAGAAAATTTAATATAGTTTCTTCCCCAGGTAGCTGGGCTAGCTAAATCTGGTTCAAAGGAGAGGGCATCAGCCCCTTCACAGAGGGCAGGATGTGACTTTGCCTTGCTTTCAGACTTGAGTGATCCATTTTCTTTGAAAAACTCCCAATTCTATCAGTTTTCCCTTTATTTCACACTCAGCTTTAAGAAGAAACATCTCCCCATGATCTCAGTCCTTCACATGTTCCTTTAAGGAAGTATTCTGGGGCAATAACCTGAGATTTCCTCCCAACTTTCAAATCCTAACAAACCTTTGTTGAACCCTCAGATGAGGCCATGTCTCAACCGACAGGCTTTTGACTCCCCCTACCCTGGAAAAGTCAGCTACAATCAGTAAATGAGGTGGTTTTCTTTTTGCCGTCCCAGATGAACCTAGTTCAAGAGATAAGGGGGAAAAAAAATAGCAAGTCTGAAGAATAAAGAAAAAAATGGTTTTAGAGAGTAAGGCAAGTATTTTGATGATAAAATCTGAACATAAGCTCTATCAGATGGTGTTAAGGAATTATCAATTTTGTTAGATATGATAATGGCATTGTAGTTGTGTAGGCAAAGTACTGTTTTAGAGGCGTACTTTAATGTATTTATGGGTGAAATGTCACAATACCTTCAGTTCTCTTTAAAGTCACTTCAAAATTTAAAATACTTCAGAAAAGGTCAAGCACGTTTGACAAAAGATTAGCAACTATCAAAACTAGATGATGTTCAGCACACAATTTTCTCCACTTTCCAATATGTTTGATATTCCTAATAATAAAAAGCACCCCCCCCAAAAGTTAAGATTTGTTTGTATACCAGCAAAGGTGATAGGGTTGCAAGGTTCACTTTGCTCAAGCCTAACCTATGTTTGGTGCTACATCTCCCCAAGTTCAAGTCCCTCAAGGAAAGAGACTTCAAGTGCATAAAGAATACACATTAAGGGCTTCTTGGCAATATAACTCAGTAACATATTAAAGAGAATGCAGAATCTAAACCCCTAGGAACCTATGAAAAGGAAAACCAGATAGACTTGCCAGAGGGCAAGTTCCTTCCAGTTCTGTGGTATCTCCGGCAGTGAAAATGTGGATTGTGTAGGTGATTTTTACTCCATGATTTTGTTTATGTAGTAATAATGGCACATAGAAACTAGAAAATGAAGTTTAAGGTCTTGAATTTTTAGACATTATATGGTGCCTTTTCCTGAGTGTTATAGACACCTTCAGGTTGAAATGAAGGCAGAATCTAAATGACGTCAGTGTTAGCCAGTGCAGTTTTAACAGCAACCTGTTAGCCTACATCAGTGACTTTTCAAAAGGTGCTCCAAGAGCCCTGGAGGCCAGCAGTACAAAATGGCACCAGTGTTCCACTGACTCAGTTAGTAGTGGCAGAAATGCTACTTTTGAATGTTTCCTTTTTGTTTGCCTAACTTAAGACAAGCTGAGTCACTACTGAGTGGGAATCATGGCTCATTAAAGGCATGGAGAAACTTCGTAATATTAAAAACAAAAAAACCACCCTCCTGCCAGTGACAGATGGAGGTTCCTTGATGTTTTAGAAGGAATTCTGAATTACAAGGTTATATCAAGATTGAAAACCTCTTACAGAAAATTATGCTCATTTCTTGTACCACTGAAACATTCAGGATCTTATTTTAAAATAATGTGCATGCTAATTCTCATTATGAAGAAAACATAAATAATTACCTTTTAATTGACAGCAGCAGGAAGGGGAAGGCATGACATTTGACCCGAGACTGGATCATGAAGGAATCTGCTGTATAGAATGTAGACGGAGCTACACTCATTGCCAGAAGATCTGTGAACCCCTGGGGGGCTACTACCCATGGCCTTATAATTATCAAGGTTGCCGTTCAGCCTGCAGAGTCGTCATGCCATGTAGCTGGTGGGTGGCCCGCATCTTGGGCATGGTGTGAAATCACTTCTTATACCAGGTGCTTGTACCATAAAAACTAACTCAAGAGACAACCAGAGTATGAGGGATCTTGAGGCTGAAGGAACCACAAAGTATTTTATGCAATGTTATTCAAGATACTTTTAACAAAAGCTCTCAATTGCTTTACAGAACTTTATCCAGAAGGTGCAAATGTACTGAAAGGGTAGTTTAACTCTAAAATGCCATAACCATCCTTTTATTACTTGCTATTTTTTATTTGCTTTGCTTTGCCAATAAGGCCTACTTATATGACTAACTTCCCAAGCTACTTTGAAATAAACATGAAAAATCACTTACAATGTCAAAGATCTCAGTTGTACACTTTTCTTTTTAATCAAGTCACTTAAGTAATTAAGTTGGTTTTGGTTGTTATTTATACAGATTTCCTCCATCGTTCTTAACCTTTATTGTTCTTCCCAGTCTTGCAAATGTACTCCAAAGTCCCCACATAAAAACACAAACAAAAAAGTAAAAGGGGACATATAATGGAATTTACCCAAGAGCAAGCACTATAAACTTGCTTTTAGCTCACAGGTAGCTCACAGGAAATCTCTAATTTACAGTTTGTGCTGGCATGTGATTAACAGGTGGCTGCCCTATGTCAGGAGTCACCCCATGGAAAAGAGCATCAGTATAAAGAGGGAAAATGAAGTCAAAGTAAATCTGACTTGTGGGAAAGGACTTCCATTGACATTCTGAAAAGCAGGTCTTCACACCCTTTTCAATCTGTTAAGTGGTCACTGGGCATGAAGCAGAGTGATAGCTACCTTTGTAGTACACATCAGGCTGGTGATGTAGTCCAATACCAGTTAAGTTACTCTCATAGTAATAGGACTGACAGTAATGCCTGGCAGATCTGGCTGAGAGGAATGGCTTTATAATGACATAAAGTCTCTTAGGAACAAGGACTGTCTTTAGAAACTTTAGAAACTGAAATATTAGATCAGGAAAATGAGCAGGTATTTCGTATTTTTGACATTTTAGTTTTGAATCCCACACTTTGAGAGACAAAGAACCTTCTCGGGGAAAATAAAAGTTTTCCAAAACAATACAGTGATTCAGAGATGACAGAAAGGTCTTGATACCACGATGCTCACTACAGTCCCAAATTCTAAACATTATTGTATGTCCAGTGTTTGCCAATTTGAGTTGGTAAAATCTTAGTTTCTTAAACCTGGTTATCGGATGAACATCTGTATGTCTGCATTTAATGGAATATATACAGTAAGTTAGGTCTCTGCATGAAAAAGATATAAAGGAAAGATACATGCAGAATTATACATCTAATGGTCACACTGTTCTCAGGCAGCAGCTACTTCTGGCACAGACAAGAATGTTACATGTTTAGTCTTTAAAACGGTTGTTACTCTATTAACTAAGCAAATATGTGTCAATGGTTCTGCCTACCATCTCCAACCTCACTGTCCAGCAACCTGTACTTGATTCTAGAACTAAAAAAGGAAAAAAAACCACCACCACCACCAAACAGACTCAGTGATCCCAGCCCAGAAGAGCCTGTGGTCTCACGAGAGACAGAGATAACTGGGACTCAGTACACAAAAAGCCTTGACAATGATGGGAGCACTGGGCTTCCTGGAGGAAGAGAATGCCTTTGCTAGGTCTTCCAGGATGAGCAGGAGTTAGCCAGGTAAAGGTAAGAGAGGAGGGGCATTCCAGGCAGAGGGAGTTCAACAAAGTCAGAGGTGTGAAGATGCATGATATAATCAGGCAAACGGAGCATTCTGGTTGAGGTAGAACATATTAAGACAGAAATGTAGACAGAAGTATCTTATATTGCATGTTAACTTTGAATTTATTTATCTGGTGGATAAGGAACAGGAAACCAATAAAGGTTGCTGGCACAGAGGGAGCTGGTTGAGTCTCCATTTTTATTTATTTTTTTTAAAGATTTTATTTGAGAGAGAGAGAATGAGAGAGAGCACAAGAGGGAAGAGGGTCAGAGGGAGAAGCAGACTCCCTGCTGAGCAGGGAGCCTGATGTGGGACTCGATCTCGGGACTCCAGGATCATGACCTGAGCCAAAGGCAGTCGCTTAACCAACTGAGCCACCCAGGCACCCTAAGTCTCCATTTTTAGATGGACCAACCTTGGTAGCTTTCCTTGACAGAACAAAGCAGGTGCCAGACTCAATAAGGAGCAAAGCATGTCTTGGGAAGGAAGGCTGTCTCTTGAAAAGGTACTCCCTTTTCAAAGTACCATAATTAAACAGAAATACGGGAAGTGAATAGTCTACTTCATAATTAATAATAGTTATGTTGTGTTATGAAAAGTCACGAAATACCCAAGGAAGTTAACTTAATAGAAAAAAAATATTGATGTTTTAAGGGCAGAGGGGAGATTCAAGGTTGGATTAAGGGTAGAAATGATAGACTCAAATTATGTTCAAGGAAGAAAATGAAAGGCCTACTCTGAAAGAGAAGAATCAAGTGTACAAAGGAAGAACCCTTAGTAAAAGAAGACACTGCAGAATATAAACTTTTCACAAATTGGTACTAATCCTCAGATTACCTTTAACCAGGCCAATCTAAAAGCTGCAAATGTAGCCCAGTTTGCTGTGCTGAATTTTAACTCTGTGTGTGCACTGTGTATATATATATGATATGTGATATTACTTTATGGGTACTCATTTAATTTTCAGCAATGTTGTAAACAAATCCTATGGCCATCAGAGGTTAATTTTCAAAGTCCTCATCTGGCTCAGACTGGAAGGGCTACTACAGCCTTAGACTTTAACAGAGTTAAAATTAGATAGTTGCTGCTGCATAAGCACAAAGAAAATGAATGGTCATGTTGGGTTCCAGTAGTTTCTATGTTACATTAACATATCTCACCAAAATACGCCAACATACGTCCACTGCCATTTTAAAAACGCGTCAAAACCTCCTCCTTATGCCTCCTTCCACCACCACCTCAAATAAATGACACTAGAAAAGTAAATACATTCAGAATAATCACTTAACCCACTCAACAGCTTGTTTCTTACACCAGATTTTATTGCGCTGATATACAAGCTACATTCTTACAAAATAGAAATTCTGTGTGTAGGGGATAAATTAATTTCTGTATAAGCTGAATACGCTGATTTTATGAACATTTTATAGAAAGGGTCACAATATTTTTTAGAGTTAACTGCCTTATTGAAGGGGGAAGAGGGAGCTGACAAAAGTCTACATGCATAGATAGTCCTAGTAGCAGATCTCAAACATGAAGGTGTAAATTTGAGTCAATGATGCAAACATGAGCAAAAACATTTTACAGGCACAGCTGAGTTTTGGAGTTTATAAGGAAGGTGAACTCCTTCTGAAGGGCTTTTGTACATATATGCATGCTCATATCCTATATGCATATAAAGGTTACACTTTGAAAAAGCCCACTATAGTATTCAGAATCAAATTTACAAACAGGTTAAGTTAGTGTTACCTGACTTTTAACAATAAAAGGAATCACTACAGATTTTATTTAAACTGTTTACATTCAAAAGTAATCAACTTCCATACAGTTTTTAGGTACTTACCTCTTAAAGGTAAGTACATCTATATATACATTTATTGCATGGATAACCTAAACCTAGCAAATAGCTGATTTTAGGCTTACTCAATCTTTTCCATGTCTTAATAGTTTTTAAAATCAAATATATAGGAATCAGTCATTAGGGTATATGTTATCATCAGAGTGATAAAAATCAGTAATGGGACTAGAAATAGTATACCCACTAAGCTATAACTAAGTCCTTAGATTAAAAAACCAAATTATTAAAAACTGTTTTAAGAGGTATTCCCCACTAAGTTCCTTGTATGAGCTTAGTAATAACTTTACAGATGTTCTTGTCATAGTCCTGTTTTGTGCCTGCTCCTTTACAAAAATTCTCTTCACATCAAATTCCTACAATTGAGTTAGAACCCCAGAAAATTCAACCTCTTTTTTCTGATGGCTACAAAAATTTGAACGAGACAGCTCGAAATAACCTCTATATGCTTTTTTAAAACTAGGATTATATTTGTAAATTTACTTGCAATTACTTAAAAAAACAAAAACCAAAAAACACACAAAAAACCCCAAACATGATTTTGGCAGCTTCCTGTCCTTCAGACTTCCAAGGGGTGGATTATTTTATTGCAAAAAGTTCTCTTTTCAACTGTTCTATTCCATTAACCTAGACTATTATCCATTTTTATATAATGAATTCACTTTATACTGACATAGCCAAAGACCTGAAATAAACTAGTCAAGCATGAACTTTCCTTTAGCAGAGCATAATGCTTTTAAAGGCAAGTGGTTTCTTTTCAATTAAAACCATATTCCTACCTGTTACTGAGTTAGCTATACAACTACACAGTAAAAAAGATCTCCATAGGATATATGATACTCAACCTAAAACACATGGTACTCAACCTACTCAACCAGCTCCATAATTTTTAATATTCACTTAGCACCTATGCATAATCAGACAGGCAGCATCTGACAACATTCCAGTTGCTAAAGAGGAAATAGTGCCTCATTATACACTAGTACTATGCCATGGCTCTCCATGAATATTGAGTTTTCTAACATTCTCTGCTTGACTTTAGTATCTCAGCAGTGACAAGCTAGCATCTTGTCCAAATATTTTCAATTTGTTTCACTTTGAAACAGATTTCCTTTCATCATGTACAATACCACACAGTTACATGGATTCAATGAGTTTATCATAATGACCCTAAGGTTCTAATGACAGAGCAATAAAAATAATCATTGACTGTCTCTCCTATGCCTTTACATCCATATAAGAGGGAAACAAATCCTACAAAGGAACAAGCACCCAAGCAGCTGAAATTTATAGGAAATAAGGCATTAGAGAACATTAAGTGCTAACATCACTTCTTTGGTCTCTCCTCTACCCCCTTGCAGTGTTTTTTAAGGGCACTGCCCTTCACACTTCAAAATCACCAGGTCATTAAAAACATGGATTTTTCCCAGCCGTATTCCAAACCTACAGATGCAAAATCTCAGGAGGGAACCCGAGAAAACAAGCTTCCCAGGTGAGGGTTATTCACCACTGAGAACCACTATGCTATATATTATACAGAATATCTGACTAATGCTCTAATTTTGAGTTGCCTGATATTTGGGGCAACTGTCAGAAAGTCAGTACATGTTAGGAAAAATAAAGTTTTAAGTGAGTTAGATTCTGATTCTATCACCAACTATGTGTGTGAGCTGTGTTAATGAATTGTTATGGAAAAAAAAAAACAGTATTATGAGTGCACTCTGGAAAAAATGCTCTTGTAAAACCAAACGTTTGGACTAGATAATATTTAAGATTCATTCCAGCTCTAAATTCGATTTCATTTTTGTCTCCTCGTATTCAGGGGATGAAATGCAAATACATGTTTAAGGGAGTAATAGGTACCAAAGCTATTTCTAGTCTTGATAGATGGGCCATAAAAACATGCCCTACTGATCTGATTTTTACAATTCTATTACACATAAAACCCCATACCACACTTATTCCTAAGTCCCTGTTCACAACCATTTTATTTAATTCAATTTTGACTCCGTATCTATTCTGCTATAAACTATACTTAAATTCCAGATAAGAAATAGCTTTGCTAAACAAAGATTACACTAAAATGGGGTATTACTGTAATTTAACACGTGAAGAGGAAAGGGCAGGTGAGTATGGAGACTGACCATATACCCATAAAGTCATATACCAAAACTGAAATCCATTCACATCAATACTTCCAGATATTCAGAATAAAACTCCACAACAATCCCTATCAGAGTTATAAAGTAAATTTAACTTGACTGTATACACACTTGGTAAAAATAAGAACATTTTCAAAAAGAATGACGACAGAATTTTGAGTGAGGACAACAGGATTTTATATTCAACTAGAACAAGCCCTGGCTTGGCAACCACCGTGTCATCTGTACTCCCTTGTGCAAGGCCTTACCAGATCCAGACCTCCCCACTCTACCTTCTCCCCCCATCAGGAATCTCAGCCCTGGTTCACTCCTGCATCAGGGCCTTCTCATCTGCCATTCCTTCCGCAGGGAGTACGCTTTCTCAAGGATCTGCATAGCTCCCTCCTTTGCTTCCTTCAAGTCTGTGTTCAAATGTCACCTGCTGAGTTCTTACTCAATCTTCTATCTCCAATTTGTCCTCTTCTAACATTTAGTTTTCCTTGGCATAAACATCATTTAACATACATTTTGATTATTTCTCTCATAAGCAAAGATCCATGAAAGGCAGGGAATTTTGGGTTCCTCCCCAGTGTATGCCTTGTGCTTAGAACAGTGTCTGGCACATACTTGGCATTCAACGAATTAATGAATGGGTATATCTTGAATTATATTTTTCACTTACCTATATTTTTCTAATACCTATATTAAAGTGAAAACCCACTTAAAAAATACATAGCTTTTGACAGAAAGATCTCAAAGGTGTTCACACTGTTAAAAAATAAAGTATGCAACCCCCATCAAAGAGGGTCATATGGTATTCAATATCTCAAAATTTCTTTGGAGGTTTTTGAGAAAAAAAAAATATACAAGTAGTTCAAATTTTTGTATCCAGAAACTGGTATGTTTATAAATGAAACTGCTTGACTCGCTCTTGGTTTCCAGACCTTTCCATATGCCCAAACCAATTCCATGCCTGGGTTTATAAATCTCTGGCCTCTCTGCCTCTTTAACTCTACCCAAGTTCCCTGCGCTCTTGAGTCATTCTGGAAGAATGACTAACCCAGTTAGAAAGTAAACTTCAGTCCCATCTTTAAGAAAATATATACATTTTGGTTTTAAAACAATTAGGACAAAAGAAAAAGAAATCTGAAAATTAATTAACAAAACAAAAAACACACGGATATCACTTTGGTTCTGATTACTTACATAGTAACTGCTATTCTCTCTAGTAATGTAGATAAAAACAAATTAGATTTAGTTCTCATGGCCATGGGTTAAAAACCTACTGAAAAATTACTATTCCATCTATATTGATGAATAAGTGATCAATTTCCAGAGCAGGATATAAAAAACAAAGTAAATTTTAAAAACTAGTTTGGGAAAAGTAGCAGTTCCAATAGTTGATTATCTACTATGTGAAAGGCACGGAGCTCTGCATCAGTGATCCAAAGCTAAGGAAACAACACTCTGAGGACGACACACAAGGTAAAAAAGCTAACTGAAGCTGACCCTAAAACCAGGGCCTGTGAGAGGTGCCATAAGAGGCATAAACAAGGCACTTCCACATCACCATCCAGTTGTTCCCAATCTCCATACTCTTCTTTATTGGTCTCTATACCTGCTGAAAGCAATTTTTTTCACCATGGTTGTCTTCTTTAGCATCTCAGTGGATAACACCAGACACTATCTGTTTGCTTTTTTACTTGGGAAGGACAATACACCTGGACTTCCCCAAAGTTCTACTCAAAGTCTTTGTACTTCTCACAAACCTTAAAAACTGATCTAGCTCATATAAAATTTCCTGGAAGCTCTGCCCTATTACAGTATGTAGATGACTTGCTTCTCTGCTTTTCCACCTGTTAAAACTTTTAGCCTTATAGCGACATGAAGTCTCCAAGGAAAAACGGCAATTCGTTCAAACTCAGGTTTGGTACTTAGAGCACCTAATTTCGGAACAGGGGCTACGATTAGATCCAAACAGGTATCATGGTATCCTAAACTTCTCAAAAACCAAAACTAAGCACCAATTACAAGGTTCTCTCTTGGCCACTCTCAAAATTCAATTCCAAACTTCTTTCTTATGGACCAACCCCAATATGTTTACTAAAAAACAACAAACTTGACCCTATTATTTGGTTAAGACCAAAGTAATTTAGTCTTTAAAGTCTTAAATGAAAGACTAACAAATCCCCCTACCCTTGGACATCTCAACGATCAACTTCCCATTTTCCTTTTTGCATAATGAACAGAGAGGAATGCCCTTGGGGTACTCACCCCAAAACACGGGAAACACCACTGGTCCACAGGTTATTATAGCCAACATCTAGACCCTGTGGCATAAGAGCACACCCCACCCTCTTCCTCAGAGCCACTGCTGCCACTGTTCTTTTAGTCAAGGTCCCTGAAGAAATAATCATGAGATCCCTCCTAACTAGTCTTGTTCCCTATTCAGAAGTCCTTCTAAATTCTCATCATATTCAATTCCTGTCAGTTAGTTGCCTCACCTCCTATGAAATCCTCCTGCTAACCACTCCTCATATAGCAGTACCCTTTACCCGTGGTTTCAGCTCCTAGCAGAGCTGAAGAAGCTGGTTAAGGAGACAAGATAGCATCCAAATCAAGTCTGCAAATGCAATGAAACTGGGCTTTTCTGAAAGAAGATGGCCAACAGAACCTACATTAATAAAAGTGTAAAAGAGGCACTACAGCATAAAACATGGAAGGACAGATTAACTCTGATACTATGTGACAATGCTGCAGGGTATATGATAAAGCCAGGTGTAGTGTACAGAGGAAAGAACCCATGGGCTTGCAAAAACAAAAACAAATTATCTGCCTGCCTTCTGGTAACATAATCAGAAAGCTTGTGTGACAGCCATTTTATTTATGGAATGGTTCCACCAATGCTTCATCTCAGAAATGAAAAAATACTCAGAAGAGGAAGACTTGGAATTTAAAGTCTTTTTTTATTATTATTTAAAATATTTTATTTATTTATTTGAGAGAGAGAATGAGATAGAGAGAGTATGAGAGGGAAGAGGGTCAGAGGGAGAAGCAGACTCCCTGCTCAGCAGGGAGCCCGATGCGGGACTCAATCCCAGGACTCCAGGATCATGACCCGAGCCGAAGGCAGTTGCTTAACCAACTGAACCACCCAGGCACCCGAATTTAAAGTCCTCTTAATAACAGACAATGCACTTGGCTATCCTGAGTCTGTTTCAATAGTGAGGTTATACTCTTACCTCCAAATATAACCTCACTGCTTTAGCCCCTTGACCAGGACATCATTAGGTTTTTCAAGGCCACATATACCTGCCTTGTATTTTACCGCATTCCATCGGCAATTGATGCAGACCGTAATCTGGACATAACGCGATGCTTGAGGTCATTCACTACTGCTGATATAGTAACATTCATAAAAACTGCAATGAATGAATTAAAACCAGAAACTGTACATGACTGCTGGAAGAGCTTATGGAGTGAAGTCATGAGTAATTTTAAAGGCTTCCACGGGTTTGATGGAGAAGTTAAAAAATCCTTCACATAGCAAGATAAATTAGTGGAGTAGAACTAGCCAACCTATTTGAAGAGTCTGTTGAAGCACATACTGAGGAACATCTACAAGTGTTAACAAGTGAGAAAGTGAAAGAACTTGTTGAGTCATTTACAAAGGAAGATGATGAATAAACTGAAGCAGAAAATAAAGCAGAACCAGCAATGTGGACATTACCAAAATTTGCTGAAGTGTTTTGAATTGCACAGATACTAAGTGACAAAATTACAGAATATGATCCTCAAACGGAACACAGGATTAAAGTCACTTGTATGATCCCCGAAGGATTACAATCTCTGCAGCAACACTCTGTTAAAAAGAGACAACAAATTCCAATTACAGCATTCTTCCAAAAGTTTTAGGCGAAAAAACTTCAACTTTTAAGTACGCCCAATCATTGACAATGCCAGGGCTTGATGATCCAGGATCATCTGAAGCAGGTGATTATCCTTCTGGATTTATTATTAGAAAGTCTGCCACAGGTCAACAGTGCCTAACACTGTGTCACAATGCCTACATCACTCATCATATAGGCACATACGCACATCACTATCACCTCACATCATCACAGGAAGAAGGAATACAGTACAATACAGTATTTTGAGAGAGAAAAAAACATTCACATAACATTTATTACAGTATAGTTATAACTATTCTAATCTTATTATTGCCACTAACCTCATATGTTATTTTTTTTTTGAAAGATTTACTTATTGAGAGAGAAAGAGAGAGTGCGTGGGGGGGGCGGGAGAGGGAGAAGGAGAGAGAATCTGAAGCAGATTCCATGCTAAGCATGGAGCCCAAGGCGGGGTTCAATCTCACAACTCTGAGACCATAACCTGACCCAAAACCAAGAGTCAGATGCTTAACTGTCTGTGCCACCCAGGCGTCCCAATCTCATATATTTTAAACTTTATCACAGGTATGTACGAATAGAAGAAACATAGTATATACATAGGGTTCAGTACTACCTGCTGTATCAGGCAACCACTGGTGGTCCTGGGAAAGCATCCCATGCAGATAAGGGATGGGGAGGGGGGAACTACTGTATAAATCTTTCTTGCTGTAGCAACCTTCATCCTGCTACTCTTCTCTTCCCCTCTACTGATAAAACTTCTCATGACTGCTTATTATGAATGGACTCTCTCCATGAAAACTTACAGGAAACTCCTTTGGATAGCACTGACTCCATGGTTTACTGACAGTACTTATTTAAAAGGTGAAAATGGTACCTTTGCCTTTGGCCAGCTTAGCCCAACAGGCTGAATTGTAAAGTCTTACTCAGGCCTGCATTTTACCTGAGGGCAACACTGCAAAATAGGCATATCTTGTTTTATTGCACTTCACAGATACTGTGTTTTTAAAAAATTGAAGATTTGTGGCAATCCCACCTCCAAGCAAGTCTACTAGTTAGTTCCATTTTTCCAACAGCATTTGCTCACTTTGTGTCTCTTTCAAAGTTTTGCATTATCACTGTATTTGTTATAATAATCTGTAACCGGTTATCTTTTTTTTTTTTTGAGAGCGAGCATGGGTGCATGAACAGGGGGAGGAGGAGTAAGGAAGAGGGAAAGGGAGAGATCGTGACCTGACTTGAAATCAAGAGTTGGATGCTTAACCAACTGTGCCCGTGATCAGTTATTTTGATATTACTATTATAGTTTGGGGGTACTACAAACCACACCCATGTAAGACAGTAAATTGTGAACTGAACTGTAACTGTGTGTGTGTTCTGACTGCTCCACCAACCAGCCATTCACCCGTATCTTTTTCTTTAGTCCTCCCTATTCTCTGAGACACAACATTGAAATTAGACAAATAACCCTACAATGGCCTCTAAGTGTTCAAGTGAAAGAAAGAGTCACATGTCTTACTGTAAATGAAAAGCTAGAAATGATTAAACTTAGGGAGGCATAAATGAAGATAAATGAAAATAGGGGCACCTGGGTTAAAGCATCCGACTCTTGGTTTCTGCTCAGGTCGATCTCAGGGTCAGGAGATCAAGACCCATGTTGAGCTCTGCACTCAGCATGGCGTCTGCTTGGGTTTCTCTCTCCCTCTACTTCAGCCCTCCCCACCTCCTCCTCTCTCTAAAGTAAATAAATAAATCTTTTTAAAAAGAGAGAAATAGGGGTGCCTGAGTGGCTCAGTCATTTAAGTGTCTGCCTTCAGCTCAGGTCATGATCCCAGGGTCCTGGGATCAAGCCTGGCATTGGGATCCCTGCTCCGCGGGGAGTCTGCTTCTCCCTCTCCCTCTGCCTCTCCCCCTGCTCCTGCTTTCTATTTCAAATAAATAAAATCTTTAAAAAAAAAAAAGATAAATGAAAATAACACAAGTCCAAAATCTCTAGGACACAGGGAAAGCAGTTCTAAAGGAAAAGTTATGGCAGGCCTCCCTCAAGAAACAAGAAAAATCTCGAACAATCTAACCTTACCCCTAAAGGAACTGGAAAAAGAATAAACAAAGCTCAAAGTTAGTAGGAGATAAATAATAAATATCAAAACAGAAACAAATGAAATAGAGATAAAAAATAGAAAAGATGAGTAAAACCAAGAGCTGGTTCTTTGGAAGATAAACAAAATTGATACGCCTTCAGCTAGACTCATCAAGAAAAAGAGAGGACCCAAATAAATAGAATAAAAAATGAAAGAGGAAAGGTAACACCACCACAGGAATACAAAGAACTATAAAATACTATGAAAAATTATATGCCAACAAACTGGACAACCTAGAAAAAATGGGGTAAGTTCCTAGAAACGTAAAATCTCCCAAAACTAAATCAAGAAGGAACAGAAAAACTGAACAGACTAATTACTAGTAACAAAACTGAACTGATAACCAAAAACTCCCAACAAGTCCAGGACCAGAGAGATTCACAGGTGAATTCTACCAATATTTGTTAATACCTACTTTCCTCAAGCTATTCCAAAAAAACAGAAAAGGAAAACTTCCAAATTTATCCTATGAGGCTAACATTACCCCAATACCACAACCAAAGACACTACAAAAAAACTACAGGCCAATAACAGATACAAAAACCCTCAACCATTATTAGCAAACTGCATTCAACAAAACACTAAAAGGATCATGCACCATGATCGAGGAAGATTTATTCTAGGGATGCAGGATGATTCAATATTCACAAATCAACCAACGGGATACACCACATTAACAAAATGAAAAATAAAAACCACATGGTCATTTCAACAGATGCAGAAAAAACATCTGTCAAAGTTCAACATCTGTTCATGATAAAAATTCTCAACAAAATGGGTTTAAAGAGAACATACTTCAACATGATAAAGGCCAAGGATGGAAAACCCACAGCTAATATCATATTCAATGGTGAAAAACTGAGAGCTTTTCCTCCAAGAACAGGAACAAGATAACGATGTCCACTCTTGACACTGTTACTCAACATGGTACTGGAAGTCCCAGCCACAACAATCAGACAAGAAAATGAAATAAAAAGCATCCAAGTTGATAAGGAAGAAGCTAAACTGACACTATATGTAGATGACATACATAGAAAACTCTAAAGACTCCACCAAGAAGCTATTAGAATAATAAATTCGCTAAGGTTGCAAAAAACAAAATCAATATCCAGAAATTGACTGCATTTCTATACACTAATAATCAAGTAGCAGAAAGAGAAATTAAGGAAGCAAGTACATTTACAATTGCACCAAAAAGAGTAAAATACCTAGGAATAAACTTAACCAAAGAGATGAAAGACCTGTACTCTGAACTATGAAACACTGATGAAAAAATTGAAGAAAAAACAAATGAAAAGACATACCATGCTCATGGATTGGAAGAATATCGCTCAAATGTCCATACTACCCACAGCAATCTACAGATTTAATGTGATCTCTGTCAAAATACCAACAGCATTTTCCACAGAACTAAAATAAACAATACTACAATTTGTATGCAACCACAAAAGACCCTGAGTAGCCAAAGCAATATTGAAAAAGAACAAAGCTCAAGATACCATAATCTCAGATTTCAAGATATACTATAAAACTGCAGTAGTAAAAACAGTATGGTACTGGCACAAAAAGAGACACACAGATCAATGGAACAGAACAGAGAGATGAGAAACTAACCAACGATTCTATGATCAATTAATCTATGATAAAGGAGGCAAGAACAAACAGAGAAAAGACATTCTCTTCAATGAATGGTATTAGGAAAACTGAACAGCTAAAAGCAAAAGAAATGAAACTGGACCACTACTTTCCTATAGCATATACAAAAATAAACTCAAAATGAATTAAAGACCTAAATGTGATACCTAAAACCATAAAACTCCTAGAAGAAACAAAGGCAGTGCTTTCTTTGACATTAGCCTTAGCAACATTTTTCTAGATGTCTCCTCAGGCAAGGGAAACAAAAGCAAAAATAAACTATTGGGGTTCCATCAAAATAAAAAGCTTTTGCACAGTGAAGGAAACCATCATGAAAACGAAAAGGCAACCTATTGAATGGGAGAAGATATCCACAAACGATATATCTGATAAGGGGTTAATATCCAAATACATAAGGAACTTATACAACATACATTCTGCATCTCATAGTCAAGGCATAATTTTAACTTCAAGTCTTATTTAAGAAATATATTTCATAAGGCTACAACTGCCAAAGATAGTGGTTCCTTTGATGGATCTAGGGAAAGGAAGCTGAAAACCTTCTGGAAAGGATTCACCATTTTAGATGCCATTAAGAACATCTGTGATTCATGGGGAGAGGTCGAAATATCACCATTAAGAGGAGTTTGGGAGAAGGTGATTCCCACTCTCATTGATGACTTTGAGTGGTTCAAAACTTCAGTGTAGAAAATAACTGCAGATTTGGTGGTAAGAACAAGACAGCTAGAATTAGAAGTGGAGCCAGAAAATGTGAAAACTGCTGCAATCTCATCATAAAACTTTAACAGATGAAGAAATACTTCTTATGGATGAGCAAAAAAAGTGGCTTCTTGAGATGAAATCTACTCCTGGTGAAGATGCTGGGCAGATTGTTGAAATGACAACAAAGGACTCACAATATCACATAAATTTAGTTGATAAAACAGCATCAGGGTTTGGAAGGACTGACTCCCAATTCTGAAAGAAGTTGTGTGTGTAATATGCTATCTAACAGCATCACGTTACAAAGAAATCATTTATGAAAAAACAGTCAATTTACAAACGTCATTGTTGTCTCAAGAAAATGCCACAAACAATCTTCAACAACCACCCCCATCAGTCAGCAGCCATCAAAATCAAGGCAACACCTTCACCAGCAAAAGGACGATTTGTTGAAAACTCAGAAGATGGTTAGATGGTTAGCAATAAAGTACTTTTTTTTTTCCAGAGAGAGCACAAGCAGGGGGAGCAGCAGAGGGCGAGGGAGAAGCAGGCTCCCCTCGGAGCAGGGAGCCCGATGCGGAACTCGATCCCAGGACCCTGGGATCATGCCCGAGCCAAAGGCAGATGCCTAATTGACTGAGCCACCCAAGCGCCCCAGCAATAAAGCACCTTTTAATTAAGATACATGTTTCAGACATACTGCAATTACACACTAACAGCCTACAGTATAGCATAAACAAATTTTATATGCACCGGGAAACCTGTGTAAATGCTTCTCCCAAATGAAAATGTAGAAAAATTGACTAGCAATGCTCAACAATTGGCCTCAGAAAAGGAAAAATAAAATAAGAAATCTAATTAAACTGTTGGTTCTGTAAGTGAGACAACTCTGGTTTGGCCAAATAGTAGAAACCTAGTCATACCAGAGGTCTTAAAATTCTCATACCGGGGATGCCAAGTGGCTCAGTCAATTAAGCACCCGACTCGTGATTTCGGCTCAAGTCATGATCTCAGGGTTGTGGGACTGAGCCCTGCACTGGGTTCTGAACTCTGATTGAGACTCTCTCCCTCTGCCCCTTGCCATGCTCGTGTGCTCTCTCTAAATAAAAATAAAATCTTTAAAAATTTTTTATACTGTATATGCTTTGAATTATTGGTCTTCCGACAAAATGATAGCCATTATGAACCAATACTAGTGGGGAATTATCAATTAAGACATAAAAAGTGCCTACTTTGCTTGCTCCACCTGCTCCAAATACAACCCAAGGAATATTATCTGTACTGATCCTGGACACTTTATTTAGCTGTCGTGTATGTCGGGGGGTGGAGGGGGAGAGAGAATCTTAAGCAAGCTCCAATGCCCAGTGCACAGCATGATGGTGTGCCTCACTCCTGGACACTTTAAATTGCCCAATGGACAATTCAAAGTTTGGCAAATGAATTTCAGTCAACCTCCCCCTAGCTCTAGTCTTATAAATATGTTTTAGTCATAGTTTGTATGTTTTCTCACTGTACTGAAGCTTTTCTTTGTTAGGCAGGCTACTGCCTTTTCCATGGCTAAAATACTATTAGAAAAGATTGCCTTAAGTTTTTTTTTTTTTTAAGATTTTATTTATTTATTTGACACACAGAGAGAGAGGGAGAGATCACAAGCAGGGGGAGCGGCAGGCAGAGGGAGAAGCAGGCTTCCTGCATGAGCAGGGAGCCCGATGTGGGGCTCGATCCCAGGACCCTGGGATCATGGCCTGAGCTGAAGGCAGCGGTTTAACCAACTGAGCCACCCAGGCACCCCAAGCATCTGACTCTTGATTTTGACTCAGGTCATGACTCAGGGTCCTGGGAGGCTGAGGCTCCGCACTCAGTGGGGAGTCTGCTTGAGATTCTCTCTGCCCTTAACCCCGCTCATGTGCACGTGCTCTCATTCTCAAATAAATAAATACATCTTAAAAAAAAAAAAATTGTTCCTACCTGGGGAACTCCCCTGGAACTTCATAGTGGCAAGGGAACTCAATTCGCTGGTCAAGGGCTTTAAAGGCCTGTGCTCATTAAGCCATTCTACTACACTTTCATTGTGCTTATCACCCTCAATCCTCAGCTATCAAATGCACTAATGGCATCATTAAGGCTCCACTGGCAAGATTTATAGAGACCCTTTTAAATACTCAGGCCAAAAGCACTGCCATTAGTCCTTTTAAATTTCAGGAACACAGCTCATTTGCAATCTGGAAACCTCAGGGCACCCAATGCACATAGCTCCTGCTTCTCTGATTCACCGCGAAGAAAAGGAAACGTGCTTTAATACTATCAAGGTCTAATTACTTCTGATGGAAATAACCAGCTCTAGTAGAACAATCTTCCCATAGCACACTCCGGGAAGACAAAGACCTCAAGCATCACTCCTTGTAACTCAGAGATTTAATCTATTGTAAATGACAGCTCTACAAAGACTCACTTCAACCTTGCTGGAAAGGCCCAATTCTTAGCCACCAAACGCCAGGAACAGACTTCTGGATCCATGTATTCCATTTAAAGAAAGCACCAAACCCCAACTGGACCTATGCACCAATTGGTGATCTGAAAAGTCAAGACTTCCAGGAGTCGAAGCAGACAACAGCTTTCCTGAGATGACCAGGCCTGTATACCCTCTTTCCCTTGCTTGTTCTCAGGTTTTCTTTTCCCTCTCTTTCATGGAAGGGTAATGCCTTTGTCAACATTTCCCAATACCGTGAAAAAGGGGTAAGCTGCTCCAATTACTGGATCTGTCACCCAAAACCACTATCTGTCCATGACAGCAGTGACCCCTTAGTTTACCCTATAAGTAAGTCTGTTGGAATCCCAGGCGCCACCATAAGCCTGAATTGTCCCACAGGTTCCTTTTATATAAAGTTGGAATACTAAATCCACATACCACCATTCCTTGCCTCAATTTAACCCAACCCTGGGATGGGAGAATGTGACCCATCAAATACATATATGAAAGATATAGAGAGTAGTCAGCGTATATCAGATCATTTGCAGGTTTGCTGTCAAACCCATGTTATCTCAGTGGCCCTTCAATATGTAATATAGCATTTGCCTCTTGGCTGAATGATGCAAACACCTCTATATTGACCAATGGGTCCATAAATGCTAATACTTAAGAGGAAGTCATATATACACATCCCAGCTACTCCTTTACATGTGGAGGTTCTGGCGAATTGCCCCTATGCTTGGGCAACTTATTATCTTGACAGCTGGACAATGAAAGAACAATGTGCTCTTACCATACTTACTGTCCTATTTTCTCTTCATAACAAATGAGAAGCCTACTACTAGACCACCCCATTAAGCCTCCATGGTCACCTTAAATGGGAACTTCCAGGAAGCAAATAGGAATCCCAGTTTGCCTACATAGAGAGAGCCTCCCTTAAGGTCAGACGAAGTGCCAAGGATTGCATTATCCACAATCTCTCCAACATGAGAGCTACCCGATTGTGCTGCCAAGCCAAGAGCAGCCCACCAACAATCACTTGACTTGATGGCTCGAGTAGTTTTGGCTAATCGTACAGCCCTTGATTGTGCACTTGCTGAACGAGGAGGTGTTTATGTGACTGCCAATACCACATGTTGCACATGGATACATTCCTCTGGGGAAGTAGAAATCCAACTGCATAAAATTAGGGAGTAAACACATTGCTACAACAAATTTCATTTAACAATCTCTTGATCTCTTCATCTGGCTTGGTTACCTTCATGTTTGGGCTCCTGGTTTACAAGAACTGAACAAACTGGACTTGTCATTATTACTTTCAATTCTGCTTTGTATAATTCTTATTAAGCTTTGTACCCGTTGCCACCAACCCTTTGTAAAAATGTCCAATAAGGTAATTCTATCTCAACGTTTTAGAGTCATCTCCCCTGCTTACAACACTTAACAAGATAAATACTTTAGATCAGAAATGCCTGAGTTCTCCCTCCTACCTTTCCTTTTCACTCAAATGTGGCCTAAGTGGTTTCCCACCTGTGCACTTTCTCTCCACTGTGGGACATGATAACCAAAAAAGGTCCTTCCTGGCACTGATGGACACAATCACTCAATGCAGAAAACCTGATTCCTGGCCAGCCAATGAGAAACCACCTCATCTCAGCCAATGAGGAGTTGCCACAACCCTGAATTCCTCTCCCCCACCAAACGTTTTTTCAAAAACTCCCCTCCAACTTCCTCCTTTCCTCTATAAAAGCAAGCCCCTCTTCTTCATTCCTGGACTTGCCTATGGTTTACCTCAGTTGGAATGTTCCAAATTGCATTTCTTCTGCTATTCCTGAATAAACTCATTTTGCTGGTAAAATAACTGGCTATTTTATTTTTAAGGTTGACACTCCCCATTCTTTGGTGTGAAAATAGGACTGACTTATAAAACATCAGCTTATTTTATAAAAACACCAGCTTCTCTATACCGATGCAAATAACAGGACGGAATTCATGGTTTACAAGTGGTGTGATTTTGTACCTTGTTTTTATAAATCCTAGCAGTTTTACTGATTTGACATTTAAATTAAAATGGAATTAAAACCAAAGAATTTCTAAAAAGAAGTCCCTTAATATTCTACATAGTTTGTATCTTCTAACACCAGGTACACTTCATGATTCTTTTTAAAATACCACTAATACATACATATTTAAGTTCTGCTTAATTAAAATTACTCAAATTAAAGACTTTTTCTGTGAACTCTAATGCTTTCAAAGTATAAAATTTATAACTAGCTGATACTTTCCTCAAACAGAATCTTGAATCTTATAGGATTGAACTTCTAACAAAAAAGCTTTCTACAGGATTTAAGCCTCTCAGGCTAAATGCATATAAAATAATCTGACAGGGGTGCACCTGGGTTGCTTAGTCAGTTAAGCGTCTGACTCTTGATATCGGCTCAGGTTATGATCTCAAGGTTGTGAGACCGAGCCCTGCCATCAGGTTCCATTCCCAGCACAGTCTGCTTGAGATTCTCTCTAAATAAACAGAATCTTAAAAAAAAAAACAAAAAAAACCCTGACATTATCTGTAACATTAAGCACTGCTCTTTGCACTTTAAATATACAGGTACATAATTCTTTCCAAACCCTTGGTGTCAGATGTGTTTCTACAATTCAGAATTTTGGATTTTAGAATACAGATATATCATTTATTTTTTTTTAATTTTATTTATTTGAGAGAGAGAGAATGAGAGACATAGAGCATGAGAGGGAAGAGGGTCAGAGGGAGAAGCAGACTCCCCGCCGAGCAGGGAGCCTGATGTGGGACTCGATCCCGGGATTCCAGGATCATGACCTGAGCCGAAGGCAGTCGCTTAACCAACTGAGCCACCCAGGCGCCCCCTAGCATTTATTTTTTTAACGTCAGTAGGATCTGTGCTAGCATTCTGTAATTAAACATATTAATATTTCTGAGGCAAAATACGATTTCATACTCTTAAGTTAACCCACAAATTTAGTTTTTTCTGGATTAAAATAAACAATTCATTTAACTCCTAACAGCTCATGAGGTGGATATTATTATTATCCTAAGAATTTGATCAGCATGATGTGCCAGTCTTCTTATACCTGCAACAGTTGTTAAGGGCATCTTGTTTCTCTGTAATTACCCGGATTTAAAAAAACAAACAAACAAAAAAAAAACACAGCACCTTCAACACAAATCAAGGTAACTTGCTTATACTACCTTCTTTAAGAAGCAAGAGGTTTGGATTCCTAGTTAAGTTTCCTACTTAGGAAACTGATAATATTCTGACATTTACAAATATACCTTTCCGGGGGGGTACCTGGGTGGCTCAGTTGGCTGAGCATCCAACACTTGATTTTGGCTCAGGTCATGATCTTGGGGTTGTGGAAATGAGTCCCGCGTCAGGCTCTGTGCTGGGCATGGAGCTGGCTTGGGATTCTCTCTCTCCCTCTGCCACTCCCCATTACACACTTGCTCTCAGAAAGAAAAGAAAAGAAGAAAAGGAAGACAGAAAGACAAAGACAGAAAATACCTCCCCAGCCCACATACAAGCAGAATTAAATAATTCAACATACACATTTTCGGCTTCATTGTCAGATAGGTAGTTAATAAAAAATCACTCATTGTACACCCAACTCATAAACCTCAAGAGGGAGAGTTACAACATGGCACTGGAGTCTGACAGGCCTAGGTTCAAATCCCTACTGCATCACTTATCAGTGGAGTAAATTTGGGCAAAGAACTTAACTTTGGCCTCATTTTTCTAATCTGTAATAAGATGCCATCACTACTTCACGAGGCTGTTATATATGAGGTAGTGTATGTATGGCACTTAGTGACACCTGGCCCATAAAATGTACTAGTACAGAACTGCTACCACTGTTACTGCCCTAATGGATTAGCAATGCATAGGATTTTAGCTTGATTTGGGGGGCAAGTTTATTGAGGTAGGAAGAAAGGCTCAGAGTTAACTTCAGAAGCAAATCACAAGGATGGTTCCAAATAGTAACATCTGTGAGTAAATCAGTATTTCCAATTTACCCACAAGTTTATTTCCAAAATCAAATTATCTTGGTTTAAAATGAACCTACAATAGAATATGCATAATTGGAGACAACGGAAACCAGATCAATGTTGATGATCTCTCATTTAGAACTACTTAACTCTTTCTGGCACAGACACCATTATTTTGTCCTTTTAAGCTTTTATTATCTCCTCTCCTTCGTTTCTCCGAGCCAGAGATAACCAAAACCCATATTCTTATGAGACTATATAATAACAGGTATGAATGTGTAAAGGTAAACTTCTTTAGAGGTGGTTAAAAAGTAAAGTAGCTCTCATAACCAACCACCCACCCAGAAATTTTCTGAATATTTTTGGAAACGTCAGTAATAGCTACAAGTCAGAGAAATACATACTAATTTGGACAAGGAAGATCCCAATACAATTAAGGTTCATTAGGCAGATCAGATGGTAAATTAATAGGCAATACTGCTATGAACCAGTGAGAGATCTCAAAGATTAATGACCTATTCTGATATGTAGATAACTGGGGAGGGAGAAAAGGAAAATAAAATGGGTAAGGATAGCCAAACAAATAAATTTAAGTTCTGAACTAAATTAAAATCTCTACCTATTTATATTAATGTATTGACACACCCCCACTTTAAATATTTGAAATTCATAAAATTTATAAATTTATAAATGTAAGAATTCAATTTTCTCCCTGGTTCTAAATAGCCTCAGGGAGACAATAATCATTCAATGTTCTGAAGTTAGTGACTATCACAAATCTAAGAGATTAAATAATTTTAAAAATGTAGTTGTCAATGCAAACGCTCCTTTCTCTCCACTCCATATAAAGACAGAGAAAACCAATTATTTTTTAAAGTGGCCTGTAAATGCCAATGCTGAAGACTGAACTTTGTTATAGCTGGCAACCAACTCTGAATGGGTTAGGACACATGACAGAAAATTATCAAAACTGACCCTGTACAGCCATCTAAAGAGATTACTTGATAGAAGAGCTCAAAGAAGTAGATTATCCTGTTCAAAATTCTTTGATGATAGTGTGAGAATTGTGGGAAGTCATCAAGGTGCAGATGATTACAAAAATCAGGAGAATAGATGAAAGCACTAAGAAAAAAACGTATTCCAAGACTAAACCTTAAAAAGGAAAATAAGAAATACTAGAAGAAAAAAAATGTACCTTTTGAAGAAACAAAAGGTTAACCAGAACATTAAGAAAACCAAAATTTAAGAACTGAAAATGGAAGCCTAGAAAGAGAGAGCAATTAATAGCTGAGAATATAGAGCGTAAGGATAAAGAGGCTCTTAACTGAAATGATGGGTTTGTTGGCTTTTTGTTTTTTTAACTTTCTGCAGGCTAAAAATTTTCAGTATCTAGAAGGGTGAAAGAGAAGCAGTACTTCGGAGTGGTATTTTAGGGCAGCAGTCTAACCTACTTCTCATAAGTCCCCTCTTTACCCATAAATCTGTTGTACTTAGACCAGGTCCATTTATAGTCATGTATATTAGGAACTTCATTCAGCTCAGCAAAATCCTGAATCCCAAACATTAAGCAAATCTAGCCAACAGATAAGCATACTTTAGATATAACGTATCCTTGTAAAGTACAAGCAAAACTAGTACTAGAATTTTTGTTAAATCAACTTCTATTACAATAGTGTCATTCCTAAGAAAGAAAAAAGCTGCTCTTAAGCAACAAAAATGTTTCTTATTTATAACCATGGACTTTTAATTTTAACTCTAAGGCCCTAAAGATTATTTACAAATAAAGGAACTTTATTTGTAAATACAGACATAGAAAGACATAGAAAGGCTAAACCTGCTGAAGATTATAAAGCTAATTAGTGGCAGAGATTTGCTGAAGCTAGGATTCCTGTCTCTGGGGAAGTGCTGTATGCCCAACTTAACGTATCTGTAGCATTGGCCTCCCTACCCCCCTTTAGGATTAATGGTACTGAGAAACTGTGGCATACAGAATACTAAAACTACTATCTAATTTCCTTAAGGAGAAAATTTCAGAAATTCACACAAGCAAGAAATTAATTTTGCCTTTTCCTTCAGTGCTGAAGAATCAAAAAAGTAGCCTGTAGTCTTAAGTGGGCAAAAGGACAAATGAAAACTCCCAGGTGCATTAACAGGCTGTAAGAGGTTTGGGTAAAGTCAGATATCACCCCACCACCATTTTCCTCAGGAACCCTGCTACATTTCAAGTCAAATGACTAGATTGAAGGGACTGAATTCTCACTCTTTAGGAGGCTGAACCAATGGCTGATTCACCTCTGATTCACCCTATCCTCAGCTATGAGGGTACAGGAATGCCTTGCCGCACTGAAACCTAAGACATCAACCTCAACAATTCAACAATTATGGTCAAAAAGCAAAGTCAGACCTACAGATTATCAATGGCCTATACTTTGTAACAGCTGAGACTGCAAAAAATTTAATCATAAAACACTATTTTTCTGTCTCAAGACTGTATTTATAATGAGTTCAGCAATCAGCCATTCCATAATTCTTTCATGAATGTTAAGTTTCTCTCTGCTAGATTATAAGCTCTTTGAAGTTAATGATCATGTCTTTACTTTTTGTATTCCCATGGTATCTATTTACTCTAGAAATAGAGTACATACTAAATATATACCTATTAAATTACCCTCTCAGCAGCTAGCCTAAACCACTGAAACCAAAGTAATCGTTGGGATGTGAGAAGAGAAATATTCTAAGAAAGAAAAAATTACAGAAAAACAAAAACAAAACAAAACCTCAAAACAAAACAAACCACCAGTAATTTCAAGCCTCCTGATGTGCCCCTCCCAAAAAATCAACAACAAAAAAACCCCAGCAAGATGCCCATCGACAGACGAATGGATAAAGAAGATGTGGTATATATACACAATGGAATATTATGCAGCCATCAAAAGGAATGAGATCTTGCCATTTGCAACGACGTGGATGGAACTGGAGGGTGTTATGCTGAGTGAAATAAGTCAATCAGAGAAAGACATGTATCACATGACCTCACTGATATGAGGAATTCTTAATTTCAGGAAAGAAACTGAGTGTTACTGGAGTGGTTGGGGGTGGGAGGGATGGGGTGGCTGGGTGATAGATATTGGGGAGGGTATGTGCTACGGTGAGCGCTGTGAATTGTGCAAGACTGTTGAATCACAGATCTGTACTTCTGAAACAAATAATGCAACATATTTTGAGAAAAAAGAAAAAGAAGAAGATAACAGGAGAGGAAGAAAAGGGGAGTATGTCAGAGGGGGAGACGAACCATGAGAGATGATGGACTCTGAAAAACAAACTGAGGGTTCTAGAGGGGAGGGGGGTAGGGGGATGGGTTAGCCTGGTGATGGGCATTGAGGAGGGCACGTTCTGCATGGAGCACTGGGTGTTATGAACAAACAATGAATCATGGAACACTGCACCAAAAACTAATGATGTAATATATGGTGATTAACATAACAATAAAAAAAAAAAAAAAAAAAGAAGCAGTGTTGGGCTTTCTTAAATCACTCTTTGGCCCAATTTCACAGATTAGCCTTCAGTATGGATAAATTTGCAGCATGTTAAACTCAGGTGTCTATGTTTTATACAGGAATTTGGAAGGTAAGGACCAAAATCTCAGTGTAACTACAAATATTTCCCATAAAAATAACCAAATAAGAATTCCCTGTTATAATTTCTCAAAGTTCTCATTACAAAACTTAAGAAAAAGGTAAATAAACCAAACTTCTTCATAGAAAAATTGTATTTACAACTCCATCCAAAAGCTGTTTTTAAAAGCAAACAATGTAACACGGAAGGTGAAAGAAAATCTATGCTCACCCAAAACTGCCAAATCTAATAAATTATTAACAGAATACTCCATCAAAAATAAGGCAATAACCCAAGATATCCCACTGATGATTTTTCCACTTCCATAACTAGGTAGAACTAATCTATCTAGTAGCAAATGATACTTTATTCCATTTCAGCATGTCTGAAATCCTTAAGGACAAAAGTGTTAAAAAATGATCTTAGTTCTTCATTAGACTCTTAGAACGCTTGGAAGGAAAATAATTTCTAAAGCACAAAGACGTAAAGAGGTATAACCTTTCAAAAAGATACTCAGAGTTCAAAATTCAAGAATGCGATATTAATACACAATGGGCATAGGTGAATATATGCAATACAGTGATAGCAAATTAATTTATTTAGTACTTTTTCCATTCCATATCATCAGGAGGATTGATTTCAACTTTCCTTTTACCTACATCAGACCAGTTGGTACTCAAAACTGTACCACCAGACTCCATCTGCAATAAGAAATAAAAATAGATTAATCCCTGGACCATATAATCAGAGTATTTTTCTAAAAATGTTCCAAGCATAGTGTTCTAAATATAGCCTATGTTTGGCTCAATATAAACACAAGATATTTTGATTTAATCTTGGGCTTTTCAAATAAGTTAGGTAGAAGGCATCATGTTCATACAGTCATATAAAGCACATCTCCCTTGGCTAATCAGCATTGAGGTAAATGTGGAAAATCTACCTTCTGATGAAAATAAAACTGGCTCCCCAAGAAAATAATAATCTCTTTTGTTAAAGACAGTAAAGACCAGACAAAGTAAACTCTTTCTATACTAGTTGGACAAAACTTTTAAGATCCCCTTCGTAATGCTCTGTGACAAATATATACAAGGGAATGCTGGAATTTTTTTCAAATCAATGTGCATACACACAAGTACATAGAATCAGTACCTCAGTAAAGAACTGATTATCTATTTACCATCTATAGAATACACCACCCACCAAAAACCCTAGCACATTCATAAGTACATTCTAAAAAAAACCTCTGGACATTTGTTATCTTAAAAAAATTAACTGACTTGGATCACAGCAAAAAACAGTGTGAATTATTCAGATCTAAACATTTTTACATGATCAGCTGTGCTGCTGGCATATGTATATAGTTACAAACCCGACTATTACACTGGAACCTCAATATAACCTCATGCCCCACACTCCCTGTCAAGCTCCCTTACATGGGTTGCTTTGCATGGGATGTTCTTTGCCACCAGTTTATTTCCCCCCTATTGTTTAGTTATCCTCTAAACATAACATTTCACCATTTCTCTGTGGCCTCCTTTGACCCTAATCAGGACTCTACCTTTGTAGAATTTGTGTTCTGTATGAGCATAATTACCATTAATATGTATCACACTACACTGTTAGAATTTTAAGGGTCTGCTTTCTTTTATATGTTTCGTACCCTTAGTTCCAACTAAAGCTGAGAGCTCCTACAAGGCAAGGCACATATTTTACTAACACTTATATCCTAGATCTAAGCCAGAACGGATGGGCACATGATAGACTTCAAATAAAATATTGATATGAATCTTTGTAAATGTAGTATGTAGAAGCATGTGGGAATAGACCTATTCTTACTTGAATGAAACTATACAGCTTATAATATGTTTTAAGTAACACCTTCTTTAAGATATAAGTATATGTAAACATACGTTAGCAGCATATAGCATGAGCCTTGTGCTTACCTCACTGAACTACGGTGTGTATAAACTGTCATTCAAATAACAAATCTTCTCTCATTAATATAAACCCATTAACATCCTAAACCCCTAACCCCAATCCTAATGTCATCAAGCCCTCTGGAGAGTTCTCCAAATTGCAGGATACCAGGCATATACCCTCAACCCTGGCCCTAACTCTAACCTAATCCTAACCCACATCTGAGAAGAAAAAAAGAAAAAAGAAGTGGTATACATATACAATGGAATATTATACACACACACACACACACAAATCCTGCCATTAGCAATGACATGGATGGAGCTAGAGGGTATTATGCTAACTGAAATGTCAGTCAGAGACAGACACCAAGTGATTTCACTCATATGTGGAATTTAAGAAACAAAACAAAGGAGCAAAGAGAGAGAGGCAAACCAAGAAATGGATCCTTAACTATAAAGAACAAACTGACAGTTACCAGAGGGGAGGTGGATGGGGGCATGGGTTAAATAGGGGATAAGGATTAAGGAGTATACTTGTGATGAGTACCGGGTGATGTATGGAAGTGCTGAATCACTATTTTGTACCCCTGAAACTAAGATTACATGTATAGTAACTAACTGGAATTTAAGACTTTAAAAAATTTGAATAAAGAGAGATAAATTCTATATAATAAACTACTCCTATGAAGATGAAGGACTCAGATTTAGTTTATAATCTGATATTTACTGATGACATTTATTTTCCCCTCTTCCCTTATGGACTACAGTGCAATTTAGCATTTCCCTCTGATGATTTTGTACATGTTGGTCTTTTTTTCCCAATTAGACTGGAAGATCATAGATGACAGAGTCTATTGCCCTTGTTTTCCCAGAAGCACTTGGTATGTTCCAGGTGGCTTGTTTAATGGGTGTATATGGTTCAGTTACTATTAGCAAAGCCTCTGTATGAAAATGGATGCAGATTCTATAATCTATCTTTGAAATTTTACACACTGTTATTCTGTCTGGCATACTCTTAAAAAAGTCAATACTGAAACTGACTTCTCTTCCTGGGGACACAGAGTAGATGTATTTTACCCTGTTCTTCCCACTTAGTACTACTAAAAACCTTGGACATTATATATATGTAAATAAACATAAGAATACTCTAGAAGATGAAGGCAAGAAGACAGATCAGCTAGGGACCTTGGGAGCCAAGGAACAACATAACATGGTGGTGAGTCCCCTGGGTTTTCTTTTCTGCCTCATGTCCTAGAGTTGCTGCTGAAGAAGCTGGAAACACTAAGAGGCACACACAAAAAAAGCTCGAACAGAAACCTGGTTTCTCTAGCTAAAGGATGAAGAAAGACAAAAAGCTTAGGAAGACAGAAAAGTTTTAGATTATAATTGCTCCACTGCACTAGACACCACAGAAAAAAACCGTGGTGCCATCCCCACCCAAGGCCAGTAAAAGCTACGTGAGGAGCCTAGACTTCCACCCATGCTGGGCTATCATGAAGCCACCTCCTCTGCCACCTGTGGTATCAGTGAAAACCAAGAGACATCTACCTCACTCCCAGCCATGGTGAAGAGATGCCCTGGGATGTCTAAGGAGGCTGATTAGGGTGCCTGGATTTCCACCTCCACCTAGCAATAATGAGGCAGTGCCTTCCCTTCCTCTGAGTGATTGACAGAGAGAGCCAAATAAGATGGAGGATTTATTTGATTTTATTTAAGATTTTATTTATTTATTTGACAGAGAGACACAGCAAGAGGGGGAACACAAGCAGGGGAAGTGGGAGAGGGAGAAGCAGGCTCCCCACGGAGCAGAGAGCCCGATGCAGGACTCAATCCCAGGATCCCGGGGCTGTGACCTGAGCCGAAGGCAGATGCTTAACTGACTGAGCCACCCAGGTGTCCCTAAGAGGATTTAAATAAGATCCAGTCTCACAGCAGAACATGAAAACATCCAAGTTTCAACTGAAAATCACTTGTTGCTGGTAAAAAAAACACCAAGCACAAGGAAAATTTCGGATTCTATTTTTTTTTAAAAGACAATCAACAGGGTGCCTGGGTGGCTCAGTTGGTTAAGCGACTGCCTTCGGCTCAGGTCATGATTCTGGAGTCCTGGGATCGAGTCCCGCATCGGGCTCCCTGCTCAGCAGGGTGTCTGCTTCTCCCTCTGACCCTCTTCCCTCTCGTGCTCTCTCTCATTCTCTCTCAAATAAATAAAAAAATAAAAGACAATCTACAGATGCTAATGTTGAGATGAGAAAAATGTTAAAATTATCTGACAAAGATTTTAAAGTAATCATAGTAAAAAAATGCTTTACTAGAAATCATGAATTTGGTTGAACCAAATGAAAAATAGAATACAGCAAAGAAAAGACAATATAAAGAACCATCAAATGTTTTAGAATCAAAAACTACAACTGAAATACAAGGTAAGTGGATAACACTAAAGAACAGAATAGAAGGGACCTTTTTTTTGAGAAAAGCACCAGTGCACCTGAAAACAGGACAATATAAATCACCTAATCTGAACAAAAGAAAGAAAAGAGAGATAAAATGAAGAAAGTCCCAGGGATGTGTGATACTGTAACAAAATATTTATCTTGTATCATCAGGTTCCAGGAAGAAGGAGGTAGATCTGAAAAAGTACGCAACGAAATAATGGCTGAATATTTCCCAAATTTGGCAAGACACATAAACCTACAGATTCAACAAACCCCAATCAGAATAAACCCAAAGAAATCCATGCTGACAGAGAATCTGTCACAGGCAGATCTAAAAGAATGCCAGGGGGCACCTGAATCGGTTAAGCATATGACTCAATCTCAGCTCAGGTCTTGAGTTCAAGCCCCGCACTGGGCTCCACTCTGGGCATGGAGCCTACTTAAAAATTTTTTAAAAAATAATTATTATTAAAAAAAAAAAAAGAATGCCTAAAGTTCTCTAAAGTAGTAACAGAACCTCAGAACATTAAAAACGAAAACAAAGTAGAATTTGCTTTTTCTCTTGAGCTTTCTAAATTACATGTGACAGTTGAATGAAAATATAACAATGTATATAGAGGAAATACTTGTGAAAATTATAAATGAGAGAGGGTAAAGGGACATAAAGGGAGGAGGTAAGGCTTCTACACTTCAAACTGACAAGAAAAATGACACCAGTAAACTCTGATAAGCTATGTATAATACAGCTAGTATACAGAGCAACCACTAAAAATGCTATACAAAGAAGAAACACTAAAAAAATTATAAATAAATAAAAATGAAACTAAAAAATATTTAAAAGTACTCAGAGGAAGGCAGGAAAAACAAAAGAACAAAAAATAAATAAAATGGTAGAATTAAAGTCCTAAAATATCAATAATTATATTCAATGTAAAGGATCTGAATACATCAATTAAAAGACAGAGACTGACAGAAGAAGTGAAAAAACATAACCCAACTATATGCTGTCCCCAAGAAACTCACTTTAAAAAAACAGTAGGACTCAAATCAATTTAAATATGATACAGACAGGTTGGAAATAAAAGAATGGAACAAGACATCATGCAAAAATTAATCAAAAGACAGAAGAATTGGCTACATTAGTATCAGAGCAAAGAAAATTACCAGAGCTAGAGAATGACATGTATATATGATAAAAAGGCCAACCCACCACGAAGATACAGCAATCCTAAATGCATATGCACCATAAAGAGCTGCAAAATATGTGAAGCAAAAATTGACAGAATAAGACAAAATCAGCAATACAGAAGAATTCAACAAGCAACACTCCTTCTAACAACAGAATACACCTTCTTTTCAAGCGAAACATAAACTTCAGATAGGCCAAATGCTGGGCAATAAAACAAAGAATGTACATCACATGGTACATAATCTCAAATCACAATGGAATAAAATTAGAAACCAGTAATAAGGTTAATAGGAAAATCTCCAAACACCTGGAAACTGACGAACACACTTCTAAACAATCCATGTGATGAAGTCTCAACTAAAATCAAAATACGTATTAAACTGAATGAAAATATAACATCAGAACTTGTGAGAGACAGCTAAAACCCTGCTAAGAGGGAAATTCATAGCATAAACATACACAACAGAAAACAGAAAGTCAAATCAACAATCTAATTAACATCTGAACAACCTACAAAGATAGCAAAATAAACCCAAAGGAAGCAGACGGAAGAAAATAACAAAGAACAGAAATGAATGGAATTTCTAATAAAAAATTGAAGAAAATATATTAAGTCAACAAAGGGCTGATTCTGTGGGGAAAAAAAAATTCAGTAACACTGACAAACCTCAAGACTAAAAGAAGGCACAAATTACCGCCATAGGAACGAAATGGAGTATCACTACAGACCCTGTAAATATCAAAACAAAAACAGTAAGAAAATACTACCAACACTGACAGGTTAGACAAACAGAATAAAATGCTCAAAACCACAAACTGCCACAAGTCACTCAATATGAAATAGATAATCTGAACAGTCCTAATAAGCTATTAGAATAATTATGTAATTTAAAATCTGGCCAAAAAAGAAATATCCAGGCCCAGATGGTTTCCCTAGTTTAAAGAAAAACTAACACCAATTCTATATAATCTCTTCCCCAAAACAGAAGAAGACAGAGCACTTCCCAATTCATATTGTGAAGTTAGTGTTACACAGATACCAAAACCAGAAAAAGACATACAAAAAAAGAATACTACAGACCAATATCCCTCATGAATACAGACCCAAAAATCCTTAACAAAGTATCTGAAAGTAGAATTGAGCAAAATATAAAAAGAATTATACACTATGACCAGGGGAGGTATGCCAAGGATGCAAGGTTGGTTCTAGTAGAAATATCACATTAATCATATAAAATCACTGTTGTAACAAGTTAAAGAAGAAAAATCCCATAATCATTCTGATCAATGCAGAAAAAGCATTTGAATTCAAAAGTGAACAGCTAGCTGTGCAGTGTTGGTGGTAGAGTGGTGAGCCAAATAGCTACCTTCCCAAAAGTCAACAGCCATTCATGGTAAAAAATCTCATTCTGGAGCAAATGAACGCATACAGGCCAAAAAAATCTTTGTTAGAACTTTAACCTGACAGAGCATCATGCAAAAAACCTACCACTAACATTATAATTAATGGTGAAAGACTGAATGGTTTTCCCTTAAAATGGGGAATAAGGCATAAATGTCCACTCTCACCACACTTTTCAACATAGTCCCAGAAGTTCTAGCCACTGCAATACAGCAAAAAAAAAAAGGGGGGGGGGGAGATAAAAGTCACAAATACCAGATTTAAAAAGTCCCTCTTTGAAGATATGACTGTCTACATAGAAAATCACATGTAGGGGTGCCTGGGTGGCTCGGTCAGCTGAGCGTCTGCCTTCAGCTCAGGTCGTGATCTCAGGGTCCTGGGATCGAGTCCTGCATCGGGCTCCCTGCTCAGTCTGCTTCTCCCTCTCCCTCTGTGCTCTTGCTCTTTCTCTCTCTCAAGTAAATAAAATATTTTTAAAAAAAGAAAATCACATGTAATTTACCAAAAAATTCCCCAGAATAAGTGAGTTTAGCAGGGTCACAGAATGTAAGATAAAAAAACCAACTGTATTTCTAAATACTAGCATATGGACATGAAAGTTAAATATACAATATAATTTACAATCACTCAAAAAAAAGGATACTTAGGTATATCTTGCAAAACATGTTTAGGATTTACATGTGGAAAACTGCACAATGCTGATGAAAGAATCAAAGATCTAAATAAATGGATTGGAAGATTCAACACAGTAAAAAGGTCAATCTCTATGAACTGATACACAGTTCAGTGCAATTCCTAACAGGATATTTTGATACATATAAACAAAATATTCTAAAGTTTATGTGGAAAAGCAAAGGAACTGGAATATCTAAAACAATTTTGAAAATGATTAACCAAGTAGAAGGAATGACTCTTCCTGGACTCAAAACTTACATAGCTAAAATAATCAAGACTGTAATATTACAGAGGGACAGACATGTAGATCAATGAAACAGAGAACCCAGAAATAGACTGAGACAAATATGCTCAAGTAATTTTTGAGATACACAAAAACAATTCAATGGAAGAAAGACAGTTTTTCAACAACTGCTTCTGGAGCAAATGAACGCATACAGGCCAAAAACAAAACATACAAAAAAAACCCTCAACCTACATCTCAACTTTATATAAAAATTAACTCAAAATGGATCATGGACGTCAAGGTAATATGTAAAACCATAAAACTTTTATTGAAAGAAATTTTCAGATCTAAGACTAGGCAAAAGTTCTAGACTTGATACTAAAAGCATAATCCATAAAAAGAAAAAGTGATAAACTGAACTTCATCAAAATTAAATACTTTAGCTCTGCCAAAGACAATTAAGAAAATAAAAAGACAAACTACAGATTGAGAGAAAATATTTGCAAACTATCTCACAAAGACTTGTCAGATTAGTGGTGGCAGGAGTTAAGGAGAGGCAGGGGTGGGAGGAAGTGTGTATGGCTATGAAATGACAACAGTGAAAGAATCCTGTGGCACTGGAAATGTTCTCTATCTGAACGGTCATCATCAGGGTTGTGATACTGTACTGTAGCTCTGCAAGACGATTCCACTAGGGGAAACTGTGTAAAGGATACAAGGGATCTCTGCATTATTTCTTACAACTGCATATAAATCTGTAATTATTTCAACATAAAAAGTTTAAAAAAACTTTTTTAAATCAACAGTGAAAAGCTCAATCATGAGCAGTTACAACACAGTCACTTCTGTGGAATATCTGAGTCTCAAAAGACTTTATTAACTAAGTACTAATTTGAATCTAAATGCCTTAAAAGAAGAGAGTGACATTTCCAAAGCTACTGATAAAAGTCAAATGATTACAAGTAAGGCAAAATAATCAACCCAGTTCTACAGAGATGACTTATTATTAAAATCTCAGAACTTGGGGCCTAATTCGGGGTGATATTTAAGTTGTCCTGGGCCTTATTTTCTTCATCAACAAATTATTACCAAACCAATGAGTAATTAATATGCACTTTCTACTTGCCAAACACTGTTCTGGCAGTTTCCTGTCTATATTCTTCATCTCTGACAGAGGCCACTATATATGGTTCTAATGGAGGCTCCTTCAGCTATTGCGATAAATCCAACTACAGTAATTGAGTATTTCTTCAGCCTTCCAAGTTCTAACTCAGCGACTAAAAAATATTTATTTGGAATAAACCACTTGAGTCTCAACTCCCCCACAAGTTTCCAACTTCCTCAATAATTATTCTAAGTTTAGAACAGAAAGAAATGTTCAGATGAAGCCTATTCAAAAAGGCCTCCCAACTACAGTATATACAATTTGGTTTCAAACTGCCTACTTAATCTTAAAAAATTTCTGAAATTTACTACAATATGTATTTTTCAAGCTTATGTTCTTACAAATGATTTGTTCATAGCACGTTTCACTTCATCAGAACCATCTGAATAGATCTGCTGAAATAATTTGTTTAAAGCTGCATCTCCCTCCAACTTCTCATTTTTTTCTTCTTCTTTGATTTCACCAACCAATTTATCCCAATTTCTTGTATAATGAGATGATGATGGATATAAGTTCTTTACATCTATGGAGTAAAAAAGATAGAAGTGATTAATCAACACGTGATGATTAGGTCAAGAATATGTAAACTTTGTGACCATGGTATATAGAACATCTTAGCAAATAGTTTAGGTCACTAAATTTCATGTTTATAATAAATGTCTTTCTGATATATACATCAATAATCAGATTTACACTTCTAAAAACTGAATCAGAGTAATGTAAAATCCGGAAGTTTCTTTTGAGCAAAATCTAATAAAGTGTACATTTTTGGTATATTATGTAAAATTAGATTAAAAACAGATTCTTTGTGTTAATAATGAGGGGACTGAGTGAGAAGTATACTAGAACTTTTATATTTACAGAAAAGTTGCAAAGATAGTATAAACAATTCTAAAAATAGTGTTTTTAAATAATGCTTCATTAAGAAATTTCTCTTACAAACAAGATTTTAATGTTAAAAATGTGACTTTTTTGAGGTGCTTCTCGATCTTTCAGAGTAGAGCTAAACTGAAAATATAATTATCTATGCCATTAGACAGTGAATTAAGACTCCATCCTCTCCCATTAAATTATTAGATTACTTCAACAGGAGATAATAACCAATTCTTGAACATTGAAAAATACACCATGTGATCATTTAGAGTTCAATGCCCACTCATGCACACATTGAAAATAACAGTATCTTGCAGGGCACACGGGGGTAAATGGAGGCTGCTTACAACCAGAGAGGCTACTGACTGGCCCAGGGGCTCAGGGCACTGCCAAGGCTATCCTAAAGACTAAGGGAATCAAGATGGTGGCACCCAAGTAATTAAAAAGTAATCTACCTAGAAGTTATAAGAGCAGTTCTGTTCACTCTCCAATGGAAATATAACGCAGGCCACAAATGTGAGCCACATACATAATTTAAAAATTTCTAGTAGCCGTTATTAAGAATCATCACGTGAAATGCATTTTAGTAATATATTTTATTTAACCTAATATATTCAAAACAGTATCATTTCAACATGGATCAATATAAATATATTAAAACATTTTATATTCTTCCTTTCATACGGTCTTCAAAATCTGGTATTTTATACTCCAGCACAACTCAATCCAGACTAGTCATTTTTAAATGCTCAGCAAATATATGTGGTGACTATACTGGACAGTGCAGTGCAGAGCTTTAAAAAAAACCTGATTCAAAGTTTCCCTATTAATAAATTAGGACACATTACATGTCCCCCGTCCACTATTACCTCTCTATATCCCTTTCCTCAAAATAGTCCAGAAATGTGAAACCAGTAACTGTTCAGTTTGTTGTTCCATCTCTTCTCTTCACCTGTCAGTCTTTCTCTCTGCCTATCCCCCAGGCAAAACAAAACTAAACAGCACCCCCCTCACAGTTTTATTTAGGGTAAACATACAGTTTTCTGATCTACCCTTCCTCCACCAGTATTCCCCTCTATCTATGTGCATTTTCACTAGTAGCCAAAGAAAACAAACAAAAAAATATGTCATAGTAAATTAAAAGCCTAAAAAACATGGGTTTAAGTAATCCTAATGCTGACTCCCCAGAAGAATGGGAACACAGGTTCTAACCTCCATTTTACAGATAAGAAAACTGGCCCAGACAGGTCAAGCAACTTGCCCTTATCTGCAGTCACCAGCTTGCAGGACATAGGAATCTGACAAGCATATTAATTCCTTACAAAAATATAAAACAGGACAGGAGGAATAGCATCTGAAATATCCAAGGCATTGAGTTTAGAAAAACCCTGCAACCATAACACTAAAAAATCTTTCTATTTAATCTCAGAAAAACTTTAACACCTGTAGATGGTAGATAAACTATGAGGAATGGATGGGTAACCTAACTTCCTTGTTCATTCATTATAATATCAAATAACTGCAAAGATACTCATGTCGGCAGAGACTTTTTTCCATTGTTAGGAGATGCAGCAACAACCAGTATCACATATAGGGTTTATGTAAGAACCAGACCCAGACCCTGAAGACCAGAGTTTAGTCCTAGACAATGAAAACTGCTGGGTGCGCTTAAGCAAGTTGCTTACTTTCGGCGCCTGTAGAACAGGTCTGCCTACTATAGAGGGCTGTTGTTAGAATCGAGTGAAATACTACATTTAAAGGGTTTTGTTTTGTTTTTTTAAATGCTTTTTGAGCTATATATAAACCTCAGCCCCCCAAGTCTCTGGGAGTCAGACCCAAAAGAAGCACATAACATCTTTCCTCTTTCAAATAAAATGTGAAGCAGAAATACCAACTTCAAATATTTCAATCCTAAAAAATTATCTGTTGGTGTCAATTTTCCTGGTTTTGCTAATTACACAACAGACTAGTTGTGATGTTATTATGCAGAGAAGCTGGGTGAAGGGTACATGAGAACTCATCATTTCTGCAACTTCTAGGGGCATCTAAAATTATTTCAAAATAAAAATAAAATAAAATGAATGATTTGCTGGCTAACTCAGTGTTTTCTAAAAGGTGCCACAAGGAAATCTGTTTTATGTTACAGAAAGAACAGTGAAAAATCTAAAAGTAACTCAAACACAATATTAACTCATTTTAGTCATCAAATCAGAACATTTTCTCTCCTTTCATTAATGAGGCCATTGCTATAAAATACACTCTTTAGGTTCTGGTCCTAAGAGTATCTAGCAGATTAATCATTCCATTAGAAAAACACCTGTCTATTGCATAGGCTTAAAATTGACCCAACATAAAGTAGTCTGTCCCTTACAGGGTTAAAAACAGTCAACCCTAGTTTTCCACTCTTCTCCTAGGCTTTTCTTAGGTTTTCATGACCTGTTTGTGAGCACTTCTTTAGGAGCAACAGAATGAAATGGGTTAGATATTTTATTCTGTGAAGCCCTGAAAGTCCAGGAAATTAGAGTTGACAGTATCAGAAGAAATAGAAAGGAATAAATGAAAGGGAGAGGGAAGAGGAGGAAATTATTTCAGCAGAATAAACCTCTAATCCACTTACAACCCAAAAAGAAGCAATAGGAAAGGGCAACACACAAAAACAACCCTCAACTAAGTCATACAGTGACTGGGTAAACAATATAAACCCAATGCCCTCAGGGTTTATGCAGAGCATTCACTTTTATTCTGTGTTGAAGAATTGAAAAAGGTAGAAACTTCACATGAAAGGCTACTTTGTATTCATTACAGAGCAATCTTATTGCACTCAATAAATCTTTTCCTGGGAACATAAATAATGAGAGTAGAAAGAATGCTCTTTACTATTTAACTTCAACTATATAACACAATATGAATTTAAAGTTCATCAAGGCCAGAAAACAAACCTGCTATGAACTGTTTCGGTTTAGGCACATCTCCTTGCCCCTCTAGCTTTTCCCATCTCACAGCCTCTGTCTTTTTCATTTTAATTTCAATCTGGAGGAAACACCAAATAAAATTTATTATTCCATGTAAAATATACAAAACAGTAAAAAACAAATGCAATTTCCTTAAGTCATAAAATTTTATAAGAATAGTGCTCTCGAGATAATTTCCTTAAATTATACAAGGTTAAATTTGAAGAACTTTGAAACATTTTGTTTCTACTTAAAAGCCACCCTTCAAAAACAACATACATACATACTATAAGCTATAATTAAGAGTCTTGAAATCCATATATTTTTTCTTCCAATGCACTGTTCTCAACCAGGGGTGATATGGCAATATGGTTATTGTTGGTCTTCACAACTGGGGTGGGGGTTAGGGATGCACCTAAACATCCTACAACATAAAGGGCAACCCCTCCACAACAAATAATTATCCAACCCAAAATGTCAACAGCACCCCCCATTGAGAAACCCTGTTCTAAAGGAATTACTATAGGGGTGCCTGGGTGGCTCAGTCGGATAGGCATCTGACTGTTGATTTCAGCTCTGGTTGTTGAAATCAAGCCCCTTGCCAGGCTCTATGCTCAGCGGGGAGTCTGCTTCCCTTTCCTTCGCTGTCTCTCTCCCTGTTTCACCCCCTGCTCATGCTCTCTAAAATAAATAAATCTTTTTTTTTTTTAAGAATTTATTTATTTGAGAGAGTGAGAAAGAGCACAAGTGGGGGGGGGGGGGAGAAGCACATGGGGCTCAATCCCAGAACTCTGGGATCATGACCCGAGCCGAAGGCAGATGCCCAACCGATGTGTGCTCCAATAAACCAGTATTTTAAAAAAATAATTACCACATTTGCTTGTACATTATTTGAGAGCTGAGACAAAGTCATATCACTGTATAAAAATAATACAACTAATGCTAAAATTTTTATAATAATTCACTCAATAATTATTAAACACCCAATATGAGCAAGTTATAATCTTCAGGGATGTGGTGGACTTTTAAAAATATTAAAAACATGTTCTAGGCCATCTGAAAGTAGGTGAGATACTAAAAGAAAGTTGACAGTATGATTACAAGCAGAGATTACAAATGGGTGTGAAAAGAAGAAGTGTCAGCACACCTTGAAAAGCTTTGAGGGGCAGGAGCATTTGCAATGGTGGAAGGGGGAGGTCCCCAGAGGCAAAAGCAACAGCCTGAAACTGGAGCCCTGAGGTTTCAAAGGACACAGTGCATCAGGGAGTGGAGACAAGACCAATTTGTCTCAAGTCCAGGATTTATGTTAGAACAGTAAAAAATAGATGAAAGAGGTGTAAGGCAAACTATGAAGGGCCTCTGAATGCTGAACTAGCTTCACTTATTAAAATGAAATATTAAAAGCATCTTTAACTATCTAATCAAGGTTGGTCCCCCCTAGAGTCTACCCTTAACGGTAACATACACTCACAGAGCACTTACATCTACCTTTTGTTTTCCTTGTTCAAGTAATGCTCACTCCCAATCTAAGCCTAGCAAAATCAGCATTTATAGCACTAATAAATTATTACGCAGTTTAAGAATCAAAATAGAATTTTTGTAAAAATATCTTATCAGTCTTATAAATATATTTTAGAGAGAGGAAGTGCAAGCACGGGGAGGGGCAGTGGGAGAGGGAGAGAGAAAATTCTAAGCGCAGGCTCCACACCCAGCAAAGAGTCCAATGCAGGGCTCCATATCATGACCAGAACCAAAAGCAAGAGTCGGATGCTTAACCAACTAAGCCACTCACACACCCCTCAAAATAGAATTTTATGTTCTAATTTTTTCTAAGAAAAGGATTTACTTTTGTAAATAGGAAAAAAAATCAAAAGACAAATGTAACAGAAAGAAAAGGCTACTCACACTGGTTCTTTAACACCATTAAATCAGATAAATCATTTAAACTAGCAATTACTGGTAATCTTTCTACCACCTGCATTTAATGTCAGAATCCTTAAAATTTACATTTTAAAATACCTTAACAGAACACTAACCGAGAAATCTGCCAATAATTTTAATCAGATAGGAACGGATGGTATAGAAGGGGTATAGTCCGAGTATTTGTATTTTCTTTAGCACAGAAATTTAACAAAAAACTGTTTTCATAATGAAAAAACCATGAAACAAATGTCACTGGGAAAGAGACAAAAAGTATAGTATTTTTAATGTAATTTATGTGTTTAAATTCTACATAAAAACAATTTTAAGAATCCCTAGAATTCTCTAAAATGAATGACTAATTTTTATAAAGTAAAACACTACCTATATTTTCTCATACACAGTATTAAGTGATAATAATTTGGTTATTTTAAGTTGTTGCTGCTGGAATTATTTATCAAAAAGGGGCAAAAATCTAATAGCTGGCGATGACACAGCAACAGTTACTGAAAAGGGATATTATCATCCTAAAATTTAAAACTTCATCTTGTTCCTTTAATTTTCAATTCATCTGGAAATGAAGACCTGGCAACACTATCCTTAACTAGCCTCTGCCTCAGGGCACCTTATATTCACACCTCCTGTTCCTGCACTTAAGCACGGTTCCTTGTTTCACCTAGAGAGTGTTCCTTGTTTCACCTACAGAGCAGCATACACTAGCATTCACATCTACTGAAGCCACTATAACCAGAGTAATTGTGCAGTATGAACCAAGAGGCCTTTGTAAGGCCAAACTCAAAGCTCTCAGTAACAACGTCTATCAAGTGAGACACACTGACCTGAACCTAATTATATTTAATCCATTCATTAAAATAGGGGCACATAATAAAACACACTTAAAGTAGCTTTTTAAAAAGATAAAAGTGGGGAGAGCTAATTTTCTGTGAATCCCTTTTTACCCCTATTTCACTTTCAATGCTTATACATGCTTTTAAAAATGAAGTTTTAAGTCTTAATGATCCTGGCAGGTACCACCTCCAAGAGTTACCAACAGCCCAATTTCAGATATTTTTATTGCAACTATTAATAAGCTATTCTATTTTCATTTAAGTCAAAATAATTTACAAGTTAACTTAAAACCTTGGTTTGAATGTTCCTCTCAAATGCCCAGGGAAGGTTTTCAGTAATATCCCAAAGCAGTATTCACAGATTACTAAGTATGAATCCCTGCTGTTCCAGGTTAAGTTTTCATGATTTTGCATACTATCACCCACTTCCCAATTCTTTACACACAATTTAATATTTTCCAATGAAAGAACTTCAAGATTTAAAGGGAAGCCATGACCCCAAAAGGGTCATGGCATCCAGACACCACCTTCTTAGGAGGGTAAAGCTCCCACTTCCTGTCACAGACCGACCCTGAAGGCATCTTTCTCAGAGACTAGAGAGCTGTGGCAGTTTACTGCTAAATATTTTTGGGCAAAGTTTTGACAACCGTCTGTTTCGAGGCTGTAGTCATTAAACAATTGTTCCTGACCTTTAGAATGTAATTTTCCCAATATTCTCTTACTCAGCTCTTTACATGTTTAATGGCTGTATCTAACCGCTTCATCCAAAAATAGAGTAAACTCAGTCTTCCTGAAGCCATACTGCACATCTACCATCTTTATTTTTACACTCAAATCATTTTGTAATCATTTTTTAAAATGCAGAAGACAGTAATTAATGACGAGAAACTGAAAAATCACAGAAATTCTAATTGTACAATTCAAATATTTACTGAGTGCCTACTGTGGGCAAGGCACTGTGATAGTACCTAAGATCACAGTCTCTATTCTTTCTGAAGAAATTAGTAAGAGATAGTCCCATAAACAAAAAATTCCAGTATATATCACCTGTAGTGAAAGATCTAAATATAGGAAAATATTCTAGTTTCCTAGAAGTTTGCCAAAATGTCATCAGTAGTGAGACTGATTACTTTCTCAGCTCCTTTATATTTTTTCCTAAATTTTCTGATATGTATTGCTTTTATAACATGAATAAAAATCTGAATAATCAGGATAAAATAATAGCAGTAACATTTTTTGAGCACTATTAAAATCCTGTGTGCTTTGTATATGTCATCTCAGTTAATAGAACAACCCTGTAAAAGGAGATTACCATCCATAATTTAGAGATGAGGCAGCCAAGATAGACAACTTGCTGGAAGTGTCTTTTACTGCTAGAAGTTCTACTTATTTCCTCAGAAATAAGCAGAGGTTAAAAACAGGACAAAAACTATCAACTGTATAATTTTAGAGAAGAGTCATAAATAGGGGCTACTTGTTGGAAATATGACTATAAACAAGTTAACTAATCTCACTGAGCCCATTTCTCTTGTAAAATGTTATTAATAGGGTCTGCCTCATTTAGGGTTCTTATCAGGGTTAAATGAAACCATGTGGGAAAAGAACAGAGCACTGTGTCTGGCAAATAACTGAATGCTATTATCATTATCGTCATCATCATTATAATTAGCTAAAAAAATCTGGGCAAATTATTTAACATCTCTGGGTTCAGTTTATACCTGTAAACAGGTGATAAAAATACCTACACCATGCAGTATTTGTGAGGATTACATGGGATAATATACAGCAGTCAAAACAGTTACCTACTATAATTCTGCACAGGTCAAACAGTAGGGACTGGCTAACTAACCTACAATGAATGCATACAGTGGAATACTTCGCTGTAGAATACTTAAGGGCATCAAAAAATTATCCAAAATGTATGGTTAATTTAAAAAGACAGCTATAGGCAGTACGTGCAGTAAAATCCTTTTCTTTTGAAAATAAGAATATGCATTAGTAGAAAAGGGGACAAGAATACACTTCAAAAAAAAAACTTGTGGATTACAGCAACTAATCACTTATTAAAAAAAAAAAAACACAGGGGCGCCTGGTTGGCTCAGTTGGTTAAGCAACTGCCTTCGGCTCAGGTCATGATCCTGGAGTCCCGGGATCAAGTCCCGCATTGGGCTCCCTGCTCAGCAGGGAGTCTGCTTCTCCCTCTGACCCTCTCATCCTCTATCTCATTCTCTCTCTCAAATAAATAAATAAAATCTTAAAAAAAAAAACAAACAAAAACTATTACCACCACCGCTGTATCAAAGACATAAAACATGTGGCGCCTGGGTGGCTTAGTCAGTTAAGCGTCGGACTCTTTGATTTTGGCTCAGGTCATGATCTCAGGGTTATGGGACTGAGCCCTGCCTCAGGCTCTGCACTCAGTGCGGGGTCTGGTTGGGATTCTCTCTCCCTCTCCCCAGACCCCCTCCTCTGCTTGCGTATGTGCTCTCTCGCTCTCTAAATACATAAAAATCTTAAAAAAGACCTAAAACAATCAAAAACACCCCCACATCTGTGTTTAAAAAAGCAAGCAACATCCTGCCCAAACGTCTCCAACTCTATCACATCATCATCAGGATTCTTCTATGAATATTAAAAAGAGGAATTCACTCTAAAACTTCTCAATTTTATTGAGTTAAGAAGGGAGAAGGGAACAATTATTTGTCTCCAAGTAAAGACATTTTACTTCCCACAATTCCAGTTAAAAGCCTTCATATTTTATATAGCTATAATACAAAAAAATTGTTTTGACTAAAAGCAGGAATAGAAGTGGGGCGCCTGGGTGGCTCAGTTGTTAAGCGTATGCCTTCGGCTCAGGTCATGATCCCAGGTTTCTGGGATCCAGACCCACATCGGGCTCCCTGCTCAGCAGGAAGCCTGCTTCTCCCTCTACCACTCCCCCTGCTGTGTTCCCTCTCTAGCTATGTCTCTCTCTGTCAAATAAATAAATAAAATCTTTAAAAAAAAAAAAAAACAGGAATAGAAGAACATTTTTTTTCCCTTTAAAGATTTTATTTTTAAGTAATCTCTATACCCAACATGGGGCTCGAACCCAAAACCCCGAGATCAAGAGTCGCACACTCCACCAACTAAGCCAGCCAGGTGCCCAGAAGAACATTTCTACAAGGGTGAATTTACTACAAAGGATTTTGAAAATTCTAGTGTTTTAGGAGTGAATATTAATCTTTAAAATGAGTATTTCACAGCACAGCTGTCACTGAAGTTATAATCTTGTGATTGTGAGCAGAGAATAGTGCATGAAATTAACAAGATGGAACAAAAGAAACACTACAGTTTCTTAATAAAGAAAATGAATTAATAGGCAGATACGAAAGCTGGTAGTCAATAAAGGGTAGAAAAAACTATCAAAGGTACTGAAAAAAAATACGAAATCTGACTTGGAAAGACCCAGACATGACATTGTAAAATATTTAGTTAAGAAATGCTATTTCATTAATTTAAGGGTCCTACTTCTCTTATTTTCATTGCAAATTATATTTCACTTGAATTAATAACACTTAACCAACGATTATACATGAATATGCAACATTTATTCAACCTTGAAGGTGGAAAAGAAAGAAACTGGATTCTCAAAGCAAAGAAACAGCCGTTTTTAAAGCACAGATTTTATGGAATCTCTAATTTTAAGCAGATTCTTCTAAACAGAACCATTCTTTTCTCAACTCACATAAAGGATTCAAGACACTTGACTACATATGAAAGTCAAATGACTTATTTTTCTCTGAGTATCATTAAATAAGCCTCAGTAACCCACAGAAAAATTTTATTTTCAGTATTTTAACAGTCTCCCTCTGCAGTATGAAAAAAAGATTCAAAACTTTCATTTCCCTTAAGATAAAATTAAGTGCAATTATTTCAATTTGTTTCCCATAAAATACAGCTTAAAAGTTGGTAGTCTAACAAAACTAATATATATAATTTTAAGACAAGAAAAATAATCATCTTCCATTAGACATCTTAAGAATTTTAATTCTTATTACAGAACTTAGAAAAACCTAAGCAAAGAAGCACTAGCTTTCCAGAAATAAAAGTATTCCTCTTGGGCCAAGATGAACAATTTAGTAACTATGTAAACTCGGGGAAAGCATTTAAAGTCCATGAACCTCAGTTTCTTTTCATCTATAAAACGAATAAAAATACTCTGCCAACTTCAAAGGGTTAATATCAGAATCCAATTTAAATTCATTCACTGAACAATTACTAAGCAGCAGACTATGTACAATACACAGAGATAAGCAAATTTAGCAAATGGATCATACTTACACTAAAAAATTACTCATTGTTTGTGGAGTTAACTGGGGCATCCTTACCTGGAGGATAAGTGTTTTACACACACACAAATATGACTTGCTTCTCATCCTCACAGACTAAACGCAAGGGGAATGAAATGTATACATAAACTACTATACAAAATATAAAAGTAGTTATGTAGCATTTTAAGATAGAAGGGACCAGGAAAGCGAACTGGGAAAACAGAAGGGGGGGTTGCAGAATGGTTAGCATCAACAAGCACTGAAGTTTCAAAGGAGAATTAAAGAATGAGAGATAGCAGTGCTTCATTAACATCCTCAATTCTAGCCACACAAACTTATGTATTTATTACCACACATTCTATTCTTCCATAAATTTTATGAGACCCAGTAACACAAGTTTTTAAGTCATTTACCATCTATTTAACTACTTCAAAAGAACACGCATTAAACATGTTGATAAAAATATGTACAAAAATGCCAAACTCATGACTTTCTGACCCAAATCTAGCTAGAGTTTTGTAGTTATTTACCCAACTTCTTTTACTGAACAAATTCTACACTATGTGTAAGACTAAAATCTTGCTAAGATTTCATCCCTTTTTCTCACTTTCTATCACCCAAACTACTGTTTCTTCTCTCACTCATAATTTAACAGCTCTGTACTTTGTAATCTTCAAACAGATAAGTGGGCAAATCACTTCTAACTAGATGCAAAAAACTACCACTTCTTGGGGCCCCTGGGTGGCTCAGTCGTTAAGCGTCTGCCTTCGGCTCAGGTCATGGTCCTGGGGTCCCGGGACCGAGCCCCGCATCGGGCTCCCTGCTCCACGGGAAGCCTGCTTCTCCCTCTCCCACTCTCCCTGTGTTCCCTCTCTCTCTGTCAAATAAATAAAATCTTAAAAAACAAAAACAAAACTACTACTTCTTAACTTTGCACTTCTGCTCAAATGCTCTGCAGGTACCCTCTTCTTTCTGCAGGCCCAGTTACCATATTCTCCCAGATGCAGGCCAACTCTGATTCTATCCTAGGACAGGAAAATTCAAACATCCTTAGAACTTAAACTCAACAGTTACTAACACTGTATGTTGTAAGACATGTGTATAAAGGTGCAGTAATGGAAAAAGTCTACTTATATCATCTGCTGTCATACCTCATTATATACCTTCATACAATTTTATAGATGAAAAAATTTCAGAGCTCATTTAGTCCATATCTCTCATTTTAAAAGACAGTGAAAATTTAGTCCTATAATAATTCTGTGACTAGTCTAAATTCACAGGGCAAGCAAAGAAGCAGTCAGATTTATTTTTCAGTTCAGCACTTGTCCTACTTCTACTACCTACATCTTCTGATTGCTATTTAAAACATTCTATGACTTTTAATTCCATCTCATTTTTTATTTCTTTTTGAAAATAAAAAGAAATCTAAAAATTATATAATTAACTCGAACTGCAGTTTAAATCACTCAGTATTCCCTCATGAAGTATTCTAAAATTCAGCTTAATTAAAAAACAAAAAAAAGAACAGATTCATTTTCATAGTAGTTTGTATTTTTAACTATGTTAAGGTAGAGTAAGAAAATATTTATACATCAAAAGAGACAAGTTTAAGAGAAGAGACTTTTGGTATCAAATCCTAAAGAGAGGCTGATAATTTCATCTTTTTTTTTTTGAAAACCTCTTTAAGAAATATACCAATCTTAAGTACACAAACACTACTGAGGTTAAATTGATTTTTAAATTCCATTGTCCTAGAATCTGGGGAGGGGAAAATTGTTACTCAAAATTTATTGTCCTTATTTACCTGTCTTTTTTTTTTTTAAGATTTTATTTACTTACTTGAGAGAGAGAGAGAGAGAGAAAAGCACGAGAGAGAGGAAGGTCAGAGGGAGAAGCAGAATCCCCTCTGAGTTGGTAACCCAATGCGGGACTCGATCCTGGAACTCTGGGATCATGACCTGAGCTGAAGGCAGATGCCCAACTGACTGAGCCACCCAGGAGCCCATTTAACCTGTCCCTTTTAATTTGAAAATATGTGCTTAGAAGGATCTATAAGCTTATAATCACACAGGCAATTAGTTGACCAGTATTTATTTTAGAAATATTACTACTACAACTTTTACTCATTTAAATAATCTCTACACCCAACGTGGGGTTTGAACTCATGACCCCGAGATCAAGAGTCACATGCTCTTCTTACTGAGCCAGCCAGATGTCTCCATTACTGACAACTCTTTTAAAATTGTCTTACCTTTGTTGAAAGTACTTTAAATGTGCTCTGTTCTGGGATTATAGGATGAAGAAGTCTCAGCTGCAAATTATAATCCTCTCCAGAAGGAAGTTTCACCAAAGCAGACAACTAATGAATACAAAATTAGCAGCATATTTTTATAAATTTATATAATGAAACGTAAGATACTTAAACTGAATATAATTGCAGAATTTCAATACTGTTGCAAATTATTTTAAACACTTTATATGGAATATCAGATTTAAGAAATTCAAAATAATCCTTTTTTTTCTACTTGGTATCCTTTACATGGATTCCACGTACATTATTAAATAAGCAGAAAATAGTATGTTTCAAACACATATATAACATTTAAATCTCTAGAAAACTCAAGATATAAGAGCAAAACAATACAATATGTAACAAAAACATCTATTTCTACCACTAACTTAAATATCATCGAAGTTTTCTACTAAATGCTAAGAAATCAAGTTACTACAAGTCACACTAATTTACTATGGTTAGTAAATTCTAAGACATATAAATCACACAACAAATAAGCAGACCTTTTTCACAAAGTATACCACACAAATGTAACCAAATCACATATCTTAATGTCTTTTATATTTGTCAACCAAGTTCTGCTTTGAATTTCAAATCTAAAGAAAAAGAAAATAATGCAAATCTAGCTAGAACCTACACTATAAATACTTTTGTCTCAAAATTTAAAATCATTCAAGCTGAAAAGCCATGCTTCAGATTTTCATCAGCATTTTCCACATCTCAGGAAGAAATGATGTATCTGATCAACTGCTATAGATTATTCTGCAGTATACTATATTTGCAAATAAAAGTATTTAATCTCAAAATAAAAAATAGTTCAAAGACTGTAATAACCTCTTTTTCTGAAAATTCCACATTTACATTATTCTTCTGAACATTCTTGATCATAAGTGTAATGATTACTTGAGATTCTGTTTGATACCAGTCATACCTATTGAAAAAGAAAAAAAACCACCTCAGAACATCTAATTTTCTTAAAGTTGTTGCTTCTTTATGTTTTGTCAAGATAAAAGCTACAATCTGATAAACAACAAGAGCTCCACCTTGAGGAACAAATAAGCAAAGCAGATGGTGATTCACAGAAACAATTTTATAGAATTAATTTTCTTTGACCTGCACTAATGGAAAAGAACAGTAGGGTATGATGCTTCAAACCTTTCCAGGAGACTTAAATACTTACATGATTTTCTGGGTTCTAACTTATATCTCTAATAATGTTGTGCTTAAGCTAATGTTAAAGATGAAATTTACTCTTAAGAGCTAACCATTACTATATACCATTAATAGCTTTACACTTTCATTTCAACCTAATACTAAGAAAAAGCACTTCTATCCCTCTTACAGATGAAAAATAAGCCCAGATGGGCGAAGCAGTCAGTCAGTCAGTGGCAGGTGTTACACTGGACCCATGTCGGCTGGACTCCACACTCCAAAATCTCTTAACTGAAGTTGGAGCAAACAGCCCCAAACACAGGGAGCAGAAGCAAATGAGCTAAAATTAAAATAACTTAAAATTTAACTCACCCTGCCAGGCACAACATTAAATACAGTATCTTCCTTCATTCTCAAGGTACATGGGAAAACGAATGTGCCTAGAGATTCTAACTATGTGTATCTTTCCCACAGAAGGCTCTAGAAATGTAGGGATCCTCACTTTCAAATTAGACTATATTAGATTATAAATTCCATGAGGCAGAGCGGTTTATCTATCCTGCCACTATTATATTCCTAGAACTAAGCACAATGCCTGGTACACAGTACCAGTATTAAATCAATGTTGGATTATTTTATACTCCAAACATCATAATTATTATTTGATGTTTGTATTCTACTCCTGCTGCTGCCACCAAGCTAGTCAAAGTTCCTTGTCTACTTGGTACTTGGGAGAGTCATCCTAAATCTCCCCAGAAGAAGCATGAATAGATTGTTTTGTTTTAACATTTCCAAACCATTTTAGGTAATTAAAATGCACCTTGATTAAAGAAATGAACTGTAAGAGTCTCACAGTTTCCCTCTGAAATTCAGTGAGGATGCAAAGCTCCCGATCAATGCCTTGTGTTTCTTTCTGTTACAGTCCTAAGAATACAAGTTGTACACATGGCTAATAAATAATTAAAAATAAATTCAAATACTTGCTAGACGCTTAATTCATTACTGTAACTGTTGCCCTGAGCAACAGTCCCCTTCAACTCATGCAGAATCACTCTATGAAAAATTTACTCTAAAATACAAAAGGCAGGTAGTTACAATTCCGTCAAGCCTACTACTAATTTATTTACCTGTGTAATAACAACTGGAAGAAGCTCTCGTCATACATGGAAAGGTGACATAACATGGAACCAGATGAAGCATGTTTAAAACAGAGAACTGATCTGAATTTAACTGAACACTAAAATCAATCAGTCAACAGCCTTAGAATTAGTTTTCCCAGGCTAAACAAATTTCTAAAAAAAACAACTAAGAAACACCGAACATCACAGGGTAAGGACTTGCTTACTGTTAAACAAAAAAGGACTTTTCCCTTTAGGCGTATTTATCATGCATTGTCTTATGAAAAAGAAACACTTACTTGATTTTTGACTGATGAGTCCTCTGGGATGCACACTGATTTTGGCAAGTTGTGAGAGAAAGATTTTTACAAATTAGTTTACAAACTGTATATTAAAATGCATGTATTATTAATTTACCTAGTGCTATGGTTACTTTGATATGGAATAACTACATGAAAATGTCCCTCAAGCACAAAGCATACCTGAATTCATAACTGTTACATAATACCAGTCATCACAAAATACTAGAATATTCAACACTTTTATAATTTCAGGAGTTAAAATTTCAAAAAAGATTTTTCTTCTTAAAATAAAAGTGTAAGGGGAAAGGAAGGAAGAATAAGATGAAAACAGAGAGGGAGACAAACCACAGAGACTCTTTTAACTACAGGAAACAAACTGAGGGTTGCTGGAGGGGAGGTGGGTGGAGGGATGGGGTAACTGGGTAATGTATACTAAGGAGAGAACTTGAGGGAATGAGCACTGGGTGTTACATGCAACTGATGAATCACTAAATTCTACCTCTGAAACTAATAATAAACTATATGTTAATTAAATTGAAGTAAAAAAATAAAAAATAAAAATAAAAAGCATAAAACCCAAAAAACTTTCTAAAGGTATGATTGGAAAAGGTTACATTTAAATGTCCAGTTCCAAGGTTAACTCTCTAAACCAAAAATAATTAAGGGGCGCCTGGGTGGCTCAGTCGTTAAGCGTCTGCCTTCAGCTCAGGTCATGATCCCAGGGTCCTAGGATCGAGGCCCGCATCGGGCTCCCTGCTCCGCGGGAAGCCTGCTTCTCCCTCTCCCACTCCCCCTGCTTGTGTTCCCTCTCTCACTGTGTCTCTATCTGTCAAATAAATGGATAAAATCTTTAAAAAAAATAAATATTTCAAAAAACAAAAAAATAATATTTAAAAAACATTAAAAAAAAAACCCACATTTTTTAGAAAGAGTATAACCTTCAGGCTTAGCAGTGGCATCAAACACTGCTCTGGAATATATGAAGGAACATTTCCATGGTGCCTTCCAGATAACAGCTTACTCTGTTTATGGTCTCTCAGCAACAAACATTCTACACCGCCCATCAAGAAACAAACTGATTCTTGACCAATCAATACTTCCCTAAACTACATGTGTGCCAGTTAAGACTATGTAAATCTAAAGAACTTGCCCTGGGTCATAAGTGACCTCTAAGTTGTCCCTAAATGAGAGGGAAGAGATGGGGTTTAGAGGAAGAAAATAAAACCCCTCCAAACAGATTTGAGTCTAATTCAGAATTACTCTCTAGTGTTAACTATTGGGAAATACCTGAATCTAGGTGATATCAAGTAGAGATAATGACTAGAACATATTATTCCCGTTCACCTTGGTACAAAGATTAAACTAGTGTGAACCACAGCAGTGACAAAATGCACTGTGGCTAAACAGCCATTTGTGTTACCAAAGTATAATCCAAATGCTATTTTATTGTTTTCAGGACTAGTTCCAATCCCAAATATGATACTGTAAGACCTAAACAAAAATACCAGCAGGTGAAGAAAGCCAACTTTTATTTATGTAAAGATTTTATTTATTTATTTTGAGAGAGCAGGGGGAGAGGGACAAGCACAGACTGCACACTAAGCACAGAGCCCAACGGGGACTGAATTTCACAACGCTGAGATCATCATCTGAGCCTAAATCGAGAGTCGGACGCTTAACTTAGCCACCCAGGTGCCCTGAAAGAAGCCAACTTTTAATACTTCCCTCATCCATCACCCTTAGGAATATGGATGAGCCTTTGAGGTATAGAAATAACCAGACAGGGCTCACTTTTGGTGATGTTCCAAACTCCAATCACTACATATACACATATCTGACCTGATGCTCACAACGTGAAGGAGATTAGCTCTATTAGGCCCAGTTTACACATGAAGAAAGCCCAGAGAATAAAAGACTTTCTCAATGTCACAATGTAATTCTGGAAGACAGAGATGTAAATCTTCCTTCAGACATGAAAAGACCCAAGTGGGTTAAGTAACCGCCAACAGAATTAAGACTACACACACATCTCCTGACTCGTCATTTTATTTACTAACTAAACTGCAGATTATCGCTGCTAAAAACCACTAGCCATAATGTAACTATTTGTGTCATATATAAACCTAAGTGGTTAAAAAAAAAAATCAACTTTCAACTCCACCATAACTTTTAATAACTGAAAAAGACTTCCTGGAAATCTCCATATCCAAAACAATAAATGTGAAACTGAATTAGATAAACATTTCCAAATTTTACTTAACTTTTGTGTTCTCAGTACACCACAATAAACTCTGAAAGTGCTTTCTAGGCAGCAGCTGTTTAACTTAAATGTGATGACTTTTCAGCAAGGAAAAGATAAAAAATAACCACCCTGACCATACTAAAATATGCCAAATCAACTTGATCACACATTAAACAAGCCCAATAATTTTCATGACTATAAACCTCTTTATCTATTTCACCAAAAATGGTATTATTTCAGTTGCTAGAGGAAAAGTATTTACATGGAATTGCTTAAGATCTAAGTAAAAGATCATTCGGAGTCCTGTCTCAAATATATAGCAAAATTATAATTAAGAACATGAATAAAAATTTTGTACTTACCACCTCAGATTGTGATCCTATTAAAAACATAAAAAGAAAACATTTCCATTTAACAGTACATTTACAGGCAGTCACATACATGACTTCTATAGCACAAACATACTGATTACATAAGCCAATTTTCCATACATTCCAAATTTTAAAAAGTGGTTTAATTTTGCATCCTAGAGTCACTGTAGACTTTTAGTAATTTCTTGACGGCAACACAACTGCAAAACAAATCCATCCAAATCTCCCTTTCAACATAACAAAACTTTGGAAATCCCTAAGGGAACATACACTATTTAAATTTATGATTTATAAAGTTGTAAAGTTAAAAACACATTTGCTTAGGGCACCTGGGTGGCTCAGTTGGTTGAGCTGCTGCCCTTGGCTCAGGTCATGATCCTGGAGTCCCGGGATCGAGTCCCGCATCGGGCTCCCTGCTCAGCAGGGAGTCTGCTTCTCCCTCTGACCTTCCCCCCCTTTCATGCTATCTCATTCTCTCTCTCAAATAAAATAAATAAAATTAAAAAAAAAATTTGTTTAAATCCAAAAATGTCAAAAATTTACTTCTTTGTAAACTGAAAGACATGAAAAACCTACATACTTACCATTCTGGGCCTCCTGACACCTTTTAATCCAGACAGTGAAATCAGGATCTGTACCTAAAAAAACAAGCTGACTGTAACATCACTCACTCACCAGCACCATCTAACATATTCATTCAACAAATACTTACTGAATACCTACTATGTTCCAAACTGTGTTTTAGGCAATGGGGATTCAGCAGTAAATTAGACAAAAATACTTGTCCTAACAGGATTTATAGTAACCATAATGCTACAGCTATAAATATACGAATACTTTTAACATTTAGACATTCATCCTGAAGAATTTTAATTAAAAAATAAAATTGGTTTTAGCCAGTCAACCTTACTGGTTCCCAGATACAAATAATCTACATTTCCCCTCACTCCTCTTCTGTTAAAGGAGCTTCCTCTCACACAACAAAATCAGACCTGAATTAGATACCCAACACACTATCAGTTAGTATGGGATAGAAGCCTGGTACCAGACAGCTAGACCAAGGTCTAGAAGCTTCTGCTGACCCCAGATTTGTTCTCTCATGCAGCTACCCACTTTTTCTATCTACTCCTCTCAGTAGCTTTTCCTGTTACCGTGCCATTCCTACCAACACCAAAAAACACCTCTGTACTTTGCGCAGTTCTGTTTATCTCCAGATTCCACAGCAGCCAAGAGACTACAGATGGTGAACTATATTATTTAGAGATAGCAATGTAAACATGTACATAAGCAAATTATTAATTTCTAAAGACTCAGGACAATGATAATCCAAACAGTACAGGGTCTAATCCAAAATAATGTTAAAATTTATTAAAAGTGGGGGGTTGTTAAGTGGCTCAGTAGTTAAGCGTCTGCCTTTGGCTCAGGTCATGATCCCAGGGTTCTGGGATTGAGCCCCGCATCCAGCTCCCTGCTCAGTGGGAAGCCTGCTTCTCGCTCTCCCACTCCCTCTGCTTGTGTTCCCTCTCTCACTGTGTCTCTGTCAAATAAATAAAATCTTTAAAAAAAAATTATTAAAGGTACTCTAAATGAAAGTTTGCAAACTCAAATTGCAGGCAAGATTATTCTGAAAAATAAAAATTGCTTAAAATGGAATTTTCTAGTACACTAATTTATAAATAAAATTCAAACTGTATAGGCCTTAATACCTAGGCACATACACACACACATTCATTCTAGTAGGGGGTAATAATTATATCGAAATCCTAGATTTGAATATCAGTAAATAAAACCAAGCTTCTTACCATACCAAAGGAAAAAAAGGTAATATTCTGAGTTATAAATTTTTACCCGGTTAAATAAGGGAACCCTAACAGTTTAACATAAAATTTCCTTAGAATTAAAAGACAAATTTGTTTTTAAATTAAAATGTCCTTAAAAGCAATTTTACCAAAAAACAGACACCTTCATTTGAGGCAGACTTTGAAATAATCCTGAGATAAAAATCAATGGCAGGAAGATATTAATAAATGAAACAATTTAGGTGATGAACTTTCTATTGCTCTAAAAGAAATAAGGAATAGGGCTTAGAAATCTACAAGATGGAATGATTTATGTCTCTTCAGGGTTTTCAAGTATGTATCAAGGTACAGATAATTGGACTCTTTAGAATCTGCTAAAAGCGCAGATATGCTGGCTTGCTTACTAAATTGCCAAATTATTCATGTACCATTCACTACTCCTTCCTAATTTGTAGGTTCCAATTGCAAAGTTGGACCCACTGTCCTCTCTCAAGCAGGTATACAGCAAAAGAGCAAATATTCAAAGCAATACAAGAGTAAATTTTTAAAATATAAAAACATACTCATGCAATACTTTAGAGTAGGGTTTCCCAACCTCAGCACTACTATTTTGGACTAGCTACTTCTCTGTTGTGGGGGACAATTCTGTGCAATGTAGGATGTTTAGCAGCATCCCTGGCCTCTACTCACTAGGTATCCATAGCACATCCCCCACTCACCAGTCATGATAATCAAAAATCTCTTCAGACATTGCTAAATGTCCCCCAGGAAGCAAAATCACCCTACTTAGGAACCACTGCTTTAGAGAACTGTGATAAAACTCTACCATAGAGGGTGCCTGGGTGGCTCAGTCATTAGGCATCAGATCTTTGGCTCAGGTCATGATCCCGGGGTCCTGGGACTGAGCCCCAGACTGGGCTCCCTGCTCAGCGGGAAGCCTGCTTCTCCCTCTGCCACACCCCCTGCTTGTGTTCCCTCTCTCACTGTGTGTCTGTCAAATAAATAAATAAAATCTTTAAAAAAAAAAAAAAGATTGCTTTAAAAAAAAACACACACACAGAAATTATGGATTAGTTTATTAACATACAATTCCAATACTTACTATCTAATTTCTGTCCTCCTATAAAAGTTTCTAAAGCAGCGGCATAGTTTTTTTCATGGTATTCACATATCCTGCATGAGCATATTAAAAACAAATACCACACACACATGAGGTCATGCAAAAACGATTTCTAAATTAAATATCCTAGTACTCTCTATTGGTAAAAAAATAATTTAAGTATATGTTAATAAGCCAAGAGATTTTCTAATATACTGTAATATTATATATAATTCTCATTAAAACCCAATTTTGGAACTCATTTCAAAAGGAATTTCTTGATTTAACTGTGTACACCTGCTTATTCCAAAATATAGTTATGCTAAGAAACCAAAGAAGTTTCTTAAAAATAAAATTACACTTATCAACAGAAACAAGATGGGATGTAAAGTACACAGATACAGGGCTTTCAAAGCATTAAATGTAGCCTGTCCGCCTGGTTAAATACAATAAATTCCAAACGATGAACAAAAAAGGGATTTGAAATCCATCAGTTTCATCTTTTCCTGGTAATTACTTCAACCACTATTTTAAAACACACACACACTACAATAGAAGTATAAAATTATATTTAAAATTGAATCCTATCTCAGCTATAAAATGTATAAATACAGAATTTACTTAAAATTCATTCAACGAACTAAACAGACCCAATTAGAAGAGTAGTTATTGCATACCCTTTTCTCAGCATAGCAGTGGAATTATTTGGATTGCGTTCAAGAGATTTCTTTGCATCAGCAACACCATCTACATACAAAAAAAAGGGGGGGGGGAGGGTTTAGTCAGTAATTTATGGATCCTAACAAGTTACATACAAAATTTGAATCAGCCCTACATTTTTAAGCTTTCAAGTTGGTGCAATGGACAAATGCTTTTAAATTAGGAAAAACTATCCAAGATAGAATCCAAAAAAATCACTCTCATACATTAGCCTAATATTTAGCTTTCTTTTTAAAGCTATTCAATGTATAAAGCTTTGCCACAAAGTTCATCTAATTTTCTCATTAACATCACTTAATGTAATTTGACTCAAGATATTTAGTTTTCCCTACCTAGATTCTCTACCCAGAATAATTTAAAAGTTACACAATATACAAAAATTACAAACGAGCATTTCATTTAAATAGTCTGTAAAACAATAAATGTGATGCTATTTTTTGTTAGTATACCCAATAACTACAAATGAAATCTGTATAAATTCTCCACCCCCTGAAGGAAGAAGAGACACCCAGAACATTTGTATGGGTGTTGCTCAACATATTTGTCATGTTTCAGCTACTTCACACCTTGTGTGAAAGACCAATTTAAAAACCTTCAAAGATAGTATCTACTACATTTGATTCACTGTATCTTGTGTAAAATTTGTAACTTATAAAGAAGAAATAATATATTCAGTAAGAAAAGTTACCACAGTAATTCCCAAGAAGAATGTGACAATAAGCTCTTTGACAATAATATTGAGCATCATCTGGTTTCTGTTCCAAAGCCTTAGTCAGCTCCTACAAATACAAACATGTTGAATGTCAATGAATGTTTTTAAAAGCAACTGAATTCTAATTGAACATGATTTTTAATCAAATAACCTATTATCATAAGCTATTTGGAGGAAGGAGAACAGAATAAGCTTGGAGCTTTCCTTTGCAAGAGGATCAATATCACCCCTTCTCCAGTCTCTCCCCCAAAATCCACAACCTAATGTAGTATCTTAGCACAGTTCCTGGCCTATAGTAAAAACTCTAAATGGTAATTACTATCACCTCATTTATTCTGAAGAATTTATATACATTGACCATCAAAGATTTTCTCCCCCTAATTTGGAGAAGACTCAAAAGATTTGAGATGCCTAGAAAATATGAAACCGTCCAATAAAAACAAACAAAAAACATGGAAGTTGAATCTAGAGCTCAGGAAGGTTAACAGAATCAATAAAGACACAATGAAGCTTACCTGGCCCTCCTCCATCATCTGTCAATAGCAGACAACCCTAAGAAATTACCGCACGCTGTTGAAAGCCCAGATACAGTACCTCATAGATACCTACCATCAATTGATCAAGATTTAACATGAGATTAAAAATTTGTCACGCTGGGCAGTCACAGTATGTAAGTGGTAGCTGGAACAGGAATGATGCAAGAAATGACAGCACGAACAGTGAGGCCAAGAATAAATGTAGGCAAATAGGAATGCTTTGATTCTCTACCTAGTGCTCACACATCCTAGGGATTTGGTAGTTTTCTTAAAAGGTAAAATTACTTCAGGGGCGCCTGGGTGGGTGACTCAGATGGTTAAGCATCTGCCTTCGGCCCAGGGTCCCAGAAGTAAGCCCCACACAGGGCTCCCTGCTAGGCGGGATGCCTGCTTCTCCCTCTCCCTCTACTGTTCCTCCTGCTTGTGCTCTCTTGCTCTAATAAATAAATAAAATCTTAAAAAAAAAAAAGTAAAATTACTTCAATAACAACACGTCACTGATTTTGCTCTTAGTAGCGTGATTCCCCAAAATCAAATTATACTATACTTGGTAATCATTTACCTAAAATGCAACATACCTAAAATCCAAACCACTTTTTACCTTCTTCACCTCTATCATCCTGATCCAAGCAATAATGAAAATCAGATCTTGTTTTTGTCAATAGGCATAAAACTCTCCAACTTCTTTGCAGCTGATGTCTTTTCAGCTGACTCCAAGCAAAAGCCCAAGTTCTACCAGTGACCTTCAAGGCCCTCCCTGATACAACCCTCTGCTAACTCTCTGACCTCATTTCTTACTACTCTTCCTTTTGTTCCTCTACTCTAGCCACAATGGCCTCCTTGCTGTTCTTCAAACACCTGAGGACTCTGCACCTGCTGCTCCCTCTCACCAGAAAGCTCTTCCCCAGATGTGCTCAGAAGATCCATCCCATCGCCTTACAGTTAGTGACACAGGACTGTCAAATCCGGGTCTGACTCCAAATCTGCTTTTTGAACACCAAACCACACTGCCTCTTGGTAACCTCTCTTTAATCCAAGTTATCTTTCACACACCAATGACATTTGTATTAATGTTTCCTAACACTCTGAAATTCCTAAGCTAAATGATACCATCTTGTACTTAAACTTTCAACAATTGTGAAAACCTCTCATAGCTTCTTACCTGTCTACTCAAATACATCTTCCAACCAAATTTCTAGCCTCTCCTCAGCAAGAAAACAGGTATATTATGGGTCAAAAAGCCACTATAAATTATACTAGGATCTGGTTCATCAATTTATAAGTATTTTTAAACATATATTATGTAACAAAGACCTGCCAGACACTGGGGGTACAAAGATAAATAAAATGGAATCAAGTAAAAACTGATTTTCAAACAACCAACTTACAAATGACCTTTAAAAACACAAACCAACTGTTTAAGGAGAACCACTTATGTCATTCAGTTAAATAAACTAAGCAATTCACTTATTAGGCTATTATTTTGAAAAGTTACCAAAAAACAGAACACAAACTGAACACTATGACACACAAATATAAGTCATAAAACACAATAACCAGCTTATTTTGAATAAACAATTTACAGTATAATAAAACCAGAAAAAGTGAAATTAAAACAATGCTTTGGGTTGTATTAACATCATCAGACTTGTGGCATGTTTTGAGAGTTCTATGGTTTCTGTGACAACAGTTGCTTGATGCTAGAGCAAAGGGACTAAAGAGAGGTATCACAAAGGCAAGGACTTCAGTGCCAACATTTGAATGAAAGGGGCAAAAGGCCATTATTTAATGCAGACTCACATAAAATGAGTTAGTTTATAGTCAAGCAACTTACAGTTCTCAAAAGTAAAGAAACTCAATGAACTATGAACTATAATTACACTGAAATCTTTACCAAGATAATGGTGAAGGAAGTACCTTGATAATCTAAAACTGGGAAAAACTCCTTTTTAAGGCATTAAAATTGTTTAAAACTTAGATCTTAGAAAATGAATTTCCAAATCTTTAAAGTTTTTGGTTTTTTAAAAATGCTAGTCAACAAGTTAACTTGTTAAGGTTAAAAGCAAAAGCAAACTGCTCAGACTGATCTAATTGCTGAAGGCATGTAGCTCTGGGTATCTCAATTTGATTCCACTTCCCATTTTCTTCTAGCCACAGCTAATTCCCAATCACAGATGATAAACAAGAGTACCAACCCTTCTCCCTTCCTAAACTACCTAGCACTGCTAAAGCTTGTTTGGAGCGCAGCTATCGTATACCCTTTACCACATAACCATGCAGAACAGGTAACACTGCATTTATGCTAACTCTCTCTGTTCTCAATGCTCTGAACAAAGCTATCAATGGTCAGCTACTTCAAAGTCAGCTATCAAACCCTTCATTATATAATACATCCCTAGATCTACCCCCTCCTCTAGAGGAAGACCTGATGCCTTGAACCCAGAGACTTGTCACTTCTCAACTATAAAACCCTGAGCAAGTGAATCTCTTTGGTCTCAGCTTCCTTGTGAGTAAAATGCAAATACCTACCTCAGTTGTTATTAAGAATTATGGTAGGAGTCATTTCACATAACACATCTGAGTGCCTACCACATCACAGGCACTACACGGAGAATGTGGTAAAAAAGACACACAAAACCCCTGCCACCTTGTCAGCTTACAACGGGGCTCAATTTAGATAGGGTGGTCCAAGAAAGTAAGTTTCTCTGAGGTGACATGTCAGCTGAAATCTCAAATGATGAGCATCTCCAAGTAAAATGAGATAGTACAAGAGAGTACGTTTTAATCAAAAGGAATTGCAAGTCCATAGGCCCTCCACAAGGACTGAGCTTGATACATTTCAAGTGACATTAAAAAAAAAAAAAAAAAAAGTGCTGGGGCACCTGGGTGGCTTAGTTGGTTAGGCCTCTCCTTCAGCTCATGGGGTCCTGGGATCAAGTCCCGGATCAGACTCTGCTCAGCAGGCAGTCTGCTTCTCCCTCTGCCCCTCACCCTGCTTGTGCTCACACGCACACTCTCTGTCTCAAATAAATAAATAAAATCTTAAAAAAAAAAAAAAAGTGTGGCTAGAACCTAGAGAGCAAAGAAGCTACAAGATGCCTACCCTCAAGGGCCCCATCCTGTACCTTACATTACTTATCTTCATTATAGCCCTTTCAAATAGGTCCTACTCAGTCTCACTTCACAGATAGGAAATCTGATCCCGAGTGACATCAGGAATTTTCCTGAGGTTACAGAGTTATTATGAAAAGACGATTTGGACCCAAGCACTCTGATTCCAAAGCCTGAAGGTTTTTTGTTTTTTTTTTTTTAAGTGAACTCTACCCTCAACATGGGGTTCAAACTCACAAGCCCAAGATCAAGAGTTTCACGTTCTACCGAATGAGCCAGCCAGGTACCCCCACAGCCTATATGCTCTTAACCACTATTCATACTGGGCCTCAAAAAATTCTCGTAATTCACACGTCTTTTCTACCTAGTGAAATGAGACATCCTCTGTAAAGTTTTTCTGACTACCCTGGTTAGCCTCTACTCTGCTGTGTTCTTAGTGTACTTCATATACCACTCCATTAGAATATTTACCTTATATTTTAATAATCTGTTGACTTGTCTGTCTCTCCACTAGACTGCAAACTTCCTCAATGCAGTCTTTTCATCTTTAGATCCCTGGCTCTCAGTACAAAATTCACCACTAATATGTACTATTATATGCTGAATGAATGAAAAATGTGCATCAGCTTGATACAAACATTTCCCCTTTAATCCTAACTGGATGGTCTTATATAAAAATGTAACATTTTAAGTGATGTATCATCAAGTGTCCTGAATTTCAAAATGACTAGTTGACTCTTGAACGATGACATGTGTTAGGGGCACAGACCCTCCCTGTCAAAAATCCAATCCAAGTGTAATTTTTGACTCCCCAGAAACTTAACAGCCTTCTATTGACCGGAAGCCTTACCAATAACATAAACAGTCAACTAACATATATTTTGTATGCTATAGGTATTATATACTATATTCTTACAATAAAGCTATAGAAAATTAGGAAGTCGTAAGAAAAACACATTTACAGTACTGCACATATTAGAAGATAACCATATGTAAGTGGGCCAATGCAGTTCAAACCCAGGTTGTTCAAGGGTCAACCGTGAGGTCACCTCAAGCTTTAAAAAGAACACTTTCTCAGGGAGCCTGGGTGGCCCAGTCAGTTAAGTATCTAACTCTTGATTTTGGCTCAGATCATGATCCTGGGGGTCGTGGGATCTAGACCCACATCAGGCTCCGTGCTGAGCATGGAGCCTGCTTAAGATTCTCCCTCTCCCCTCCACTCTCTCTGTTTCTCTCAAATAAATAAATAATTAAAAATTAAAAAACACTTTCTCTTAACACAGCTGGTTCTTATCATGATTACCCCCACTTCCAGTTTCTGATTCAAGCAGGTGGTGGGTCCTGAAAATTTGCATTTCTAACAAGTTCTCAGGCGATGCTGCTGTAGTTGGTCTCAGGATGATACTTTTGAGAATTAGTTTTCTGGAAAGAGTCTGGAAACTTGTGTCCTGAGGGTCCCATTCTGCCTCTAATTGGCTATATACATCTCTATGACAGATCATTTTGATTTCTTTGGGTCTCAGTTTTCTTCTGTAAAATGGAAGGGTAAGTACTACACCATATGAGCAGTAAGGGCTTCGAATAATCTCAGATGGAGTCCAAAAATTTGCATTTCTAATTAGTTCCCAGGTGGTGCTGATGCTGCTGGTTCAAAAGCCACACTTTAAGAATCAAGGTATTAAAGCTAACCACATGCCTATTCTATGCAATTTCATTCTTAGGTATGTACACCCCCCAAAAAAGGAGTGTATGTGTTCACCAAAATACACATACAAAAAAATTTACAGTGGCTTTATTCATACTAGCTAATAACTGGAGATGAGCCAAAGTCCATTGTTAGAATTGTGCTCTATTTTTATACAATGAAATACTATATATCAATGAAAAAAATACCACTTCACACAACATGGACATATCTCAGATGAGAGTACCAAACTCAACTGGGTAACTAGTGCATTATTCTGTTTATAGGAAGTACAAGAACAAGCAAAACTGATGCTGACAGAGATATGAATGGGAGTTACCTGGAGGGTAAGCGGAATTATTGGCTGAGAAGCAGCATGAGGGAACTGTGAGGATGAAAGTGTTCTCTATCTTGATCTGGGGGCTATACATATATAAAACTACAACTTCAGTAGTTGCAGACTTAAGATTTATAATATAGCATACATCAAAAAAAATTTTTTTTTAAAAGGGATGGAAAGTGACAACAAAATTCATTAATTTCCTTTAAAAGCAACTCATATAAACTGGATTTCCGCAAGTGGCACTGGGGCTAAGAGGACCATAACAAATGTAGATTCTGAAATTAATAGCTGTCTAGATGACATAATGAATTGTGAAGAAAGATGCTCAGTGCCTCCTGTAACACTATTCTAATACAAATCCCAGAAGCCTCATTAGGAAACATCATAGTACAACTGACCAACCATTTTATTTGAGGGCCTTCATACCTAGATCCAAAAAAACAAACTCCAACTTAAAAAGCCCTATAGGACCTAGCCCCTGGTTTCCTTCCCACCTCCTCATCACTTATTCCTCCGTCATCCCACTCTAGTTAAATGGGCCTTTTTGCTGCTCCCTTTACAAGCCAACCTCATTCCTACCTCAGGATCTTTGCAATGGCTCTTTTCCTGCCTGGAATGCTCTTTCCCCAGAGCTCACTCCCTCAGGTCTCTGCTCAAGTATCATCCCTTCAGAGAGACTCTACTACCCACGTGGCAAATTTCTTTTAAGGTCCTAGCTAGCAAAAAACTTCTCTTGCCTCAAATCGCTAACCTCACCTATGTCAGATTGTAACAACCCAACAGGATTTGGTTTCCTTCTTCCCTCTTGCTTCAAAGCAAAAAACCCCTGCTTAAATTTTGCAACCAGCTGCATCATGTATCCTTAGCTTGGGCTCTCTTTATTATTTTAAATTATTTAACTCTTGCTCTTTTGACTTTTCTTTCTGGCTTTATAGTCTTTCACTTCACACAAAGTGCCTTGTAAGTCAGTTAAATACATAAACAAGACTTTAATCCATAGCAATAAGTGTCTTGCATAAAGCAACTGCAAATAAATTGTTTTGATAAATAAATGAGTGAATAATGAACAGTAAGAGGACTTCTGGAGATATTCAGAGACATACGGGAAAAGGTTTTTGTTCCAGTAGTCTGCACTTAGCACATCTGTTATGTAAGAATGGCAAAAACCGAATTAACAAACATCAAGCCTAGCTTTCACTTTTTCTTCTTGTCACACATGCTATTAAAAAAAAAAAAAAAAAAACAATTCCTTCCGGGCCAACTATGAATATTAACTACACCCCCCAGAAATAGAGAAAGTATTTTCCCAAGGAACTAAGAGGATGCAGTAACGGTCTAGAAGTGGGAGGGGGCAAGAACAAGGGTTTAGAGTAACTGGACCACTGTGGAACCAAGGAGAGACGGAAGCCGTCAGTATTAGGGCTGATACAGCATAAAAACAGCAACCCCGGTCCCAAGAAGGTAGAGCTGGGAAGAGGCGGGTCCGCCGGGACCCGTCGTGGCCGCGTTCCCCCAAGAAAAGTGGAGGAAGCTGAGACTGGTTCTCTCACCTCTAACGCCGCCTGGGGGTCCTCCTCGATCAGAGCATCTGAGAAGCTCCGGAAAAACCTGCCAGGGAAAACGACATGCTCACTAACCAAGTGGGGGGTAGGTGCGAGGGGGAGATAAAAATAAATAGCAAGAATGAAAACACGCACTTCTGGACTGTTGCAGGTCCTGCTGCAGCTGCCGCCATCCCTAAATATCGCTCTTGCTGTTAGAGCTGCTACCTCCGAGGTTATGAGCTACGCCGCCGCCGCCCAAGGGGGAAACTTCTGGAGAAGCACCAACCGAGCTTCCGTCCTAAGTAGCCAACGAGCAGCCACGCAGCGTGTCGCGGGGCGGGGGAGGGGAGACGAAAAGCGTGCGCAGGGCCGGCTGGGACCGTGGAGGACTGAGTCTCCCGGCCGGCCCCAGTCCCGTGACCGGCGTTCTCAGTCCCCGCCCCTCGCAGCCATGGTTACGGAGGCGTCGGCTATTCACGCTTGCCTTGTCTTCCACTACGCCTCCGCACTCCAATAGAGCCTTCAGAGGTAGTAGTGCCAAAGTACTTTTGTAGCATACTGTTATTCCACAGGAACATGGGGCGTTTGGGAGAGTGTGGACGTCTATTAATAACAAGGCACGTCGGGCTCTATTTTCATCACCGTTCACCACAGCTCTCATTATGGCTACCGGAGGCGGCCAAGCCTTTCGAGACCCGTGACGTCATTCGCCGATACGTGTTCTTTTCCGGGAGCATAGTTCCGGCTTGCGCGTAGATCCCGTGATCTATGCGCCGGGAATCCTAACGGACAAGGACTCGCCCGAAATCATTCTGCCTTTGCAGATGCTAGATTGCAGGAAGCCGTTTGGTTCCCATGCGGTTGTACTAGTCCGTTACCCACAACTCCGCAGCCCCAGGCTTTTTTCGTATTTGGCTTCTCCGATTGAGAAGAAAAGCTGTCACATCCGAAGGCACCGAAGGGAGGAAGGTGGCCTGAGGTGGTGTCAGTACTGTTTTACTTTTCCAACGCAGTCGGTCCTATTCTCCCTCGCCGCACTTTGACATATGAAGATCAGATAGAAGCTTCCAGCAGGTTCCATGGAGGAGGGAGTGGGAGTTTCACAGTCAGTAGAGATTAACAAGTAAATGGACTTGAGTGTCTACTACATCCAAAATCTAAACTAACTGGGATTCAGAGATGTTAATATGCCCTCCAGAAATTTAAACTAATTGCTTTGCATGCTGAAGTGAAAGGGGAATGACCCTATGTAAGGTGTAAGGGCGGATTCCTCAAAGGTGTGATACCTGAGCCTCAGCTTCAAAAGCTAAATTAGTGGATGAAGGAAATGAAAAACACAATTTGGATAGTCTAAGACGTGTATTAGAAAAACAACAATGTGAGTTCTAAAATTGGTGGAGCCAGAATTCAAGTTAGACGCTCACTGGAGAGGTAGGTGAAGTGCCAGGTCATAAAGGGCTAGCCTGTGGTCTTCGGAGAAGCTTGGTTGTGATTCTCGTACCGGTGCTAGCCCATTACAGAATTTCTAATTTAAAAAGGCAGTCACGGGGCACCTGGGTGGCTCAGTTGGTTAAGCGACTGCCTTCGGCTCGGGTCATGATCCTGGAGTCCCGGGATCAAGTCCCACGTCGGGCTCCCTGCTCGGCGGCGAGTCTGCTTCTCCGTCTGACCCTCTTCCCTCTCGTGCTCTCTATCTCTCATTCTCTCTCGCTCAAATAAATAAATAAAATCTTTAAAAAAAAAAGAAAAAAAATAAAAAGGCAGTCACAGTCAAATTTGCATTTTTGAAAGTATGTTATTGTGTCTGTGCTATGGAACAATGATTAAAGGGAAAAGAACAGTTTTTGGGAGACTGTTGGGAGAGTGTTACAAGCCAAAGTGACTTAAGTATGTCAGTGATTGCAGGGATGGACAGAAAGTTAAGAACAGAAATATTTGAGGTAAAACTCGCTGGGTTTGCTGATCTTTCATGTTCAGTGCTTTTTGTGTCCTATTAATAAAGCTTCATCAACTCCAAGGCCATGAAGATGTTCTGTGTTTTCTTCTAGATGTTTTATTAATTTAACTTTGACATCTAGGTCTAGGATTTATCTCAATTTTTTGTGAAAGCTATCAAGGTTCATTTCCTCCCATATGGATATCCAGTTGACCCAGACCTATTTACTTAAAAGATTATCGTTTGTCATTTCCCCCATTAAATTTTTCTGGCACCTTTGTTGTAAAGTGGATGACCATATATAGGTGGGCCTGTTTCCAGGTTCTCATTCCATTGGTCTGTTTGTCTTACCTTATACCAGTACCACACTGTCATAATTAATGTAGCTTTATAATAAGTCTTGAAGTCCTAGAACTTTTCAAGGTTGCCTTAGCTATTCTAAGTCCTTTGTAATTTCCATTATTTTAGACATCTTATAAAATTTATTTCCATTTATAAATGTTAGAATAAGCCTGTCAATTTAAAAAAAAAAAAAAACCCTGCTGGAATTTTATTTGGACTCGCATTGGCTCTATGGATCTGTTTGGGGAAAACTGGCATCTTAATATTGAGTTCTCCAACCCATAAATATCATTCATACACCTTCCATTTATTTAAATGGTCTTTAATTTCCTTCAGCAGTGTTTTGTAAATTGCAGTGTAGTGGTTTCACGTATCTTTCATTAGACTTATACTTGGGTATTTGGCTTTTTAGTACTATTTTAAATAACATTTAAAAAAGTCTTATATTCTACTTTGTTGCTGATATATAGAAACTATTGATGTCTACATATTGACCTCATATTCAGCTTTCTTACCAAGTTCTCTTATTATTTCTAATACCTTGTAGTTTCTTTTAGAATTTCTATGATTACAATTTTGTCATCTGTTAATAAAGATGGTTTAATGTTCTGTGCAATGATTACACCTTTTATTTCTTTATCTTGGTCTTTTTCTGGCTAGTATGTCTCATTTAGTGTTGACTAGAATAGTGATGATGGGCTTCTTAGCTATAACATCAGAGGGGAGAGCATTCACTAGCAAATGCTTTTTCTGCCTTTATTGAAATGTTCATATCTATTCTTTCTTTAATATGTTAAGTCAGTTACTTTGATCTTCAAACGTTATTTAAATGGCCAATATACATATGAAAAGAAGTTCTACATCAATAGCTATACTAAAATCATGCTTCAGTCCTCAACACTCACCAGAATTGTTTAAAAGGAATTCCAATACCAAGGCTTGGCAAAGTGGAGCACCTATAACTTGTGTATATTGCTAGTAGGAGTATAAACTGGTGTAATTACCTTAGAAAACTTTCTAAGATTTTTTTTAAGTAATCTCTACAGCTGAGGTGGGGCTTGAACTTACAACCCGAAGATCAAGAGTCGCATGCTTCACTGACTGAGCCAGCCAGGCACCCCTGGAAAATTTTTTGACCCTATCTACTAAAACTAGTCCCATATATACCCTATTACCCAATAATTCTACCACTGGGCATATCCCCAAGAGAAAAGAGTACTTATGTTTGTGTGCAAGAATATTGATTACAGCATTATTCACAGTAGGAAAAACTGGAAATGTCCTTTGATAGGAGAAAAAAACTATAGAGCAATTAAGAATGAACTACCAATACACACGACAATATGTATGTACCTCACATACATAATGTTGAGTTAAGCCAGACAGGGTACATCCTGATCGATTCCATTTATATGAAGATAAAAACTATTTTGAGGGATACCAGAAAGGGATCTAGTTGGGAAGATCTGTGAGGGAAACTTCTTGGATGCAGGAAGTGTCACACATCTTGATTTAGGTGGCAGTTACATCAATATATTCAGATGCAAAATTTTATTGAGTTATACACAAGATTTGTGCCTTTCATGCCTCAATAAATAGGAAAGATTTAAAACAAAATCAACAGAATTCGAAATTTATGACATTTACAATAGCATCAAAAATATTAAATACTAAAAAATAAATCTGACAATGTGCAAAAAGTATATATTGAGAATTATGAAACTTTGCTGAGAGAAATTAAAGAACACTTAAACAAATGGAGAGGCATCTATGGAGACTCATTGTTAAAATGTCGGTTCTTCCAAAGTTGATCTATAGATTCAACATGATCCCAATCAAAACCCCAAAGGCTTTTTCTGTTTCAGAAGTTGACATACTGAGTCTGCAAATTCAAATGGAAATGCAAAGTTAGAATAGTCAAATCAACTTTGAAAAATAAATGTGGAGAGCTAACACTACCTGATTTCAGCACATCAACCTTGTGTACTGGCACAAAGATAGACAAATTAATAGAACAGAATAGAGTCCATAAATACACCTGTACATACATAGACAACTAATTTTCAACAAAGGTCCAAAGGTAATTCAGGGTAGATAGTTGATAGTTGGGGTGCCTGGGTGGCTCAGTCCATTAAGGGTCTGCCTTGGGCTTAGGTCATAATCCTGGGGTCCTGGATTGGAGCCCAGCATCAGCCTCCCTGTGCACTGGGGAGTCTGCTGCTCCCTCTCCCTCTGCCCCTCCCTCCACTCATGCTTGCGTATGCGTGTGCTCTCTCTCTAATAAATAACTAAACCTTAAAAAAAAATTAATTCAAAATGGATCATGGACCTAAATGTAAAACTTAGAAGTTTAAAATTTCTAGGGATGCCTCGGTGGCTCAGTCGGTTGAGCGCCCAGCTCTTGGTTTCTGCTTGGGTCATGGATCTTGGGGTTGTGAACGCAAGCCCTGTGCCAGGCTCTGCACTCAGCGGGGAGTCTGCTTGTGATTCTCTCCCTCTTCCTCTGCCCCTGCCCCCACTCACGTGTGCACTCTCTCTCTAAAATCTAAAAACAACAACAACAACTTTAAAACTCTAGAAGGAAGAAAATCTTAGTGACCTTCAATTAGGCAAAGATTTCTTAGATGTGACACTAAAAGCATGTTCCTTAAGGGGAAATTGATAAATTGGACTTTACCAAAATTAAAAGGTTTCTGCACTTTAAAAATAGTTGGGAATCATACAGCTGATAAAGAGCTTGCATCCAGAATATATAAAGAGTTCTCAAAACCCAGTAATAAAAAAACAACAGAATTTTTAACAGGCAAAAAAAAATTTTTTTTTAAGATTTTATTTATTCATTTGAGACACAGAGATACAGAGAGAGAAAGCATGAGCAGGGAGAGAGGCAGAGGGAGAAGCAGGCTCCCCGCTGAGCCAGGAGCCCGATGTGGGGCTCGATCCCATGACCCTGGGATCATAACTGAGCCGAAGGCAGACGCTTAACCATCTGAGCCACCCAGGCACCCCACAGGCAAAACATTTTAACAATCATTTCATCAAAGAAGATATGTGGATGTCACATAAACACATCAAAAGATGTTCAGAATCAGTGTCCTTAGAGAGATGTAAATTAAACCGCAATGAGATACCACAACACATTAAAATGGCTAAAATGTTAGGGGTGCCTGGGTGGCTCAGTTGGTTAAGGGTCTGCTTTTGGCTGAGGTTATGATCCCAGGTTCCTGGGATCAAGCCCCACGTCGGGCTCCCTGCTCAGCGGGGAGTCAGCTTCTCTCTCTCCCCGTGCCCCTCTACCCCACTTGTGCTCACTTGCTCTCTTGTTCACTCTCTCTCAAATACAATCTTTTTTTAAAAAATGGCTAAAATGTTAGGATAAAGAGCAACTGAAAAACTCATACTCTGCTGGTGGGAATGTAAAATGGCACAACCGTCATATGACCCAGACAGACCACTCCTAGGTATTTACCAAAGAGATAAGAAAATGCATATCCATATAAAAATTTGTTCAGGCGTATTCATAGCAGCTTTTTAAAAAAAAATATTTTATTTATTTATTTATTTGACGGAGAGAGACACAGCGAGAGAGGGAACACAAGCAGGGGGCATGGGAGAGGGAGAAGCAGAAGCAGGCTTCCTGAGGAGCAGGGAGCCAGATGTGGGGCTTGATCCCAGGACCCTGGGATCATGACCTGAGCCGAAGGCAGCCGCTTAACTGACTGAGCCACCCAGGTGCCCCATAGCAGCTTTAATGGTAATAGCTGAAAATAGAAACAACCCAAATGTCCATCCACAGATGAGTGGATAAACAAGCTGTAGTATATCTATGCAATGAAATATAAGTAATAAAAGGAATGATAAACTGGGGTGCCTGGGTGGCACACTTGGTTGAGCATCTGACTCTTGGTTTCAGCTCAGGTCATGATCTCAGGATCCTGAGATTAAGCCCCACGTCAGGCTCTGCACTCAGCATGGAGTCTGCTTGAGATTCTTTCTCCCTCTCCCTCCACCCCTCCCACTCAGATTCTCTCTCTAAAATAAATCTTAAAAAAAAAAAGAATGATAAATTGATGCACACCACAACATGGATAAATTGAAAAATAATTACACTAAGTAAAAGAAGCCAGACAAAAAATAGTATATACTCTATGATTCCATTTATAAAAATCCTAGAAAATGCAAACTAATATAATCTATAGTGACAGAAGGCAGATCAGTGGTCAACTAGGGGGTGGAATAGGCCAAGAGCGAGGAGCAACAGCAAGAAGGGAGTAGTTACAAAGAGGCACAAGGTAACTTTTAGGGTAATGTTCACCGAACCTGGGAAGGTTCACCATTTGATTACTGTGATGATGAGTTTATGCTCTTTAAACATGTGCAGTTTATTGTATGTGAATTACAGCTCCATAAAGCTATTTTTAAGGCAAGTTTAGCTCCACAGATAAGATTTGAGTCATCAGCATATAGATGGTAGTTAGCAACATGAGAAAACTAGTGTGAAAACGGGCAAGGAGAGAATGTAGTTAGGTATTTAGTAAATATCTAGTATGTACAGTGTATAGATATTACACTAGGACCTGAGAGTACTAAAATGACTACAAGTTTGGCTCTTACATAGTGTTGCAATCACACCTATCAGCCAGCAATTATCGTTCTGTTGCACGTGCCCAAATGGGAGAAATTAAAAGGCTCTATGACAGCAGTGGGAAGCTTCTATGAGCTCAGAGAAAGCTCTCAGGAAGTAATGTCTAAGCTGAGGTTCAAAGAACAGGTAGAAGTTAGCCAAATAGAATGAGATAAACTGGGGGCACCTGGCTGGCTCAGTCGGAAGAGCATGTGACTCTTGATCTCGGGATCATGAATTTGAGCCCCACGTTGGGTGTAGAGATTACTTAAAATATTTTTTTAAAAAAAGAATGAGATAAACTATGCAAAACAGAGTGACAGCAAATGCAGGGGTTTTGTTTTTTCCTAACTACATCCCCTTCACCCACCCAATCACCAAATTGTGTAAATTCAAGCTCCACAAAATCTGGATTTTCCCGCACAGAAGACATAGGTCATTCTTTTAGGCAGCTCAGAATCTCAGCCCCCTTATGTTTGGGGGATTCCCTGAGTCTTAATGCCCACTGAGGCAGCCACCTCTATAGAAGCTGAAAATGTCAAACTAGTTGAGAAGCTCAACTTTTGCTTTCTCAACATCCCTTGGAGTTCAAGTCCTGGCTGGACACTTGACCTAGGCTCTGTCAGTCACAAAAATTGGTAGCTAGCTGACAACAATGAATCAAGGAAGTACCTTGGTTAATTCTCTCTAGAGGCAGTAGCACTCCTATCAATATCCAATTCCTAAGGCAGTAGAGACAGTAATACAAAGCTTGGTCTTCGGTACTTGACAACAGTGGCTACAATTTCCCTGCTAGACTAGTTGTGCAGTTTGTTCCTAGCTATATGACTCAGACGGATCTCGATTCTCTAGTCCTTGTGTCTATTCTATGAGCTAAGCAGTATTCTTCTAATAGAACTTCTTTTATGCTAAGAACCAGAATTCATTTCTGTTGCTAATGACCAAGAACTCCAACTGACAGACAGTTTGGTATTTGGAAGTGGAATGATCCCCAACTGACCCTGGTATGTGTAACTGGCCAACTATGTCTTAAGAGACAGGATGGAAGGCACTGAGGACACAACTCTTCTAGACGGGAATATGGTGACCCTGGGACAGGGCATCAAACTTACACCATCAAGAAATGTATTCTAAAGCTGGGGAACCCTGGAAAAAAATCTGTTTCTGAGCGCTCATACTAGATGTGGCTGAGGAGGACAAGAAACCAGGGAGCACAGCTGATCTGAAAAAGAGGTCTGCACATCATCCCAAACATCCTAGTCATGAAACTGGATCAAGTAACTGGATGAGACTTTGGCTGATCTCTCTTTCGGAAAGAAGTTTTATGTAGGCATGAGCACTAAGTGTATGTAAAGGAAGGAGGATGTGTATAGGTGATAGTAAACTGCATCATTCCTCCCTTATTTCTTGCTATGGAGCCCTAATTTTGTTTGGCTGTCCATGCCCCTAACACACAACTAAGCCATTTATGGTAAGCCTACTTCCTCGGCCAGCAGTTGGTTTAGGAAGGGGTATATGACCAATCTAGCCAATAAGCTCTGAAGAGATGGCTGCTCAGGGTATTCTGGGAAAGGTCTTCTTACTGATAAACAGAAACAAAGAAGGAACTTGCAACTACGGCAGAAGCCATTCTAGAAAGTAACCAAAATCCTGAGGATGGGAAAGCAGAGAGGGAAGAAATCTGGTCGCTATCACCCCTGAGTTCCGGAATTAACTAACCTGGAAACCTAACTCCAGACTTCTTGTTTTGTACTATTTAATAATTATGAGTTGGGCTTTTTTGTTTGTTTCATGCAACTGAAAGTATCCCAATCCTTACTGACAGTTACGATTTGGAGAGTAAAATTTGAAGATAAGGCTGGTGGGACCAAGAAGGGGTAAGACAATGCAGGACATCAACTCTGAGGACAGTAAGGAAGGGCTCAACACTGAAGGGTTTGACATAATTAAACTGGCACTCCTGTTGCACTGGGGAGACAGACTGGGGGGCACAAGATGAGGACAATGAAAAGAACAGAGATCAGGGTGCCGGGGTGATTCAGTCGTTAAGCGTCTGCCTTCAGCTCAGGTCATGATCCCAGGGTCCTGGGATCGAGTCCCCTATCAGGCTCCCTGCTCAGTGGGAAGCCTGCTTCTCCCTCTCCCACTCCCCCTGCATGTGTTCCCTCTCTAGCTCTGTGTCCCTGTCAAATAAATAAATAAAATCTTAAAAAAAAAAAAAGAAAGAAAAGAAAGGAAAAGAAAAGAACAGTGATCACTGGATAAAACGTGGGGAACTCCAACCTTTGCAAAAGCCTCTGGAGCAATACTAAGAAATTATTATAAAGGCCGGAGGAGAATAGGAACAAGCTGGGCACAAAAGTGAAAGCAAGAGAAAATTTAAGAGTGAGTTATAAAAGGTTAAATACTAGAAAGGTCAAGGAAGATAAGGATAGAAATTTGGCAATATGAAAATTAATTACTAGTTAGTTGGTTACCTTTGCAACAGTAATTTCAGGGTAATAGTGAGAGCAAATGCAATACTACAGAGGGTTAAAGAATGAATGGAAAATGAGGAAAGCGTCAGGTTTTTAGGTTAAGGACAGTGACAGTAACATCACAGATCCTTCCTTAACAAATACACGTTGAATCAATGACTTGATGTACAAGGTCAGGTACCGAATGAGCACTATGCTCCTGTTCAGGAGTTCAGAACAATCAGATTATGTTAGGGGATGCATGGCTAGAGAGAGTTCTGGAGGAGAAAGAACTTTTCCATGACCCCGTTCGCTGAGCCTAAAAATCAAACTGAGAGAGACAGATTAAAGGGGGAAAGCGTATTTATTTTAATATGTCTTACATGACATGGGAGATTTCATATGAAAATAAAGACTCAAAGAAATACTTAAGCCTAAGTGTTTTTATACTAGGTTTGATAGAATGGAAAGTCATGAAAAATGACAGGAAAAAAGGGTATGAGTGAAGGGTAGCGAACGGGGAAATTTAGCAAGGCCTATTCATTCAGATTCTTCTCTGCTTCCCTCTGACTTCAGAGATAGAAATGCTCCTTCTAAAATCATGTTTTGGAAGAGTATTAACTGACATGAGAAAATTAAGTGTACAGGGGTATTGCACTAAGATTTTAATTTTCTTCTATTTTTCTGTTTCCATGTTTTCCAAGTTTAACAATTAACAGATCTATTTTCTAATCAGAAACCTTGGTTTTTAAAGTATGTTGAATATCATTGCTGAGAAAATGTTATGGTTTTCTAATTTTCAGAGCTTATGGTGATCCATTGTGTGCCATCTGGAAGCCACCGTTTGGCACAGACACAAGGAAAAATGAGAGGATGACAAGTCTGCAAGTATAAGCTGACCAGTGGAGCTTGTTATACGAACATTTAGTAACATTGTAAATACTAGCAACACTTTCTGTGTATTTGTTCTTAAGAGACATTTGCTTGAAAACACAAACATTAAGGATTTTTACATGATTTATTTAATAATAAACCAATTAAAGATACAAAAACGTTTAGAGGATTCCAAAATTTAAATTTTTGTTTAAATACAAATTCACTCTATAATATGAAAACATATAACATCAGACCTCTAAACAATGATTTTTTTCATCTACAAAAATTTCTCCTTTGCTGTACTAGAAAATTTGCAGAAAACAATTTTTCTTGTGAAATTAAATGTACATTATTTACAGTTGAAAAAGTAATCTAAAAGCTATTTCATTTCAGAGACTTAGATATATATGTATATTATCTTTGTATGCAACCCCCCCACTCCCAATAAAAAATGATCCAAAATATAAAGCAATTATGCTTTTATAGAAACTGACTACTCAGCCAGATTAGCCCAAGGCTTGGTTGCTTTCTGGGCCCTTAAGAAAGAGCTTTGACTCTTTCAGAATGGCAGTATATCGTTTAGCACTCGGCAACGTAAGTTTACTAATGGACCACGGTGCACAGTGGCCTGCAGAGTTAATGAACAAAGTATTTAGGAAGAATTTAGATTCATAGCAGATCTTACAGGTAACAGAAGAATGAATTTTGTAGGGCCACTTACTTTTCTGTAATATGTTAGCCTATATTTACATTAAGAAATATGTGATAATGTTTTAGTTGCTTTAACTTTAAAATATAGGAGCTAGAAACTTCAAATTTAGAACCAGAAAGCAAACTGGAGATCATCAAGTCTAATCCAATGCACCCCCCCTTCCTTTTTTGAGAGAACTGAGGCCCAAAAAGATCCAGTGGCTTTGCCCAGTTATACAACCAAGTCAACAGGAGAGCCACTCGTAGGCTGATGCTTTTGTACTCTCCTGCTTCTGAAGTAAGGTTCAGCCGTATCATGGACATTTTCCCATTTTTCATGTTATTTTTATGTACATATTCATAGTTCCTTATGCAGTGCAACCAACTAAAGTCAATCTAAGTGAAATCATAATTTTAACAAAGTAGAAATTAGGTGTCTTGCATTTGAAAGAGTCAAGACTTTCACTTACACAAATGGAATGAAAATAGTTCCTACATAAATTTCCTGTTGCTTTATACTGACGTACTGTATTTACAAAAGAATCAGAAAAGCTAATACCATGTAAAATTAAAAAAGAAACGTTAAAAATGCTTATGATATAGCAACTGAAAAAAAAATCAGAAAAGAAGGTCTTCATAGTATAAAATGCCTGTTCCTTCACAACTGAATTCTGAAACATTTGAAGAACAAAGAGAAGCACTTGGGTTCCCTCCCTCATCCAACAAAGTCAACATTAACTCTAAATTAATATTTTTAACAATTAACTACAAAATTAGGAACATTTGTAGAATTTCTCTGAGAATCAATCAGATAGTCTGCAGACAACTGACAATGTTCAATTAAAAAACAATCATCCATAATTCCTTTGGTATATTAATTAAAAAGAGTTGGGTTCCAGCAATTCATTTTGTTTCATAGCTACCTGAGAGACAAATCCGTTGGAATTGGATACCACCATCACATAAGGCTGAGGCTGTGGCTCAGTTTTCTCACTGTCTTCTTTCCAATTATCTTCAGCTTCCTTTTTCACCGCTTCCTGCGTAAGAGTTTTTGTTTCTTGAGCTTTGATAACCGAAGTGATGACAGTGCCAGGTGGGTGAGCAACGAGTTGTGAACTTCGAGGAGAAAAGGTCACCACTGGGGTCGTAGCACTGAAGGACGGAGATGAAGCCACGGTGACCGTGCCATTGCCGATGGACTGCACGTTGCTGGTAAGGACCTGCTGCACATGTGCAGGGCTCAGGACAATGGAAGGAGGGGAGCCCGGCTTCTGGGACTGCAGCATGACGTTTTCTTTCAGTACTGTCATGGGCTGTGATGACGGAATGGCTTGTAAAATAAATTTCTGAGACCCCGCACCTGAAGATGGATCCGTGCTGGCTATCACTGTTGTGATTGGCACAGTCTGGAGTGTTACTGTATGCAAATGCTGATTCCCAGGGGACACAACCACTGGAACTTGGGCAGGAGCCTGTATAGTCCTATTGAGATGATGAAAATAACAGAAAATCAGCATATTCTAGAATTATTTGAAACTTTAACATTTGACAAGTCGTTTTGACAAAATAGAGGAGTCATACATTTGAAATGCTGCTTTCCCATATCTTTGACACAGCAAGAACATCATACCAGACCCTGTCTTATAGGGAATGCCTGAAACAAAACTCTCAAGCCATTAACTCTGATACTACCTGATAGGGCAAAGAAAATCTGTGCAAAGTGCCACATAAAATGCATATAGGGAAGCAATTTGGTTTGGAAGGAGGATATCAAAATGCTTGGCAAAGAAGTTATGTATGAGCTGCTTGAAAGAAAATTGGGAATTTTAAAACAAATGTATTGGATTCATTCTCATTATTTTTAATACTTGAGGGACAATGCTCATCCACAATTACCAAACTTCATAGGATTGTAATTGTTTTCAACCTCTTTTTCTATATATAGAAGAAAAATTCTCAATTAACTAAAATAAAAAAACACCTCAGTCTTAAATGTATATGTGACAGAACTATCAGAAGAAATTTTTTGTTTTTTTTTAGAAGAAATTTAATAGTTCACAGTTCATATCATATTACATAAAACAAGTCACAAATAACTTTAATTCATGATGATTCTTTAGGCTGGCAGAGAGAGCAAAAAATAAGGGCAAGCTTTGGCAAAAATAAATAGAAGCATGTTTTAGCAGTTTTCTCAGCTCAAATAATCTTCACAAATTTTAGCCATAAAGCTACAATTTAACATAAAATCTTTTAATGTAAACCCAGTTTATGTAAGGTTGTTAATCCCAGTTATTGAAGAGATACATAAATGATATCGTGAGTTGATCCAATTTTAAAAGTTCACTGCTGTGAAAATTACAGTTATGGCCATTGTTAATATAAAACAAATGCAGCTGAAAAAACTCAGCATCTGGATCTCAACTGTGTTTCCTCTGAATTCTGTAAAGCTATTTTACAAAAAAAAAATAAATGATTGCTACTTCAAATGATTAACAGCTAGATTGGCCCCCATAATCTGAATATTAATCATTGCACATAGATTATTATAGGCAAATTTTAGTAAGTTACAGTTATGTGGCCTGTCACATATGTGAGAAGTGAAACTCGGGAGAAAACAAATGGGCTAGGTGGAAATATGAAAGAAAATTCAGTGCAACTTAAGAGAAACTCAAAGCAAGTGGAAAGACACAGGATGACCAGAGCCTACCCACTATGATAGGATTCTGATTTCCAAGTTCAGATTCCAACCAAGTTGTCACTGTGAGGATCAGTCTAGAGCAGGATATTAGCAGCTCTTTTGAAGGACAGAGCTAGAAAAGAGTATGAGTTGGGTAATGAAGATTTTTAATACGTGGGCAGGGGATAACTAGAAATAAAGGCCAGATTTACCGATACTATTGGTCAAGCAAGGAAGAGTTGGAAGAACACAGAATAACTTTGGGAGTCAGGCAGCTTTTCCAAAATATACTGTGCCTCCTTTCTCCCCTCTGCCGACCTGAATCAGGATATCTTGGGTGGAATCTGAGGCTGGGTAAGGTACCTGACCCTGCAGCCAGAGATCATTTCTTAAATAAAGGGCTTCCCATGACAAGAGTTCACGTACATGTATATACAGATAAAACAGTACACATGGTATATAGTAAGCACACAGATTCTATCTAGGAACATGTACAGTCTTGCCACCCGGTAAGTACTATTACCCCCATTTTATACATAAAAAATTAATGCACAAAGAGGGTGAAGAGCTAGCATAAGGTGACCAGTTAGATAAGAAAAGAGGTCACATGACTGCAAGGCCTCTGCTTAAACATTACAACACACTGCCACTTCTTCAGTCCTAAATAACTTCAGCTAAAGATGAATATTATCTATTAGATTTTTAAACTGTGGGCAATTACCAACCTTTAATACACACTTCCACCTTCCTCTTTTCCTCCCCCCCCAGGTGTGGCACAAGCAATAATGTACTTGGAAATTTTCCATATTGCTAATCAGGGCCACCACTAGACTTTCAATGCTTTTGTTCAAACCAGAAAAAGACCTCCTTTTCTCAAAACACTTGACTGCCATCTGCCAGAAAATACATACACTCATCTATAATATCTACAGTGTAAATATACTGGCATATTTGAACATATTCTAAAATAATTTTTGTTAATAAAAAATTCAGAGATTAAAGGTAAAATATTATGCAGCCTTTTCCCAACCACAGAAATTTTAAATTATTTTTAGTTAATGATTGAAAAGTCAGTTGTGTCTGGTGATATTATATTATATAACAAAGGTTATAGTATAGTTAACTACTTCATAAAAAATTCCTAAGCTGCTTGTAACCAGTGGTATAATACTGGAAATTTAAAATACCTCAAACTTTCTGAGACTAAAAAAGATATACACTCTAACATTTAGTTTTTACTGCATATCTACTCAGATGTCAAGAATGTCATTTAACTGTTACAATCACCTGTAAAGTATTATCTTTATTTTACAGATGAGGAAACAGACTCAGAATAGTTAATTAATCCAATTCAATGTTATATCTAATAATTGACAAGGTCAGATGGCTGGAAAGTTAAGCATACATTCTTCCTACTCCATTACTTTGCTTTTAAGATAACATTATATATTTTTAGAGGCTAATTTACTCAAAAGACCCTAAGACAAACTATTAGTGCTTGAATAAATATTGTACAGAAAGAAGTTACGCTAGGTAGGTATATGGACTTGCAAGTCTACCAAGGGACAATTTTAGGAAAAAAAATTGACCAGAGGCTTACTTTTGTTATAGTTGTTTCTTTAAATAACATGAAGCCAGAGTCAAAATCAAAATTTGTAAAAATTGAGCACATATACCATAAATCAATTAAGAAAAGCTTAATAGATTTCCACATAGATACATGCAATTATGTGAGAATAAAAGACAGGAGCAAAGGAAAAATTGAAAAAAGAAAAAACATGTTGCTACTTCATTGTAAAATAACTGGTAATTCATGAGAGTTAAGTGAATCAGCAGGCAGGCCGGCAAATCATTAAGCTCACTGCTTTGGACTAAACTGCTTGCATTAAAACACTGTCTCCACCACTTACTAGATATGACCAGGCTCCTTGGCCTCTCCTTGCCTTGGTTTCCTCATCTGTAAAATAGGAATAATATTACCTATATCTCATTGATCAGTGAGGATATTAGACATTAATATATGGAAAAGTGTATGAAATACAGAGAGTGCTTTGAAAAAAAGTGTCAGTTCTTATTACATTAATTTAATAATCTAATTTTAAGTCATATATATTCCATCTTAGCTACAGAAAAAAAATCTTTAAATGGTCTTTGATTTTATTAATAAGTAGTTATGAAATTAAGAAAAATATAGCCAAAGTACTGTTATTTTTCTTAGGAGTGATAATACAGTTACTTAGGGTAATCTCTCTATTCTTAAGAGCTGTATGTTGAAATGTTTAGGAGTAGTATGTCATAAGGATGTCAACTTACTTGACAAATAGCCAAACAGAAAAAAGGGTATAAATAAATATAGAGTGAAAACAAATAAGGCAAAACATTATCAACTGTGAATCCAGGAGGATGTAAATAGGTGTTCATTGTACTATTTCAATCTGTTGATATTTTGAAAATTTTCATAATGAAAAGTTAGGGTAATTATAAAAAAATACAAAAAAATAAATTGCTAAGCAAGTAATTAATGAAAAATGATTCTAATAATACATTAAAATTTCAGAGTAGTATGTATAATTTGCTTGAAATTTATTTAACACTTTTTTCTTTCTTTCTATATAATGGAAGGGAATACCAGTAAAACCCGAGTCATTATATTCAGCAGCTGTTAGTCTTCAAAGAGTATTATTATTCATTAACTTTGGCCTTTCCACATCTAATAATTTCAGGGAATAAAATGCATTCCATAAAAGGTTTAAATGCTTTAAAATAAGTAAGATTTTTGGGAGATACAAATAAAAGGTACAGCCGAAAGAGAGAAGAATTTTTTTAAAAGCCAAAGGAATGATGAAGAATGTGTGTATATACATACACATAAAATGATTTTTTGAAGTTTTGAAAAGTTAAATTTTGTTATTTTCATTATATAAGCAGTCCACTTAGAGAACTCACTGCTCTGACAGGAGATACAGAATGAATATATAAACTACTTCAAAATAAGTTCTATAAATCTGAAGGGATGCTATGTGCCAGACACTAGGTTGAAGTGGTAGGAGAAGGACAATGAATAAAATGTGGCTCCTACAGATTTAAACACATAGGAGGAGATGAGCACAAAAGTCAACCGCAACACCTGGCTCATTGACTAGACTGCAGTGCACCCAAGCAGTAAGCCTGAGCTAGAAGGCAACGAAGGAATCATGAGCAGAGTGAGGGCTGGTGCGGAAGCTCCAGAAATTTGACTGCTCTCTGTGTGCAACATAGATCTAACAAAAGCTAACGTAGCAAAGCTGCTACCAGGAGTCTTACATAGGTTGGGACTGGAGAGAAAAAATAATAGAGGCAAGCAGGCAGGGAGTCCACAGAATAATCCAGAATAATCAGGGACCTTGGAAATGAAAATTCTGAAAAGTACACCAAAAGACAGTTTGCAAATCAGGGATAGGGAGTGTATTATAGTGTTTTAATATCTGGCACTGAGTATCATTCAGAAGTTGACATTCAGAGTAATACTGCATCCAATACAGTATCACAATTTAATACCTTTCAGAGCTAGAGGTATGTGGGGTTTTTTATGGGGGGGTATTTGTTTTTATCCTCAAGGTATAAAAAGCAAACTGAGTACAGATGCTAAAAAATAACTGAATCACTCCAAGAAGGGGTTCCTAGTGATTAGCTGTGGCCATGTACTGTTTCCTATCAACACAAATACACACAATAATAAGATGACAAAGAGTCTAGAAACCAAGGAGAGGAATCACATCCAACGAGATACTCAGTCATCACACATAACCAATAATTGACCCAGAGGAAAATAAAATATTAAAAGACAAATAGATAAATAAGTACTCCTTTAATAACAGTTAAAGATTTATCATTCCTAATTAAAATGGGGAAAATGTAATCTTTATACTCATTGCAAGTGAGTATAAAAAATTTTCATGATTCAAATCAATTTTCATGATTCCAAAAGTTCATATGGGCCACATAAGGAAGACTGGAACTTCTAACTGCCTTGATTCTGGGTAATGTTTCTTACTTCGAGATCAACTCAACAAAAATCCAGCATTTATATCCTGGAATATACGAACGTTAAGACTGAAGTCACCTAATGAAAGTAATCAAAGAATCATTTTTATTGAATTTGGAAGGGTTCCTAGATCTTATTATAATTCATATTCTGGAAACTCATGATAGTAGAAAAAGAAAAAAAAATACTGCAAACGCCCATCTAATTTTCTGCCTTCCTCCTTTTCCTCCATTCTGTATCAGCGAGAACAGTCCCAAATTCTGCAAAAGACCAGTCTAAAGCTGATAAGATTTCTTTGGTCAATTTGTTGTTTCATATCTTTCCTGGGGCTATGAGGCAAATTTGATTTGATTGCTAAAAAACTATTCTTCCAATTTCTGCCACTCCAAAAGCCTGAAAAAGTGGACCTTAGATTCTTGGCCTCCCTACCTCTTTGGACTTTAGAACTGTTCCCTGATAGGATCTTCCCAAGGAATAATGTTATTTCTTGGAACTCACTACATTTCAGAAGGTCACAATATGTCAATTTATGTAGAATTTTTACAGCTTCTGACTTTGGAAAAAAGATCTGAAACCATTCGCTATATTTTCTAATACGTGGATCCCTTCTTGTATGATCAATCGAATTATACAAAGGTATAGTGGACAAGATTTAAATGGACAGAATAACATCAGGTAATGACAAAGTTAAAAATAAGGAATCACTGATACAATCAGCTGCTGAAAACAATCTGCTGAACAAGATTTCTAGCTTTAAAATCAATGTAAGTTTTATTTTCACTTCTGAATCCTGACCCAAAGTCATCAACGAATAATGACTCTGGTCAGAAACATCACAAAGATGATGGACTCTGAAAAACAAACTGAGGGTTCTAGAGGGGAGGGGGGTGGGGGGATGGGTTAGCCTGGTGATGGGTATTGAGGAGGGCACGTTCTGCATGGAGCACTGGGTGTTATGAACAAACAATGAATCATGGAACACTGCACCAAAAACTAATGATGTAATATATGGTGATTAACATAACAATAAAAAATTAAAAAAAAAAAAAGAAACATCACATAGTGATATGCATTGGTAACTTTAGTTTTCTCACCTAATACTCTGAACGGAAGAATGTAATGTTTCATCCTGCACGCTACTGGTTACGCCTGCTTCTCCCTCTGGGACAGCCTGTACCGGCTGTACGACATGAATAGTCCGGAAGAGCTGGGTGGGGTACGGAGACTGTGTGGGCTGCACTGTCCTCAGGACTTCTGATGGCTGTGCAACTTCCACAGGATCTTTGGGTTTTGTAGCTTTAGAATTCCCTGGTTTGAGAACTGTAGTGGCTCCTCCTTTCATTCCTGGACTTGAAGATACTCTTGATCTGCTTGCTTGGTTTCTACTTGAAGTGGTTGTTGAAGACAGTGATGGATCTGAAGACTCTATGCTGGAACCTGGATCCTCATCATCTATATAAATAAGATCTTTTGGCATTTCCTTAAACTGATACACCAAGCGTTGACCTTCTACTTTTGCCAGAATACCCCTTTGGTAATAGTACCTATTCAAAGCAGACAATTTTATCAATATTCTATGCAGTTAAATATAAATTAAAATTATGTTCAACAAAACTGAAGTTCTTTAATCATAAAAGTTTAAAGTTGGAAACAAGTGGGAGAAGAATTTCAATGAAGGGCAGTTATTTTGTATAAAATGGTATAATTAAACATATTATTTTCTAAATAAATGTAAAACACACATACTCACAGATAAAGAAAAATCCTTATTATCAACTAAACCTAAAACCAATTCTGATGAGGGGATTGTTGATAAAATACGTGGATTATCCTAGTCATTCACTTTTCTTCCTTCATCTCCCCTTCTTCCAACTTGCTGGAATAATCAAATCTACTACAAACCTCAAGAGTTTATTTCCCTTCCGTAGTTTATTATAATGTCCTTACCAGTTTAAATTTGATTCAGTAAATCTGATTCAGTTTTCCATATAAAATTTAATGATGTACAAATAGAAGTGACTCAAATTTTGTCATTGATTTTAATTAGATCAAGAATCTAAAAAGTGTGAGTTAAAAAAACAAACACAAACTGCAACTAAATAGTTCTGGTTTAAGAAAGTTTAATGGTTTAATCAAATGCTACTTCTAATAACTCTTTCTCAAACAGATGCCTATCTCGAAGAATAGATAACCTGGATCACAGAAAAAACACACTAAAAATGAGCTTAGGAATAAAATGATTACCTACCCAGTTCAAAATGTACACAATGCCTAATACTATTCTTGAAGCATTTATTCCAACAATCTACAGATCATACCTGAGATTTACGTTTAAAAAATGCACCCTCTTATTAAGTACCTGCATTACCCCTACATGTTAATTTTGTGCTGAATTCGAGTTGAACGGCTCAAAACATATGAGCCCTTGGTCAATTTATAACTCCTGATGAGAGTTTACATTT